>NC_092094.1:65933625-66236860 GCF_045679555.1 Salvelinus alpinus
TGTAGGCTTAGGCCCCATAAACCTGGCTCTAAACTCTGCCATGAGGTAAACTTCAGATGGAAAACAGGCAGCGCTGGGTGGATGGTGGCCCAAAGCATTGTGGGGGGGGGGTAGAGTGGCGGGCTAATAATGGCATTTTTTGGGGCCCGTGTGGAGTGTTCGGTGTACACGCAATGTGTGGTGGCTGGCTGGCTGTTTTTCGGTCGATGTGCTCTTCTGGTCTCGTATAAATAGGGTGTTATCTCTCTCCCGCCCGGCGTTGTTGGGACTGTGTGTGATGTTGACCAGGCCTATTTTTAGAACAAGGGGAATCATGTGTCTGACAGTCTCTCCCTGTGTGTGTGTCATCTCAGGCAATTATAAAAATCACTTGTGTAACTCATTTTCCACAGTGACTCGACATAATTCCTACACCTGGATGGACAATAGATTAAGAAGTGGTTGTCTGTCTTGTATCTGTACAGAAGTTATGCTTCCCGCGCTGCTCGATTTACAATCCAACCCTCTGTCATTTGATGTCTCAAAGTTTGATTTGATTCAAAAGAGACACTTCCTGTGAACAGTTAGTTGGCTATGTAATGGGTTTGGCATGGACCCAGTGACCACCTCTCTCTCTCTCTCTCTCTCTCTCTCTCTCTCTCTCTCGATGTTATACCTCTCCCTGTCTCTGTGTGAGTTCAGAAACCAAAGCTGTGGCTTGTCTATGAAGGACAGCCAACCACTGTAAGATGTGTCATTTGCCACAGCTCAGGCAGCTTGAGCGAAGTTGGACCATCTGATGGTGAAGCCAGGTCAGGCTCTGACATACAGTGCGGGATGTTTTTTTGTTGAATTGTGACGTAGCCTAGCCTACAACCTTGCTTACCACTGCCATGACGACCATTTGAAAACTCCCGAGTTCGTTTTTGTAATCCTATTTAAAGCAGAGACCTCCCTATCTATAGGCATCCATTTATTTTGGAGTGGGTTTGAAGAGTCTATTTTATTTCGAGTTGTCTGTCTCTTTGTCATTTCTATGACGAACCTTTTCCTTCCTGTGGTGACCTGTATGAGGGCTTGGTATCATAGGAATCTATTCCAAAGAAAGAGCTTGGAACCTTTTTAACCCAGATTTTTTTTATTTCTATGGTTGGTAACTGTCTCTTCTGTGTCATCCGTGGGGTTTGTGGCACCAGACTTGCAGGGAGACAGTTGGGCTGAGCCCAGGAAGTGCGAGAACCACATGCCTCTGCAAAGTGGCCCAAGTGGAAAAACACGGCTGTATTTATACACTGAGCGAAGGACGCACCCTTTTTGATGTGTGCCATGGCTGCTGGTCCAAATGACACCCTGTTCCAAGTGTTTCCCCTGTATTCATTTAGCATCATTTTTTTGTATTACATTTCTTTTATCATATTTTGGGGAGAAAATGTGGTTTCTTTCTGAAGAGAAAGAAACCAAATATGTCCCAATGCAGGAATTTTAGAAAGCCACACCCTCTGCGACAGCGGGGAAAAGTGTTTTGTTTGCTGGGCCCGGGGTGCCACGTAGAGTTCACCAGGCAACAAAGCATTGTCTAGTTGAGAGAACAGGCCCAAGTCCGACTGACTGGACGGGGGGGGCTGGGAGATACTGTGAATGTGATCCACACATTCCCAGAAATGACCTCTCCCTCTGTTAAGGCCAGTCTCCACACCCTCAGAGTTAGGTTGGGGAGGACAGAGGGAGCTATTAGAGAGGGAGGAACTCAGACTGACATCTTTCAGCGGGAGAGACAAAAATGAGTAGGAATGGGAGACTGAGGGAGCGATTACTCGGGCCCAGTGAGGGGAGGTAAGGAGCAGCATCTCACTGTTTCCTTTCTACTTCTACATTCCCTCAACAGTGTCTGCTCTGCTTTTTATTTTCATTTTTTCCTCTCTCTCCCTTTTTTCTGCTGGAGTTGGATGAGGTTAACGCTACCCCGAGGGGTCAGCGAGGGTGGGGATAGAGGGAGGAGGAAAGCGGAGGAGAAGTCTGCCACAGACCTCAGAACTCTCCTTGTTGCATTCCTCTGGGTTCATGAGTGGCCTGTTTCCCTAGCCTAGTGACCACACTTTGACCTCTGAACGCTGTAAACTGACCTCTTGACAGGCAATGTCTGGGCAGGTTTCTCTTTCTCCTTGTTTCCCTCTCTTTTGTAAAGGAAGCGTTCTCATCCACTGAGACTCGTCCAGCTGTTGTTGACTCTTGTTCTTTCCAACCCCCGGGGGTGCATCTCTAGTGGTATTAGTCTCGTCTTACCTTTTTGTACTGTAACTGTAATGATGAAGTGTAGGCAGATTCCCAGAGGGCGGTTTCCATGTTGCTTTTCACCTGTCCTGTGGTTTCAGAGCAGTGTAGATGCAGGAGAGGAGACAAGGAGCGGAGACAAGGAGAGAGAGAGCGAGAGAACTCAGGACTTTTGTATTCTACATTGTTGATTGTGTGTGTGTGTCACACAGCACAAGATGAATGGATACCCGTTTTAAAAAATGCACGTAACATAATCCCATTTCAATAAAGTGTGATCAATGTTGCTCTTCTTCCCGGACAGGCAAGGAATAGATTAGTCAAACTGACACTTAGAGGGAGGAAGACTTGTGGTCTCAAGCTGTTTTTGGATGTCATCTATATGTGAATACAGGGAGGAAGTGAAGGGGGAGAGCAGGGAGGAGGAGGAGGGAGGAAGTGAGAATCCCAGAGATGAGTAGGCTATTGTATTAGCTGCCTGCTGCTCCCATGCACAACTAACCCCTTAGAGAGAGAGAGTGGAGGAGAAAGGGAAGGTGGAGGGAAAGGAAGGGTGAAAAGAGAGGGAGTGGAGGAGCACAGTGGACTGAGAGCGACCGTAGGGCAGCCGGTGGATTGGAGAGTCGGTGGATAGTGAAAGCAATAAAGGGAGAGGAGGAGGAGCTAAGGCCAAGTCAAGTGCGCACTCACTCAAGTGAGGGGCGTTTACTGGGGGTCGTGAGGACTTGATTACCAGATAAACTGGGCCTTTAGCCCAGCAGAGCCATAGGCAGTAGGTACAACACTGGGGCACCACTATATGGGAAAATACACCTACATCTTCTCATTCCCTGGTTATTTATATCTTTTTTTAAATGTAACCTTTATTTAACTAGGCAAGTCAGTTAAGAACAAATTATATTATTTACAGTGGCGGCCTACCGGGGAACAGTGGGTTAACTGCCTTGTTCAGGGGCAGAACAACAGATTTTTACCATGGCAGCTCGGGGATTCGATCCAGCAACCTTTCGGTTACTCGTCCAACACTCTAACCACTAGGGTGCCCCCTGCCCTTTTTTTGACACCTGCAGATACTGTAGATGGTCTCGAATACATGCTGGTGCTCCTTCTTCCAGAGATAAAATCCCAATTTCATCTTTACTTGGTCCTGAAGGAAGCAGTGTAGACTCAGGTTTGAGTGTTTCATCCCTGGGCATGGTTGTAGCGTACATGCCTGCTGATTGAAAAGATCACATCTCCTCTAGAGGATTTTGGGAAGGTGTCCTCTCACGCTCACTGCACTCCCTCTCTCTTTCCCACTATTTTGTTGCACTCTTTTTCTCTCGCACACTCTCTCCTTTCCTCTTCGTCCTTTCCTTACACTGCCTCTCTTTCTCCTCTTTCCCCTCTGTCGCTCTCTGCTCTCTCTCCCTGTCTTCTTCCTTCTCTCTATCCCTTTCTACCTCCTCTCTCTCGCCGTCAGGGCGCCTGAACTTTAAAAATGGCAGTGCCACAGAGCCGCCCGCCTGTGGTCCCCATTAGGTGACATCTCTGTGCTTTCTAAACAAGGAGTTTGCCTTGCCTCGTTCCTAAACAAGCCTCCGGACTCAGGACGTGTCCCAAATGGCACCCTACTCCCTATATAGTGCTCTAATTTTGACCTATGGGCCCTCGTCAAAAGTAATACACTATATAGGGAATAGAGTGCCATTTGGGACACGACCTTTGTTTCTGTGACAAAGCTGTGACCTCTGGAGAATACTGTGTACTGTAGTATTATTCTAGCATTTATTAAGTATTTATTTATTCCCTCTCGTCATGTATCAGAATTAGAGATGACTACAGTAGCCTACATCTGCCCGGCCTGTTATGTTTGACCAATGACGTAAAGGGTCACACAAACATGCACACATCCCGATCCCTAAACAGGAAGTTAACCCCTGGGCTGACTGCAGTATCCTCTACTCTTACAATACAGTCTCCTCTATTCTCGGTGGCGGTCAGGCCTGAGCCCCACAGCTTCGACCCGGAAGTATGTATAGCCTCTGTCCCAATCTGATAGGAATGACGCAATGTTTCTGAGACGCATGCTTCTCACGGCTGCAGTGCTGAGACAACAATAGGCTTCACGACCCCACAGGGTAGGTATAGCAACCACACTGCCTAGGGCTCAACTAACTACCCACCCACTCTCGACTTCTAGATATTCCTTTTATTGTCCGTTCTTCCTTGGATGTTATCACTGATTTTAGGCATGATTGGACAAGTGACCTCGAGGGAAATACCACATGGCTTTCACCTGTCCATTCATTTGTAAAATGTGATTACTTAGAGGGATGCACTTTTTAAAGAATTTGAACGTGGCGATTTTAACAAAATAGGAAAATAAAAAGTGACCTCTTAATCGATCTTGTCCGTTATCGCCTCTCGTTCCTCCATCCACCCCTTGCTTTCTCCGTCTGCCCACCGCCATGTGTGGTTGTAAACAGGTTGTTGATTATGTTCCTGTCAAGTCCTGTTTAAGGGTGGGGGGGAAGGCATCTGGATTTCCTACAAGCAAAAGCAAGAGCTCCCACAACATAATTGTTTTGGAATAACTGAATGACTTATTTCCCTTCCAGCTCCCACAATATGTTAGGGATACGTTGAGAATCTGTTGGGATGTGAAGAGAGAGTGGCTTTGCCTGGAGTTCTATCGAGCCGAAGGCCAAATCCACCCTGCCTCTTTTCTTAGAGAGAACGAGCTAATACAAACACCATGAGTCTATCCCGGGCTTCACTCAGCCCAGCGCGAAAGGCAATTGCAGAATATTTCCACCGAAAGATATTGTGTGGAACAGAATTGATGTTCTGACTTGCTGGATAAGGGATCGTCCCACACACATTTGCTATCTGCAAAATTCAAATTGTTGCACCATCCTGAATAAGCGACAGTTATGTTGTACTGTAGATTGCTGTACTAACCCTTCCTCTCTCTTCCTCCCCCAGTGGTGATCAGCCAGTGGCAGGGCGAGCCCAAGGAGCGTGTCATCTCCCTGGTCCTCACCCACCTGCCCCTGCTCAAGCCGGGCAACGTCGAAGCCAAGGGCGAGTACATGCGCCTTCTCCCCCGCATCCTGGCACACACCATCGACCACGGCCGCCACCTCGAAGAGTCACGCCAACTCCTCTCCTATGCCCTCATCCACCCGGCCACCTCGCTGGACGACCGCGCCGCCCTCGCCCTCTGGCTCAACCACCTGGAGGAGCGCGCCGCTGCCCGGGGCGACTCGTTGGAACGGCCACCCCCCGCCCCGGCCTCACTCCATCAGACGCCCCCCTCGACACACTCCTTGTCAGGGTCCAGTTGGAGTTCCTCAGGGAGCCACCTGGGTCAGCTGTACCACCACCAGCGCTACGGCTCGGATGATAGGCTCAACGGCTGGCAGGGGTCCAGGGACTCGGGATTGGGCAGTGGTTGGCACCAACAGCAGCAGGGGCATGGAGGGTGTGAGAATGGCGGGCACCTGGCGCTCTACCCATCCTCGTCGGTGCCTGGGAGTATCAACACGGTTGGCACGGGCGGCAGCAGTGAGTGGCTCTTTCTTTTTCGATTTCCTGCTTTTTGTAGGTTACGTCCCAAAAGTCTGACATAGCTTCCTTTCCTCGTGTCTTCTCCTGGTTGACTTTCTTTCTGGATCAGCACTGATCTGAAAGCAGTCCAATTAATCGATCAATTTGAATTCATAAAGCCCTGTTTACACCCTGTTTGCATTACAGTAGTATTCTGGCTTATCCTGCAAAGAGCAAGTCGTTAAGTTTGAAAAGCTACTCAGGCTTTTCACCGTCAGTTGTGTTGCATGAAAGGAGACGAGGAAAGGAAGGCCGTGTCGAGCCGTGGCCTCCTCCACCGCTGATGGTTGTTTTAGTATTTGAAGACTCACACTCTTAGCAGCATGCTCAGCAGTTGCATGCGCTTAATCAGGGTTCCTGAACGCTACTGACAAGAGGGTGGTCTTTATTAAAGGGACTTAACTCACCTCCGGACTGTTTGAAACGATAGTTTAGTGTGATTTACAATGACATTTTACACCTCTTTAGTGTATTAGCAACCGTTTCAAATAGAGGGTCTTCCCATTTGACCAGACCTGGGTTAAAATACATTTGAAATATTTCTAATACTCTTTGTATTTTCTTTATCCAGTCTGGAGTGCCAGGTGGCCGGGTTTTGCAGTTTTGTGACTTCTATTGGTTCCATTGGGCCAGGCAAGCTCAATCAAGCCCAGCTGAAGTATTTGAATGAATGTTCAGATCGAGAAGTCATGCCTCTTTGATATGGAGAATAAGGAATCATGTCAGCTCTATTTGTGATATTTCTATCTGCAACGATTTCTAATAGGACTTAAACCCAAGTCTGACCCTAACCCTGTAGGTCTGAAGGTGCCATTATCTGTCATCGTCCAGGTTATCCTTCCCTAGCTTCTCATGTTATTCTTTTTCTAGATCTTTTTCTCTCTGCATTATGGGAAGGGCCCGTAAGTAAGCATTTCACTGTTAGTCGACACCTATTGTTTACTAAGCATATGACAAATCAAATTTGATTCGATTTTTTTTGTACTAGAACATTCTAGATCGGCCATATCGGGAGCCAATGAGGTCAGGCCGTCACATAGGTAAACAGACTCCAAACAAACCCACCCAGCCAGCCAGTAGCCACCTCTGACAAAGGAAAGAAAAATGTCTACCCGCCGCGTTGAAGTCTAAAACGGTAGGTGGGTGTGTAGGCCCTACTGTGCTCCAGCACCCCAAAGCCATTCAGATTGAACATATCTGTGGTTAGAGCAGGATATTTCCAGCCGAAGAATGCAATGGTCTTTTTTTTTCTCCAATGAAGGAGACAGCTGAGGATATAAATAAGGACACATTTAAAGCTCCGGGCCCTGCACAAGATCCTCTTTTTATTTTTGACTAGGCTTGGGAGTTTCAGCAGTATGTCCATCGCACAAAGGAACGATTTCACAACTCTAACCTAGAGTTGCCCTTCTTTAAGCCAATGGTCGGTCACTGTGGGATTAGCCAGCCAATCAGCGAGGATGTTGTCTGAATTGCTGAACGCAATTTGGGTTGGGCACAACTTTGTAGAACGTTCAGATAGAGATACGTCACGTACAACAAACATGCCTGATATGTAGAATCATGTCAGCTCTATTCTATTCTATTTGCAACAATCCACAATGTTTGCTTACTGAATGTGGCCCTAGTAATCATCACCCCAACGCGAGTAAATTTACTATCAGCCAAAGTGGTCAGGTTAGAAAGAATTTTAGCTTATACCCACATTAAGTAATTTTCTCTAGTTTGATTTTATATTCAACCATTTCAACCAGTGAAGTCATTGGACTGTTCTAGGCTACCCAAGAAGTGTTTAGGAATCCCCATCAAGATCTGCTAAGTATTTTTGCGGCTCCCGAGTGGCACAGCGGTCTAAGGCACTGCAGCTCAGCGCTAGAGTCACTACAGACCCTGGTTCGATCCTGGGCTGTATCCCATGGGGCAGCGCACAATTGGCCCAGCGTTGGCCAAGTTAGGGGAGTGTTTGGCCGGGGTAGGCTGTCATTGTAAATAAGATTTTGCTCTTAACTGACTTGCCTAGTTAAATAAAAGTTTAAATAAAATGTATGTATATATAGTTTATAAACAAAGGAGTTGTAGATTATGGCGAGAAAGTTTGTATAGAAATATTCCATTGCTTAAAAGTCCCTAATTTGGAGACTGGACCCAAAAAATCATTCTTCCCCAACAATGAAATTGGGTGGGAGGGGAGGGACTATGTAATGTAATAAAAAATGAAAAGCTGAAATATCTTGAGTCAATAAGTATTCAACTCCTTTTTTATGGCAACCCTAAATAATTTCACGAGTAAAAATGTGCTTAACAAGTCACATAATATACTGAACGAATATATAAGCGCAAAGTGCAACAATTCCAACGATTTTGCTGAGTTACAGTTCAAATAAGGAGATCAGTCAATTTAAATAATTAGGCTCTAATCTATGGATATCTCTTGACTGGGCAGGGGCGCAGCCACTTGGGCGCCAGGCCCAGCCAATCAGAATAATTTTTTTCCACCCAAAAAGGGATTTATTTTCATCAGCTGTCCGGGTGGCTGATCTCAGACGATCCCCGCAGGTGAAGAAGCCGGAAGTGGAGGTCCTGGGCTGGCATGGTTACACGTGGTCTGTGGTTGTGAGGCCGGTTGGATGTACTGCCAAATTCTCTAAAACTACGTTGGAGGTGTCTTATGGTAGAAAAATGAACGTTTAATTCTCTTGCAACAGCTCTGGTGGACATTCTTGCAGTCAGCATGCTAATTGCACACACACTCAACACTTGAGACATCTGTGGCATTGTGTTATGTGACAAAACGGCACATTTTAGTGGCCTTTTATTGTCCCCAGCACAAGGTGCACCTGTGTATTTTTTTATAATTTTTTATCACCTTCATATGCCACAGCTGTCAGGTGGGTGGATTATCTTGGCAAAGGAGAAATGCTCACTTAACAGGGACGTAAACAAATGTGTGCCCAATATTTGAGAGAAATTAGATTTCTGTTGTGCATATGGAACATTTCTAGGATCTTTTATTTCAGCTCATGAAACATGGGACCAACACGTTTATATTTTTGTTTTGTTGCATGGACTTTTATGACTACCTCAAGTCTGTACCCCACACATACAATTATCTGTAAGGTCCCTCAGTCGAGCAGTAAAGTTCAAACACAGATTCAAATACAAAGACCAGAAAGGTTTTCCAATGCCTCGCAAAGAAGGGCACCTATTGGTAGATGGATAAAAAAAAGTAGACATTAAATATCATTTTGAGCATGGTGAAGTTATTAATTACACTTTGGATGGTGTATCAATATACCCAGTCACTACAAAGATACAGGCGTCCTTCCTTAACACATTTGCCGGAAGGAAACCACTCAGGGATTTCACCATGAGGCCCAATGGTGACTTTAAAACAGTTAGAGTTTAATGGCTGTGATAGGAGAAAACTGAGAATGGATCAACAACATTGTAGTTACTCCACAATACTAACCTAAATGACAGAGTGAAAAGAAGCAAGCCTGTACTGACTAAAAATATTCTAAAACATGCATCCTGTTTGCAAAGAAAATGTGGAAGCAGGTAACTTTATATACGGACTACAAAGTGTTAGGGGCAAATCCTATACATCACATTACTGAGTAGCACTTTCCATATTTTCAAGCATAGTGGTGGCTGCATCATGTTATGGGTATGCTTGTAATTGTTAACCACTGGGGAGTTTTTCAAGATAAAAAATGAACTTAATAAAGCTAAGCACAGGCAAAATCCTAAGGAAAACTTGTTTGTATGCTTTCCACCAGACACCTGGAGATTAATTCACCTTTCAACAGGACAATAACCTAAAACACAAGGCCAAATCTACACTGAAGTTGCTTACCAAGAAGACCGTAAGTTCCCGAGTGGCCAAGTTACAGTTTTGACTTAAATCTATTTGAAAATCTATGGCAAGACTGGAAAATGGTTGTCTAGCAATGATCAACAACCAATTTGACAGAGCTTGAAGAATTTTGAAAATAATCATGGGGAAATGTTGCACAATCCAGGTGTGGAAAGCTCTTAGACTCACAGCTGTAATTTTGACTGGTACTGTATTTTGACTGGTACTGTAAGTATTCACACGGTGCCAGTCAAATACTTACAGTACCAGTCAAAAGTTTGGAGACGCCTACTTATTCAAGGGTGTTTCTTTATTTTTACTATTTTCTACATTGTAGAATAATAGTGAAGACATCAAAACACATATGGAATCATGTGGTAACCAAAAAAGTGTTAAACAAATCAAAATATTTTTTATTTTAGATTTTTCAAAGTAGGATCTTGCCTTGATCACAGCTTTGCACACTTTTGTCATTGTCTCAACCAGCTTCATGAGGAATGCTTTTCCAACAGTCTTGAAGGAGTTCCCACATAGAGTTGAAGTCGGAAGTTTACATACACCTTAGCCAGATACATTTAAACTCTGTTTTTCACAATTCCTGACATTTAATCCAAGTAAGCATTCCCTGTCTTAGGTCAGTTGGGATCACCACTTTATTTTAAGAATGTGAAATGTCAGAATAATAATAGAGAGTATGATTGATTTATTTCAGCTTTTATTTATTTCATCACATTCCCAGTGGGTCAGAAGTTTACATACTCAATTAATATTTGGTAGCATTGCCTTTTAAATTGTTTAACTTGGGTCAAAGTTTTGGCTAGCCTTCCACAAGCTTCCCACAATAAGTTGGGTGAATTTTGGCCCATTCTTCCTGACAGAGCTGGTGTAACTGAGTCAGGTTTGTAGGGCTTCTTGCTCGCATGTGCTTTTTCAGTTCTGCCCACAAATTTTCTATCAGGTTGAAGTCAGGGCTTTGTGATGGTCACTCCAATACCTTGACTTTGTTGTCCTTAAGCCATTTTGCCACAACTTTGGAAGTATGCTTGCGGTCATTGTGCATTTGGAAGACCCATTTGCGACCAAGCTCCTTCCTGAGCGGTATGACGGCTGCGTGGTTCCATGGTGTTTATACTTGCGTACTATTGTTTGTACAGATGAACGTGGTACCTTCAGGCATTTGGAAATTGCTCCCAAGGATGAACCAGACTTGTGGAGGTCTACTATTTTTTTTTTTTTATGGGCTTGGCTGATTTCTTTTGATTTTCCTATGATGTCAAGCAAAGAGGCACTGAGTTTGAAGGTAGGCCTTGAAATACATCCACAGGTACATTTTTTGACTCAAATGATGTCAATTAGCCTATCAGAAGCTTCTAAAGCCATGACATCATTTTCTGGAAGGCACAGTCAATTTAGTGTATGTAAACTTCTTACCCACTGGAATTGTGATACAGTGAAATAATCTGTCTGTAAACAATTGTTGGAAAAATGACTAACTGACTTGCCAAAACTATAGTTTGTTAACAAGAAATTTGTGGAGTGGTTGAAAAACAAGGTTTTATTACTCCAACCTAAGTGTATGTAAACTTCCGACTTCAACTGTATATTATTTAGTATATGTAAATGCAAGATTAAATCAAGAATAGTCTGATGGGTGACCAATATTAGCCTATCACTTGTGAATGATGCCAATCATAAGAAACAGTGCCTTTTTATTTGCTACTTTTTCTAATCATAGTCGCCCACCTCATGTAGCTTAGCCCATATGCCTACATGTTTTATGAAGGATTGTATCACAACTAAAGTGGCCAAATTACTTCTTAAAATTGAGCACATTAATCCACTTTACAAGTGGTGTAGAGACTAACATAAGCACCGTGTGAGTTTCAAGTTTGGGGAAGATAATTTTCACCATAAAAGTGCACCTTTTTATAATAAAAGCATTACATGCATAATTGCAGTCACTTTTCATAAAGGTGTTTTCCGCTAATGAAACATTAGCGCTTATAGCCTACTACCATGTGCGCATTGCTGTGCTTATAATGTGAAGAAATATCTGAGTAGTTTAGCAACATTTTAAGCTAAATGTTCTGATCTGTTGCGTCAGCCACATTGTGTGTAAAAAAAAAAAAAAAAAAAAACATTGCTTGTGGTTGTATTCATTTGGAATCTATCGCATCCAATAACTGTCCCAGACTGTTTGGAATATTTCTAGAATAGAATAGGTCGACTTTTGTACTATGGGTGATAGTAGATTGATAGGCTAGTGCTATTGCTGTTCATTAGGCCTACTCATCTTGTTAGCTGACAAAGTAAATGTGGACACTTCTTCCAATATCTTCAATATGCACCTCGGAATTGGATAAGAACGTGTGCAGTTGCATCTCCGATGTGTCTGTCTTCACTTGTAGCCTGTGAGGAAGACCCGATCACAGTGATTGAGCGTGCAGCACTCAGGGAGAAGGGCACGCCGGCACTGGCCGCAAAAGGCATGGATTGTTTTAGGGTGCATTACGGCCACACCATTTTTTTATGTATTTCTTTTTTTTCTTTTTTTTTGAACCTTTATTTAACTTAGTGACACAAAGGGGATGCTGCTGTTAAATTCTGGGAGTTATCAAGGGTTTGTCAAATTGTGAATGAGTGATTTTTGATTTAGTGTGTACAGCCTGCGCAAAAAAACAACAACATGCCTTTCAAGCGACTTTTTTCAAATCATCATTAGAGTCGCATGTATTAAATGTATTAAAAATCAAAACATATAGCCCAACGTTTGTAGAACATCTAAAGTTACATTAATAACTCTAAATTAAACATTTAGGAGTACCTATTTCTTTGTTAACTTTGGGGCGGCAGGGTAGCCAAATGGTTAGAGCATTGGACCAGTAACCGAAAGGTTGCAAGTTCGAATCCCCAAGCTGACAAGGTACAAATCTGTCATTCTGCCCCTGAACAAGGCATTTAACCCCCTGTTCCTAGGCTTATTGAAAATAAGAATTTGTTCTTAACTGATTTGCCTTTGACTTGCCTCTGACTTGCCTTTGCGCACTCCCTCAAAACGTTTGGATATTTTCTATTTCATTCAGCTTTGTTCAATTGTTTTCTTCATACTATAAAATAATGCCACAGAATTCTAAGCAAATCTTGTCTGCTAAATGAACTAGTGTAGCCCACAGCCATTTGGCATAGCCAGATCAGGACCTAACATAAGGACAACCGGCTAGCCAAAAAAGCCCATCAGCCACTCCCTGGGCTACAATACCTATTTTGCCAACTGGCCCGGACCCCCGCCAACCCATCACGACTGGACCACCGACGTGATTTGCCCTAGGGGGTTTTCTCAACTGGCTCCGCCGTCGCATCGTCCCCTGAATGCCCATCCGTTAGCCTGCTAACCGCGGCCTGCTAGCTGTCCAGAGCACATTGGACTGTTAGCTTAAGAGGCCCATCGGAAAAAATTCTTTGGCCACCTATTTTGCCAATTGGCCTGGTTTACCACACGGAGCCCTGCTGATCTGTCTGCCGACGTAATAGCACGGGGGGGCCACAACAGACTTTCGTCCGTCGCGACGTCCCTCCAAGGCCTCTCTGATAACTTGCTAGCTGCCTGAAGCCACTCACTGAACTCCTTTGATTCACTCGGCTACGCATGCCTCTCGCTAACGTCAATATGCCTTGTCCATTGCTGTTTTGGTTAGTGAATATTGCCTTATTTCACTGTAGAGCCTCTAGCCCTGCTCAATACCCCTTATTTAACACTTTTAGTTCCACCTACCACACATGCGATGACATCACCTGGTTTAAATGATATTTCTAGAGACAATATCTCTTTCATCGTCACTCTATGCACAGGTTTACCCCCACTGTATTCACATCCTACCATGCCCTTTACATTATGCCTTGAATCTACTCTACCGTGCCCAGAAATCTGCTCCTTTTACTCTGTTCCGAACGTACTAGGCGACCAGTTCTTTTAGCCTTTAGCCGTACCCTTATCCTACTCCTCCTCTGGTGATGTGGAGGTTAATCCAGGCCCTGCAGTGCCTAGCTCCACTCCCATTCCCCAGGCGCTATCTTTTGTTGACTTCTGTAACCGTAAAAGCCTTGGTTTCATGCATGTTAACATTAGAAGCCTCCTCCCTAAGTTTGTTTTATTCACTGCCCTAGCACACTCTGCCAACCCGGATGTCCTAGCCGTGTCTGAATCCTGGCTCAGGAAGACTACCAAAAATCCAGACATTTCCATCCCTAACTATAACATTTTCCGACAAGATAGAACTGCCAAAGGTAACGGCGTTGCAATCTACTGCAGAGAGAGCCTGCAGAGTTCTGTCATACTATCTAGGTCTATGCCTAAATTTTTTTAGCTTCTACTTTTAAAAATCCACCTTTCCAGAAACAAGTCTCTCACCGTTGCAGCTTGCTATAGACCACCCGCTGCCCCCAGCTGTGCCCTGGACACCATATGTGAACTGATTGCCCCCCATCAATCTTCAGAGCTCGTGCTGCTAGGTGAACTAAACTGGGACATGCTTAACACCCCGGCCATCCTACAATCTAAGATTGATGCCCTCAATCTCACACAAATTATCAATGAACCCACCAGGTACAACCCCAAATCCGTAAACACGGGCACCCTCATAGATATCATCCTAACCAACATGCCCTCCAAATACACCTCTGCTGTTTTCAACCAAGATCTCAGCGATCACTGCCTCATTGCCTGCATCCGTAATGGGTCCGTGGTCAAACGACCACCCCTCATCACTGTCAAACGCTCCCTGAAACACTTCAGTAAGCAGGTCTTTCTAATCGACCTGGCCCGGGTATCCTGGAAGGATATTGACCTCATCCTGTCAGTAGAGGATGCCTGGTCATTCTTTAAAAATGCCTCCCTCACCATCTTAAATAAGCATGCCCCTTTCAATTTTTTTTTAACCAGGAACAGATATAGCCCTTAATTCTCTCCACACCTGACTGCCCTTGACCAGCACAAAAACATCCTGTGGCGTTCTGCATTAGCATCGAACAGCCCCCGTGATATGCAACTTTTCAGGAAAGTTAGGAACCAATATACACAGGCAGTTAGGAAAGCTACGGCTAGCATTTTCAAGCAAAAATTTGCATCCTGTAGCACAAACTCAAAAGTTCTGGGACACTAAAGTCCATGGAGAATAAGAGCACCTCCTTCCAGCTTCCCACTGCACTGAGGCTAGGAAACACTGTCACCACCGATAGATCCACGATATTTGAGCATTTCAATAAGCATTTCTCTACGGCTGGCCATGCCTTCCACTTGGCTACCCCTATCCAGGTCAGCCCTGCACTCCCCACAGCAACTCGCCCAAGCCTCCCCCATTTCTCCTTCACCCAACTCCAGATAGCTGATGTTCTGAAAGAGCTGCAAAATCTGGACCCCTACAAATCAGCCAGGCTAGACAATCTGGACCCTCTCTTTCTAAAATTATCTGCCGAATTTGTTGCAACCCCTATCACTAGCCTGTTCAACCTCTCTTTCATATCGTCTTCGATTCCCAAAGATTGGAAAGCTGCCGCGGTCATCCCCCTCTCCAAAGGGGAAGACACTCTAGACCCAAACTGTTACAGACCTATATCTATCCTACCCTGCCTTTCTAAGGTCTTCGAATGCCAAGATAACAAACAGATTACCGACCATTTCGAATCCCACCTTCTCCGTTATGCAATCTGGTTTCAGAGCTGGTCATGGGTGCACCTCAGCCACGCTCAAGGTCATAAATAATATCATAACTGCCATCGATAAGAGACATTACTGTGCAGCCGTATTCATCGACCTGGCAAAGGCTTTTGACTCTGTCAATCACCACATTCTTATTGGCAGACTCAACAGCCTTGGTGCTCAAATGATTGCCTCGCCTGGTTCACCAACTACTTCTCTGATAGAGTTCAGTGTGTCAAATCGTAGGGCCTGTTGTCCGGACCTCTGGCAGTCTCTATGGGGGTGCCACAGGGTTCAATTCTCGGGCTGACTCTTCTCTGTATACATCACTGATGTCGCTCTCGCTGCTGGTGATTCTCTGATCCGCCTCTACGCAGACGACACCATTCTGTAGACTTCTGGCCCTTTGGACACTGTGTTAACTAACCTCCAGACTAGAGGTCGACCGATTAATCGGAATTGCCGATTCATTTGGGCCTGATATCAAGTTTTCATAACAATCGGTATTTTTGGACACCGATTTGCTGATTTTATTTTTATATTTTTTATATATATATATTTAGATTTTTACCTTGTCAGCTCTGGGATTCGTTTTTGCAATCTTCCGGTTACTAGTCCAATGCGCTAACCACCTGCCTTACATTGCACTCCACGAGGAGCCTGCGTGGCAGGCTGACTACCTGTTACGCGAGGGCAGCAAGAAGCTGTAAGTTGTAAGTTGCTAGCTAGCATTAAACTTATCTTATAAAAAACAATAAATCTTAACATAATCACTAGTTAACTAGACATAGTTGATATTACTAGTTTATCTAGCGTGTCCTGCGTTGAATATAATCGATGCGGTGCCTGTTAATTTCTCATCGAATCACAGCCTACTTCGACAAACGGGTGATGATTTAACAAGCGCATTTGCGAAAAAGCACTGTCGTTGCACCAATGTACCTAACCATAAACATCAATGCCTTTCTTTAAAATCAATACACAAGTATATATTTTTAAACCTGCATATTTAGTTAATATTGCCTGCTAACATTAATTTCTTATAATTAGGGAAATTGTGTCACTTCTCTTGCGTTCCGTGCAAGCAGTCAGGTTATATGCAGCAGTTTGGGCCGACTGGCTCATTGCGAACTGTGTGAAGTCCATTTATTCCTAACACAGGCCGTAAATAATTTGCCAGAATTGTACATAATTATGACATAACATTGAAGGTTGTACAATGTAACAGCAATATTTAGACTTAGGGATGCCATCCATTAGATAAAATACGGAACGGTTCCATATTTCACTGAAAGAATAAACGTTTTGTTTTCGAAATTATAGTTTACGGATTCGACCATATTAATGACCAAAGGCTCATATATCTGTGTGTTATTATGTTATAATTAAGTCTATGATTTGATAGAGCAGTCTGACTGAGCGATGGTAGGCAGCAGCAGGCTCGTAAGCATTCATTCAAACAGCACTTTTGTGCGTTAGCCAGCAGATCTTCGCAATGCTACAAGCATTGCCTGTTTATGACTTCAAGCCTATCGATTAGGCTGGTGTAACCGATGTGAAATGGCTAGCTAGTTAGCGGGGTGCGCGCTAA
Organism: Salvelinus alpinus; assembly: GCF_045679555.1. Taxonomy (NCBI): domain Eukaryota; kingdom Metazoa; phylum Chordata; class Actinopteri; order Salmoniformes; family Salmonidae; genus Salvelinus; species Salvelinus alpinus. The sequence continues at coordinate 65,950,609 of NC_092094.1, forward strand.
TAGCGTTTCAAACGTCACTCGCTCTGAGACTTGGAGTAGTTGTTCCCCTTGCTCTGCATGGGTAACGCTGCTTCGAGGGTGGCTGTTGTCGATGTGTTCCTGGTTTGAGCCCAGGTAGGAGCGAGGAGAGGGACAGAAGCTATACTGTTACACTGGCTATACTATATTGCCTATAAGAACATCCAATAGTCAAATTGTATAGAGAGAAATAGTCCTATAATTCCTATAATAACTACAACCTAAAACTTCTTACATGGGAATATTGAAGACTCATGTTAAAAGGAACAACCAGTTTTCATATGTTCTCATGTTCTGAGCAAGGAACTTAAACGTTAGCTTTTTTACATGGCACATATTACACTTTTACTTTCTTCTCCAACACGTTGTTTCATTATTTATTTGAGGCTAAATTGATTTTATTGATGTATTATATTAAGTTAAAATAATTGTTCATTCAGTATTGTTGTAATTGTCATTATTACAAATAAAAATTAAAAATCGGCCGATTTTAATCGGTATCGGCTTTTTTTGGTCCTCCAATAATCGGTATCGGCTTTTTTTGGTCCTCCAATAATCGGTATCGGCGTTGAAAAATCATAATCGGTCGACCTCTACTCCAGACGAGCTTCAATGCCATACAACTCTCCTTCCGTTGCCTCCAACTGCTCTTAAATGCAACCTGCCCGCCCGTCCAGCATCACTACTCTGGACTGCTCCGACTTAGAATATGTGGATAACTACAAATACGTAGGTGTCTGGTTAGACTGTAAACTCTCCTTCCAGACTTACATTAAGCATCTCCAATCCAAAATTAAATCTAGAATCGGATTCTTATTTCGCAACAAAGCATCCTTCACTCATGCTGCCAAACATACCCTCGTAAAACTGACCATCCTACCGATCCTCGACTTCGGCGATGTCATTTATTAAATAGCCTCCAACACTCTACTCAACAAATTGGATGCAGTCTATCACGTTTTGTCACCAAAGCCCCATATACTACCCACCACTGCGACCTGTACGCTCTCGTTGGCTGGCCCTCGCTTCATACTCGTCGCCAAACCCACTGGCTCCAGGTCATCTACAAGTCTCTGCTAGGTAAAGCCTGGCCTTATCTCAGCTCACTGGTCACCATAGCAGCACCCACTCGTAGCACGCGCTCCAGCAGGTATATCTCACTGGTCACCCCCAAAGCCAATTCCTCCTTTTGCCGCCTTTCCTTCCAGTTCTCTGCTGCCAATGACTGGAACAAACTGCAAAAATCACTGAAGCTGGAGACTCATCTCCCTCACTAGCTTTAAGCACCAGCTGTCATAGCAGCTCACAGATCACTGCACCTGTACATAGCCCATCTCTATTAAACCCATCCAACTACCTAATCCCCATTCTGTATTGATTTATTTATTTATCTTGCTCCTTTGCACCCCAGTATCTCTACATGCACATTCATCTTCTGCACATCTACCATTCCAGTGTTTAATTGCTATATTGTCATTACTTTGCCACCATGGCCTATTTATTGCCATTATCTTACCTCATTTGCGCTCACTGTATATAGACTTATTTTTCTACTGTATTATTGAATGTATGTTTTGTTTATTCCATGTGTAACTCTGTTGTATGTGTCGAACTGCTATGCTTTATCTTGGCCAGGTCGCAGTTGCAAACTAGCCTACCTGGTTAAATAAAGATGAAATAATATATTTATTTATTTTAAGGATTCACATGTGAGACCATGTACTTAACGACCAAAAGTTTCAAGACTAAAGGCTGGTTTATACTACTTCTATTGACATGTTTGAAGACAGTTGTCGCAGTGACATCATGAACATTCTATTGTCGTCCAACATCAAACTTGTCATTGTCGTTTATGAAAAAGTATAAACACAACAAGACATGCTGCATGACATCTGCAACATGGTGGTCCAAAATATCACAACTGTCAACAAGCCCATTCGCTTAAAAATGAATTTAGGCTATGTCAATCTAGCAAACCAGGCCACTAAAAGCAACTCTCTAAACAATGTTTTTGTTAGTTTCTATTTTGTTAGCTAACTAGCTAATGTTAATGTTAAGTTGTGAGTGTGACGAAATAAAAGCAGGGCATTCTACCGCATAATTTTAGAACTTGGACACTCGTAGGCCTAACGTTATATCCTAATTTGACTTTGGTGCAGGTCAGGTTGTTCTTCGCATTACTGTCTCTGGTAAACACACACTATATCAAATATAGTCAACCTTTATTTGTCACATGCCCAGGTTACAGAAGGTGTAAACAGTACAGTGAAATGGTTACTTGCAAAGTGCCGCCTTGTTTAGACATGTAGCTAGCTAGCTAAAACATTTACCATAATCCCAACTCATGTTACTACCATGCATGAATCTGCGGATAACTAAAGTTAACCAACTAGGTTCAATGTTAGCAAGCTACACACTCACAACTTAACATTAACTTAACATTAGCTAGCTAGCTAACAAAATAGAAACTAACAAAAACATTGTTTCGAGTTGCTTTTAGTGACCTTGTTTGCTAGATTGACATATCCTAAATACATTTTTAAGCGAATGGGCTTGTTGACAGTTGTGATATTTTGGACCACCATGTTGCAGGTGTCATGCAGCCTTTTAACATTAGGCTATAACTAACAATGCAAATTTCTTTCTGAGATACAAATAATATTACTACACAGATTATACACGTGGCTAGCTAACAGTATACATAGCTGGCTAGCTAACAGTACGCTTTAACTTGCAATGAAAACGATTTTCTGATTAAATTAGAAACATGTAAGATCTGAAAATGTAGCTAGCCAGACTCTTACCCGTATACATGGATGAACGCTCCTCCCTCTCTGTCACGGATGCCATGGTTGCCCTTAGTTTGAAAATGTAATCCATTTTATACAACAGCCTTCTGTATTTTTTTCTTTTCGACTCCCTCCCCATATTTGAAATTAAACGCCAGAATTTCCTTAGCTATCATACTCTGCTTCCATCGGGCATTCCACTGATTTCAAGACTCGATCAACTTCTTCATTGCAGTTCTTCGTGATATTTTTCAAAAAAGCTGCAGTTGAATGGATTATCTACTCACACTGAGCAGCTCATGTTATAGACAGAAGCATGCTGCATGGCAGACCAATCCATTGTGTGTGTCTTGCAATCTAACTCATCTCTCGGGATGTCCAGCCCATCTATTATCTCATCCAATCATGGTTAGGGTGAAGGTTTCTGACTTTTTCTGTGGCTAAACCAACTAGGCTTGTAAGTTAATAATTGTATCCGTATTTACAAATGGCATTACAAGTTTATTATTAATGCACATGAAAGTTCACATGTTCCAAAAGGCATTTCTGCCCAAAAAACGCATTCAAAAACATGTTCAAATACCTCTCCTGTGAAGTAGTGACGTGCGACATATGACTAGTTTCCTGAAACGAGTCACATTTTCCAGGAATATTCTCGTCATGGTATCCAGAGTATTTTCAGATATAGTTATCAACAAATGCGGCGAAAAGTACAGTAAATGTAAAATCAACAGCGTAATGTTTGGATTCAGTCTTGTCAGGTGAATTGTTGTCCTCACCTTTTGGTATAATAATTTTCCCGTAAAATCATTCCTCCCCATCTTTTACCGCACTGTACCGCCCTAGCCCCATCGCTTACCCATGTAAGGTAGCCTTTGTGGAGAGTCTGTATGTAAGGAAAATGGCTAATATTTAGGGACTGGAGCTTGTAATGTTAGCTGGGAACCTATTTTAAATCAGCCCGTGAAGTCCTATACATAGCCAAGCCAACACAGTTAGTGGTGCCGCATATAGGGGGAGGAAGAGACTGGCGGGCGGCACCAAGCGCTCTCCTGTACATCATCTCATTTGCCTTCTCAGCCAGTGTGCCCACTCTAGCTTCTTCTGGAAGGTCTGTGACAGATATATATATATATCTCACTCACTCACAAATGGGACAAGTTTTGTGTGACCTGGCTTCTATTTTTTTATTTAACTAGGCAAGTCAGTTAAGAACAAATTCTTATTTACAATGACGGCCTAGGAACAGTGTTCAGCCTTATTCAGGGGCAGAACGACAGATTTTTACCTTGTCAGCTCGGCGATTCAGTCTAGCAACCTTCCGGTTACTGGCCCAACACTCTAACCACTAGGCTACCTGCCGCCCCTTTGCTCAGCGGCCTCTTTTGCCATGTAGTTCCACAGAGGCTGGCCTGGGAACAGTTTATTAAATGCGAAAGCTGATGTTTCAAAGCCAGCTGCCCTCGGATCAGTTTTTAGGAGGGAAAGTTTGTTTTAATCAGGAGTGATTCTCTAGGTCTCCGTCTTAACTACAGAAATGTTGTTAGAAGGTAGAAGTTAGAAGGTAGACAACCGTTTGAACACAAGGCAGGCTGTGTCGACTCGACGCGGGATTCTGATAATACAACACCCTACGCCTCCACCACCCCACCCGCAGTAGCTAGCCCCCTAACCACACAACTTTGAGCATGCAGCATGCTTATTTTTTTGTTTATTTGTCAGGGACCATGTACAACATGCCATTGCACCAGATTTAGCTGTAACAAAAGTTAATCTGTAGTCCCTGGGCGGAGAACCATCAACATCAGTACATCAATACAATGCTACAATGTAACACACTATTAAAATATCTATGTATAAAACAAGCATTAGTGAGGTCGAGCACTGATGTTGGGCGGTTAGGCCTGGCTCGCAAGTCGGTGTTCCAATTCATCCCAAAGGTTTTCGATGGGGTTGAGGTCAGGGCTCTGTGCAGTCAAGTTCTTCCACACCGATCTCGACAAACCATTTCTGTATGGACCTCGCTTTGTGTGCGGGGCATTGTCATGTTGAAACAGGAAAGGGCCTTCCCCAAACTGTTGCCACAAAGTTGGAAGCACATAATCGTCCACAATGTCAGTGAATGCTATAGCATTAAGATTTCCCTTCACTGGAACTAAGGGGCCATGCCCAAACCATGAAAAACAGCCCCAGACTATTATTCCTCCTCCACCAAACTTTACAGTTGGCACTATGCATTCTGGCAGGTAGCGTTCTCCTGGCATCCACCAAACCCAGATTTGTCCGTCGGACTGCCAGATAGTGAAGCGTGATTCAACAATCCAGAGAACGCATTTCAACTGCTCCAGAGTCCAATGGCGGCGAGCTTTATACCAATACAGCTGACGCTTGGCGTTGCGCATGGTGATCTTAGGCTTGTGTGTGGCTTCTCGGTCATGGAAACCCATTTCATGAAGCTCCCAACTAACAGTTCTTGTGTTGACGTTGCTTCCAGAGGAAGTTTGGAACTCGGTAGTGAGTGTTGCAACTGAGAACATAGTTTTACACGCTTCAGCACTCGGCAGCCCCTTTCTGTGAGCTTGTGTGGCCCCCTCGCTGCTGAGCCGTTGTTGCTCCTAGACATTTCCACTTCACAATAACAGCACTTACAGTTGACCGGGGCCGCTCTAGCAGGGCAGAAATTTGATGGTGGCAACCTATGATGGGGCCACGTTGAAAGTCACTTGCATGGCTGTGTGCTCAATTTTATTTTTTATATATACACCTGTCAGCAACGAATCCACTAATTTGAAAGGGGTTTTCACATCATTTTGTGTCTCTCTCTATATATATATATATATATATATATATATATATATATATATATATATATATATATATATATATATATATATATATATATAAACACAAACAGTTGAAGTCGGAAGCTTACATACACTGAGGTTGGAGTCATTAAAACTAGTTTTTCAACCACTCCACAAATTTCTTGTTAACAAACTATAGTTTGGCAAGCCGTTTAGGACATCTACTTTGTGAAGATGCTGGAGTAAACAGGTACAAAATTATCTATATCCACATTAAAACGAGTCCTATATCGACACAATCTGAAAGGCCGCTCAGCAAGGAAGAAGCCACTGCTCCAAAACCGCCATAAAAAAGCCAGACTACAGTTTGCAACTGCACATGGGGACAAAGATCATAGTTTTGGGAGAAATGTCCTCTGGTCTGATGAAACAAAAATAGAACTGTTTGGACATAATGACCATTGTTATGTTTGGAGGGAAAAGGGGGAGGCTTGCAAGCCGAAGAACACCATCCCAAACATGAAGCACGGTTGTGGCAGCATCATGTTGTGGGGGTGCTTTGCTGCAGGAGGGACTGGTGCACTTCTCAAAATAGATGGCATCATGAGGATGGAAAAGTATGTGGATATATTGAAGCAACATCTCAAGACATCAGTCAGGAAGTTGAAGCTTGGTCGCAAATGGGTCTTCCAAATGTACAATGACTACAAGCATACTTCCAAAGTTGTGGCAAAATGGCTTAAGGACAACAAAGTCAAGGTATTGGAGTGGCCATTGCAAAGCCCTGACCTCAATCCTATAGAAAATTTGTGGGCAGAATTCTAAAATCGCGTGCGAGCAAGGATTTTGGCCTTTGTAGGCCTCCTACAAACCTGACCTAGTTACACCAGCTCTGTCAGGAGGAATGGGCCAAAATTCATCCAACTTATTGTGGGAAGCTTGTGGAAGGCTACCCGAAACGTTTGACCCAAGTTAAACAATTTAAAGGCAATGCCACCAAATACTAATTGAATGTATGTAAACTTCTGACCCACTGGGAATGTGATGAAAGAAATAAAAGCTGAAATAAATCATTCTCTCTACTATTATTCTGACGTTTCACATTCTTAAAATAAAATGGTGATCCTAACTGACCTAAGACAGGGAATTTTTACTATGATTAAATGTCAGGAATTGTGAAAAACTGAGTTTAAATGTATTTGGCTAAGGTGTATGTAAACTTCCGACTTCAACTGCACACACGCGCACACACACACACAAACAACAATAGACTATATAATTATAATATTACATCAGTGTTTTTATATGTCCCTTGGTCCTACAGTATCTGAAATCTTAAGAGTCGAAGTGTCTTCATGTTCATGTGACTGGTTTGTCTTCAGCCACTTTTTCAGGCTTTCCTGAAAGCTAGCAAAGGTACTGTACTCTCTCACACTGGTTGGCAGTGTGTTCCATAATCCAGACGCTCTGACTGAAAAGCTGCTTTCACATCTCACTAGAGCTCCATCACCACTAGCCTACTTCCCTCTGGTGCAGACAGAGACTTCTGGCTGGGGAACCGTGTATTGTGAATGGGTGTTGTCATCAATACATTGATTACAGTATCAAAGTTGAGCAGTGGGCTAAGGCTCATGTCTGGTCTGGGCCTCACCATGCCCATCTGTCCATATGTCCCTACTAGTTCTCTTGCTAACACAGTGTGTTGTCCTAGTAGTATCATGGTAGACAGACCGCTGAGCCCCTTTCTAACAGTCTGGGCCTCCCCCTCCCCCCTGTCTCTTGTGTGTATCTTGCAGTCCTGTCCGGCGGTGGCGGCGGGCAGCACAGTCCCCTGAAGCGCTCGGTGTCCCTCACCCCCCCGATGAGCGGCAGCTCCTTGGCCAGTTCCTCCTCCTCGTCGTGCGGCCAAGCCCTGGGCCTGGGTCTGGGTCATGGTTGGCTCTCCCAGGAGGACCTGCGCGGTCCCCGGGGAGGAGGAGGAGGAGGAGGGCTGGGGCTGGCCCCCAGCGACCCTCACCACGCTCCCCTCTCCCCTCAGAGCAGCGTAGCGTCGTCGGGCAGCGGCTGCAGTGAGCACCTGGAGGATGGAGGAGGCTTGCACCGCAGCAGCACATTCCACGAGGAGGGCAGCTGCATGAGGGGTGAGTTCGGTACTCCACCGCTTTCATGCGTAACTTAGGCGCAGTGGACAGAGTAGCAATGGAGGAGGCAGCCATGGCGGCTGGGGGCCAGGGGAGTGGAGGGTGTTCACTTCAGCATGTCCCTCATCGAAAGCCAAATTTCCCTCCACTCTGACCTTTTCCTCCAATGGGTTTTGAGGAAGAGACGAGGAGAGAGAACATGCAATTGAAAGTCTCCCTAGGACACCTCTTTAACAATAACCCTCCTCAGACCAGGACAAAAGCTCTGTTCCAACTGACATTGCGACTGATATTTGAAGTTTACATATTTTTTTTTAATGAATGACCAGATCACTACACTATAAATTGAGAAAGAGATGAGGAGAGCGGACGCGAGGAGTATGCAATTGAGATTCTCCCATAATGTTTTCCAGAAACTCCTTTCAAACCATATGTTTGGTGTGTGAGGGACTATTTCCCAGAAAGGAAGAGGGAGGAGGGAGATGTGGTTTCTCGCAGGGTGAAGCGACCTGTCCTGTTTGGTCAGTTTTTTTTGTTTGTTTTTTGTGAAAGATCACTCATGACCCCTGGTAACCTCTGGATCAATTGTTGATTGATTGGTTTGGTTGCCACCTCCCTCCCCCAATTGCAACCTTGTCCTCTAGCCAAACAAGCAACTTGCTTTTTTCCAGGTGTTCACAAGCCGCCCCTTCCCCCAGCTTCCCTTTCTTAGAAATGAACATCCCATCTGTTGTCACATAATACTGAATGTAGCCTACAGAAAAGCACCACATTGGTCACATCAATGGTACTTTGTGGATTCGTTTTTTTTGTACATAGTTCAAAATATCACATTCTATGGTTTCATCACTTATTAGACCCATCTCTGATGTCTGTGCGCATATTTGAGTGAACGTGGCAACAGGAAACAAGACACCTGTCGCATGGTATTTTAAGTTGTTATGCACCACTGCCGCTCATGTTAAGGGCTCGCTTGATTCTTGACTACAGTAGCAACAGCGGGGGCACAGACAGGGCAGGAGCACACATGCCAGGACACAAGCAAACATGCTCCAGTCAGTCTCCGATGACATCTTTCAGGGGTGGCTTTCTTTTAGACCCTGTCGCATGCTCAGTCTCAGGACATGACACGGAGATACAGTGACATCTGGTTCATATACCCCATATAACCCTGAAGCCAAATGTATGGGACATCATGAAAAGGATGGTTTTGGTTGAGTGGTCAGATAGCCTTCTTACCTCTCGTTTTAAGCCGATGTTGGTTTTTCATTGGGATAGTTGTATGAATTTTTTGGTTATTTGGTTTTGAGAAAAGTGTGTGTGAGGAAAGGTGTATGGGGTGATATTAGTGCCAACAGAAATGTTATACGAATTTAATCATTTTAGAATTTGAATTCAATATTTTTTTACTTTGCGTTTTACAAGTTGATTCAATTTATGAATACAAATTCAAGATGAATGAATTCAAGATCAAATGTATGTTGGAATTAATATCACTCCATAAATGTGTGACCTGATCCCTTAACATCAGCTTTATAGTTGATGCCGGCTGAAGCATTTTCACAAGTTTCCCCACTTCTTTACCCCAGTCTTTCCCTTAGATTATTGTCCAGGCGTGGCGCAAAGGCCCCCAAAGCAACATCCAGGCCCTCTGGGGACCAACCGAGTTGGGCAGGGGGGCCTGCCCCAGCTTTACAATGGTAGGGGAAACACTGCTTGACCCTCACTACCATTGACACGTATTAGTTCAGCAAATGCCCCTTATCCAGACTGACGTACAAATCGGAAGAGTCCCTGCCTGCCTGCATACAGTACAGTGACGTTTCTTGGCACCACATCCCCCTCTGATAAGTCAAATTCTCTAAAGATAACTGACATAGCGTCCAAGTCGTCTTCTGGGTCATGTTCATTAGGGCACACAATATTTGAAAACGTTTTGCAACTGAAATGGAACATTGGTGTTTCATAGTCCAGGTAGTCCCTCCCTGTTTCAGTCCATTTTCTTCCATTGGGTGCCTAATGAACATGACCCTGAACTTCACTTCACCTTAGCTATCTATGGGAAGGGTGAGATGACTCGCCTGTTTGGGTTGTTGGGGGGGGAAAGTTCATAAAAAACCACCAGTATATTTACAGTCAACTCCCACCAGAGTTCTTTGAATAGAGATTAATAAGCATTGATAAGCATTAACAATATAAACATTAGTTCCCCCGAAGCGTTCCATCCATCATCACCTATATTCCAAACGTGTCTCAGTGCTGATTAAGGATCAGGTCCGTCCTCCTGTCTGTATTCATTACGATATAAAACGCAAACTGATCATATATCAGCATATCCTACTCTGAGACACTTTGTGAATACGGGTCCTGAACGGTCCATCCTGCTAACAGTGGCGGTTTCTAGATTTGTAAGTCTTTGCTTAGGGTCAAAGATTTTGAAAGAAGGCCATTTTTATTCTTTGTTTAGAGCCTATCGTTTGCATCCAGGTGTGAAGTAGTACACTGTTCAAATTCAATGTTACCAATTATGAGGTGGCAATGAAACATGATTTAAACCAGTAAAGTGAAAGACCGCTAAGTGAATTGACATTTGCACTCTCACCACACAACAACCATAGCAAGCGTTATAATTTTCCTTTTTACGCTCCTAGTCAACTAATGGTCATAGAACCAAAACTCTCTCAGCTAGCAACCAAAATATGAGGTGGTGTCTTGTATCGATGTTTACGTCACAGCTTTGACAGGAAAGGTTAGAGTTGCAGGGTTCCCAAATGGCCCATTATCCCTATATAGTGCACTACTTTTGACCAGAGCTTTATGGGCCCTGGTCTAAAGTAAAGTATTTAATAGGGAATAGGGTGCCATTTGGGACACCCCTGAGCCATTAGGCCAGTTTTAATGGTGAGCGGGATTACCAGAAAGGAGGACACTACCCCATCTGTGATGTCATAGGTCCCTGACTTACTCCAGCTGTGCCCTAGACATGTGACATTGGTCTGACGGGTGTATGTGTGCCTACAGATGTGCCAGCCTGGCTGAAAAGCCTCCGTCTCCACAAATATGCAGCGCTCTTCTCCACCATGACGTATGACGAGATGATGTCACTGACCGAACAGCAGCTGGAATCACAGGTCAGTAGTAACCAGAGCATAGATGGCTTGTTCTAACTATGGGAATACCTAAGGAAAATGTACTAGGAATGTAACAGCAAATGTTAGGGGATTGAAAGTCATTGCCTTCAGTTTTTAGTACTGTACTTTTCCCACAAAGTTGTCTTCATAAAAGAGCTGATAGACATGAACCGGTATTTTAAGCGTTACAAATAAGACATAACGGCTCATTCGTGCTTATAACAAGTTATAAAGCATTATAACCGCAGGCTTTAAGTAAAGTGATAGACATTTTCAGTTTCAACACTTTTGAGTAATTCATTATTAGTTCCACTGTGTATTTAACATGTCGTTGGTGTGTGTGATGAAGGAATGTTGTGAAAGAGTGAACTTGTGTTTTTCTTCTGCAGAATGTCACCAAAGGGGCACGGCACAAGATAGTGATCAGCATTCAGAAACTGAAGGAGCGTCAGAAAATGCTGCGTTGCCTAGAGAAGGTCAGCGGTGCAAGTTGTCAACTTTATTAGGTTGAGGGAATTGTCACAAAGCTTCTACAATGTCTGGAGGCCCAATCCCAAATCAACCTCTAAACCCTACACCCTGTGCACTTGTGGCAATCTAAGAGGATTTGATAGGTACAGTATGAGCAATATCGTTGTGAACAAGTGGAGCTATTACCATATTGCTTACACCAGTCAAATCCTCTCAGATCTGTGAGTGCATAGGGTCTAGGGGTCGATTTTGGGATTGGGCTTGAGTGAAATAGGCGGACAACTGTGGTCAGCTTTTGTCTTCCTTTCTAAAGGGTCAGTCAACTGACTTCTTCCTTCCATCTGCACGTAGTGGAAAAGACTGGTGAAAACAATACTAGGAAGATGTCCAAGTGAGGGCCCTTGGAAGCTCTCCTTTCACTTTGAGACGCAGACAGGATAGGAGCGAAACGTGCGTGTATTTTTGGAACTACTTTATTTTCCCTCGTCATCTCATGGCTGGTATCCCGTCGCCCACCTGACAGCTGCTGGTGTAGAGAGGACTCTGACGTAGACTTCTAGAATGATTCTCCTCTGAATAGCACTATGCGTATTTGCCTCCCTTACTGTAACGGTCCGGAACTGTTTGGTATCATCTAGGGCTGTGGTCATGACATTTTGTCTGCTGGTTAGTGTCATGCAAAAGACTGCCGGTCTCACGGTAATTGACCATTAATTAGCATAAACACATTTAGCATCTCCAGGCCTCCACGTGTACAAGCTGCTGATGTGTGTCTTCGATGTTAAAGAAGCGCCTTCATATCGTGCTGATTTGACTTTCTCCCTGCTATACCTACCTTCTCCTTTCTTTTCACTCCTCTTTTCCCTCATCTCTGTGACCTCTCTCTCCTTTCTCATTCCTTTATTCTCTCAACTTTCTCTCACTTTGTTTACTTGCCCATGTATCTCTCTCCATCACTTCCTTGTATTATTTTCCCCCTTCACTCTCTCCCTCTCTCTCCCAGGATGTGTTAGAGGGCGGTAACCTGCGTGGCCCTCTCGCCGAGCTCCAACAGATGATCCTGACGCCCATCAAGGCGGTAGCCAGCGACGAGTCGTCCCCCAGCTCGCCCTCCTCGACCGCACACAGGCCCCTGTTGAGCCCAGAGGGGAAGAGCAGCGCCGGCCCGGGAGGAGGGGAGGGGGAGACGGGGACCACCCTCATCGCTGAGGGGGACATCCCCGGCCAGTTCACCCGCGTCATGGGCAAAGGTACAGAGGATTTAGTCCCATAGGTTGGGAAGTGAAGTTGACACACAACACGTTTGATGTAGGTGCTGCTGAGAGACTGCACTGAAAGACACCTGGGATCACAATGTGGTCAATATTAAAGGGCTATTTAAATCGAAAAACAATTTTCATATCTTGCTCACCAGTCCACCATCGATGTGGTCTCAAAATATCATTATTTTGCACATGAGAGCGTCAGAGCTAGCCTGATAGAAAGCCTGTGTCTACTTCCTGGAAAAGTCTGATGACGCAAAAGACAACATTATAGGCTTTTTGCATTTACTTCGTTTTGGGCATCAGGAGACTGAAAGCGATATATCTTGAAAACTTTAACGCTGATATTCACACTTTTTGAGACTGCATCAAAAGTGGACTAATGAAAAAGATTTGGAGTAAATTGCCCCTTTAAGGGTGGAATAAGGAACATTCTAGTATGGGGCCTTTTGGTTTTTTGACTGCCCTTCCTCTCCATTACCATGTCAGTGTTATGTGCTGAGCAAACAGTGGCCATATCAGAACAAATGTGGAAGATGTAAATCAGTGGGGCCAGGTTTCCCCTGAGCTTTCCTCTTCGCTCAAACGCCCTCTGTGTCATCAAATTCCCCCTGCCTCACTCTTTCCTCTTTCACGCTCCAGTTTGCACACAGCTCCTGGTGTCCAGGCCGGACGAAGAGAACATCAGCTCCTACCTGCAGCTCATTGACAAGTGCCTTCTTCACGAGGTACACGCACAGACACACACACACCTGACTGACAAGACTTTTCTTTATACACTTCTTCAGACCCTTATTTAGCTCAAGGGTGAATGTATCACATTAGAAGGTCTCAAAATGTTCTGACTGCAAAACCCTGAGTCATGCTCTCTCCTTCTCTTTGGCCCTGCAACCCCTCCTTCCCCCCTCTCCCCTCTCACCCCCCTCCTCCCGCAGGCATTCACGGAGACACAGAAGAAGCGACTGTTGTCGTGGAAACAACAGGTGCAGAAGCTGATCCGTTCGTTCCCCAGGAAGGCCCTCTTGGACATGGCCGGCTACCGGGCGCAGAGGAGGTAAGCTATAGACCGCACGCACACACGCGCACAGAGAGAGAGGGTGACGCGCTGTTGTCACAAAATACTTTACCTTCTTTGATTCCTAACGGCCTAAAAAATATTGGGAAAAAGGTCAAATGATGATCAGAGCATTGTCTCTCTCTCCTCCCATGCAGCAGCAGCAGTAGCCGGGGCTTCAGCCAGTCCAATTCTCTCCCCACGGTGGGCTGCGTGGGGGGCAGCAGCAGCGTGTCGGCAGCCCGTCGCAGCCTGCGCCAGTTCCAGATGCCCTCGCGGAGCCTGCCCGGCGCCAGGCTGGGCCTGCTGGGACCCACGCCACATAGCGCCAGCAGCACCCCCACTGGCCTCAAGCAGGGACGACAGGTGGAGACACTTCTGACTTTAACTTTCTCCTAGCCAATAGGCACATGGCCTCCACCCATAGCCCAGGCAATTGATGTAGATGTTTTATTTATTTGGTGATGCCAGATTGCGGAGTCTCCCTTTGGGCTAGGATGATAGTTGGGGATGCCCCGATCTAACGTTCTCCTAGCCCCGTCTATCTAGCCCCTGCCCACATAGTGGCGTGCTCAAGTCTCCTATTGGCATCCAATGTGTGAGGTCTGAATTAAGCGCACGTATCTCCATTTTGTGCGTTCATGTAGATCTGAGTGGATTTGTTCGGTGATGTCATGTTGTGGAGTTAGTCTACCTCTCAATGAAAAGACAAACAATCCTCGTCAGCGTCAATTTGGTTTGCTACAGTAGTGGGTCGTGATACAAAGGGCCCCAGATGAAAAAACGAAAGCATTGTTGTCTTCTCAGTCTCAAGAGGAGCTGTGTATTTAAGCAATAAGGCTCGAGGGGGTGTGATATATGGCCAATATAGCACGGCTAAGGTCTGTTCTCCCGCACGACTCAATGCGGAGTGCCTGGACACAGCCCTTAGCCGTGGTATATTGGCCATATATCACAAACCCTGAGGTGCCCTATTGCTATTATAAACTGGTTACCGCAATGCGTCGTGGGTAAGAACAGCCCTTAGCCGTGGTATATTGGCCATATACCACACCTCCTAGGGGCGGCAGGTAGCCTGGTGGGTAGGAGCGTTGTGCAAGTAACTGAAAGGTTGCTGGGTCGAATCCCCGAGCTGACAAGGTAAAAATCTGCCGTTCTGTACCTGAACAAGGCAGTTAACCCACTGTTCCCCGGGCACCGAAGACGTGGATGTCGATTAAGGCAACCCTCCGCACCTCTCTGATTCAGAGGGGTTGGGTTAAATGCGGAAGACACATTTCAGTTGAATACATTCAGTTGGACAACTGACTAGGTATCCCCCTTTCCCCTCTGGCCTTATTGCTTAAATATGCATTGGGGGATAATATACAGTGGGGCAAAAAAGTATTTAGTCAGCCACTAATTGTGCAAGTTCTCCCACTTAAAAAGATGAGAGAGGCCTGTAATTTTCATCATAGGTACACTTCAACTATGACAGACAAAATGAGGAAAAAAAATCCAGAAAATCACATTGTAGGATTTTTTATTTATTTATTTGCAAATTATGGTGGAAAATAAGTATTTGGTCACCTACAAACAAGAAAGATTTCTGGCTCTCACAGACCTGTAACTTCTTCTTTAAGAGGCTCCTCTGTCCTCCACTCGTTACCTGTATTAATGGCACCTGTTTGAACTTGTTATCAGTATAAAAGACACCTGTCCACAACCTCAAACAGTCACACTCCAAACTCCACTATGGCCAAGACCAAAGAGCTGTCAAAGGACACCAGAAACAAAATTGTAGACCTGCACCAGGCTGGGAAGACTGAATCTGCAATAGGTAAGCAGCTTGGTTTGAAGAAATCAACTGTGGGAGCAATTATTAGGAAATGGAAGACATACAAGACCACTGATAATTTCCCTCGATCTGGGGCTCCACGCAAGATCTCACCCCGTGGGGTCAAAATGATCACAAGAACGGTGAGCAAAAATCCCAGAACCACACGGGGGGACCTAGTGAATGACCTGCAGAGAGCTGGGACCAAAGTAACAAAGCCTACCATCAGTAACACACTACGCCGCCAGGGACTCAAATCCTGCAGTGCCAGACGTGTCCCCCTGCTTAAGCCAGTACATGTCCAGGCCCGTCTGAAGTTTGCTAGAGAGCATTTGGATGATCCAGAAGAAGATTGGGAGAATGTCATATGGTCAGATGAAACCAAAATATAACTTTTTGGTAAAATCTCAACTCGTCGTGTTTGGAGGACAAAGAATGCTGAGTTGCATCCAAAGAACACCATACCTACTGTGAAGCATGGGGGTGGAAACATCATGCTTTGGGGCTGTTTTTCTGCAAAGGGACCAGGACGACTGATCCGTGTAAAGGAAAGAATGAATGGGGCCATGTATCGTGAGATTTTGAGTGAAAACCTCCTTCCATCAGCAAGGGCATTGAAGATGAAACGTGGCTGGGTCTTTCAGCATGACAATGATCCCAAACACACCGCCCGGGCAACGAAGAAGTGGCTTCGTAAGAAGCATTTCAAGGTCCTGGGGTGGCCTAGCCAGTCTCCAGATCTCAACCCCATAGAAAATCTTTGGAGGGAGTTGAAAGTCCGTGTTGCCCAGCAACAGCCCTAAAACATCACAGCTCTAGAGGAGATCTGCATGGAGGAATGGGCCAAAATACCAGCAACAATGTGTGAAAACCTTGTGAAGACTTACAGAAAACGTTTGACCTCTGTCATTGCCAACAAAGGGTATATAACAAAGTATTGAGAAACTTTTGTTATTGACCAAATACTTATTTTCCACCATAATTTGCAAATAAATTCATAAAAAATCCTACAATGTGATATTCTGGATTTTTTTTCTCATTTTGTCTGTCATAGTTGAAGTGTACCTATGATGATAATTACAGGCCTCTCTCATCTTTTTAAGTGGGAGAACTTGCACAATTGGTGGCTGACTAAATACTTTTTTGCCCCACTGTAATAACTGGAGAAAGGAAAGAGTGAGAGAACCACTACTTGATCACGTGTCTGGAATCGTCCCACCACACGGAGAAGAAGTGCAAACCGAGCGACATTTTCCCTCTTTCAGCATCTGTCACGAATGATCCCTCCCTGTGAAATACAGAGTTGTAAAAAACAGTCATACAAAACACACAACCATAAGGGGGGAAGAATGCAACAGTGAAGTGGCTGGAACTCTGGTCAAATGCGTTCCACAGGCCCTACATCACTACTGCTGAGCGGTCCTCTAGTCGGCAGCAGTGATAACCTGACACTCCGCTCCCATTCAGCATTTTTCTACGGCATCCTTACAATGGGAGGAAATTCCGAAACCGCTTCCTCCACCTTTCGCACACTCTCTCCGTCGGACGGTTTGTTTGGACAGGATGGAAAGGTGTGTGTTTAAAAGAGAGGAGAGCGCGAGGGTGAGTCATAGTTAGGGAGTTGGTGGTGGAGGGGGGATGGGCGACCCGGGAGAGAGGGAGGGCGGAGAGAGAATGAGCTCGTCAGAGGCAGTGAGAACCGTACACAGGCATTTCCTTTTTTTTCCGCTGGCCCTCTGTACGGGAGGGCCGGGAAAGGGGGAGAGCAAGGCGGACAGGGAGGGAGTAGGGAGAGCGGGAGTGGGGGAGAGATAGTGTAGAGAGAGCAGGAGAAGAAAGAAAGAAGGTTGAATGTATAATAGGCAGGTTCCAGAGAGGTGTCAGTAGTTTGAGGCTAAACGTGGAGAGAAAAATCAAAGGTTGACTGTGTAACGGCTCAGTGGTTATAGGCTAGAGAGGTAACATTTCTGGGGTGCCCTCCCCAGTTTTTACACACTTATAAAGCCACCCCCGGGTGTGCATTTAGTTACGTGATGAAGTCTCAATTAAACAGATTTTAGTTGAACCAAAATGTACATTGCACATTATTTAAGCTGTGTACTACCAACAGGTAGCCTCTCCAACAGGTAGCCTCTCCTGTGCATTTAGTGCTACCGCGCTACCATTCGCCTAGAAGTCATTCTGCAGTCAAGTGTGTGAATTAAATCAATATAAATGAAAATTTTTACAACCGTTAAGTGTTGTGTACTCAGTAGTTTGTCTAAGGATCTGAAACTACAATTCCCTGGGTGCCAAGGTGTGGGGCATTTCAAGTATCGCCAACATTGTGCAGAACTGTATGTCATATTACTGTGGTGTCGTAGGGTCATTAACATACAGTGGTGGCCGCTGATTGGCTAAATACCTGGGGCAAGTTCATATTTTTTAACTCTAACGGGGGATAGCTAGCTAGCATAATGTCACAAGCATAATGAGTTTGCCAGTAACTTTAGTTAGCTTGCTAGCTGGCATGCTGAACAAGTCTATCTACCTGTATGCTAACATTGTGCTTGCCAGTAGCTAGTGTCCACTAGCTAGCATCTAATGACACAGAGACTTGTTTTTTTTATCCTACCAGATCCGCAAGAAGGTTCTAGCGAGCGTATCCCACTGTCCTTTGACTGTATTTAAAAAATATATATATTTTTAAATGTACCTTTATTTAACTAAGCAAGTCAGTTAAGAACTAATTCTTATTTACATTGACAGCCTAGGAACAGTGGGTTAACGGCCTTGTTTAGGGGCAGAACAACAGATTTTTACCTTGTCAGCTCTGGGATTCGATCTAGCAACCTTTGGGTTACTAGCCCAACGCTCTAACCACTAGGCTACCTGCTGGTTACTGGCCCAATGCTCTAACCACTAGGCTACCTGCTGGTTACTGGCCCAATGCTCTAACCACTAGGCTACCGGCCGCCCCTGTATGACTGTATGTGAACGTCTGGTTCAGGTCCCTGGTTTCCAATGACTGTCATGATTATTTTACAAGTTCATTGCAGTCTTCTCTTATGCTCCATCTGTTCAGTACCCAATACACAAAACAAATCATTTGATGAAATCCTGCAATCTCAGGGCTGCGTCCCCCCCCCCCCCCCCCCCACAATAGCAAGCAATGTAATCCAAGCACTGGGCAGCAGTTTGAACGCTATTGCAGACGATAGGTAACCAGACTGCTTGTTTTGGACATATTTGAAACTGTAAAATGACCACAAATTAACCACACTATTTGTGTATATATATATATATATATATGTATATGTGTGTGTGTGTGGGGGTATTTTTTATTTTATTTTTTTGACCATTCACAAGTGGGGCACAGCCAGCCCCTAACGCCTTAGTGGATGAGCTGCCACTGTTAACATATTTCACAGCAATTTCTGTTAGTGGTTAGATTTGTGGCATCCATTGTTGGGGTTGTTGTGCCAGTTTATAATGATCCAAAGATATACCGGAGTGTGTGTGAGTCTCGGTCTGTAATGATCCAAAGATATACCGGAGTGTGTGTGAGTCTCGGTCTGTAATGATCCAAAGATATGAGTCTCCAGCCTACCGGTCTGTTGTGGCTGCCTGTCTGACGATCAGTTTGTCCAACAGGGTCTTTGGTTCGCCAACCCCGGGGGCAGTAACAGCATGCCCAGCCGAACCCACAGCTCAGTGCAGAGGACCCGTTCCCTGCCTGTCCACACCACGCCACACACCATGGTTATGTTCCAGCAGTCCGGTAAGAGAAACCTTACACACGGTTACACTATTACACATTACCCTACTGTACAAGGTAACCCTTTCTCTCTTTCCGTTGCTCTCTTTATCTTACCCTGTCCCTCTTTGTTTCCCGAACTCACACTTTGTCTTTTTCTTTCCCTCCCTCTCCTTTTTGTATCGACATCTGTCTCCATAAACTCTCAGCGGCCTAGCATCCTCACTACCTTCCTATTTGTTAACCTGGAGAGAGATGTTGTTCCTGGTGCGTTAAATGCAGTGTGTTGAGGATGATGGTGTATTGCAGGGAGCTTTACCCAAGACTGTTGTGCTGTGTGTGGCATTACAGCATCTGATACACTGGTCCCATTACCCCCAATGCTGGCCAGGCTCATGAAAATCGAATAACCAGAACAGACATTCCCATTCAAGTCAATGCTCTGCTCTGCTCGGTAACGGTTGGATGCTGTAGCCGCAGGACAAAATGGACATCAATGTGACAGCGGGGACTTCCTCCTCCGGCCTGTCTTTCATGGTGAACCAAAGTGTATCCCCCCCTTTTTTAAGAATGGAGAGGAAGAAGGGGGAGGGTAGTTTCAGGGGGTATGAGGGAATGCAGCAGTATGTGACGGAGAAGGAGGAAGGGAAGGGACGGAGAGAGGGAAGAGTCAGCGGACTGTTACAATGAGTCTCTTTGTGCAGGGTGGCTGGGGCGCCCTGGCACACATTCCCTTCTCTCTCTCGCTCTCGGCCTCTCTCTCGCTCTCGGCCTCTCTCTCGCTCTCGGCCTCTCTCTCGCTCTCGGCCTCGCTCTCGGCCTCTCTCTCGCTCTCGGCCTCTCTCTCGCTCTCGGCCTCTCTCTCGCTCTCGGCCTCTCTCTCGCTCTCGGCCTCTCTCTCGCTCTCGGCCTCTCTCTCGCTCTCGGCCTCTCTCTCGCTCTCGGCCTCTCTCTCGCTCTCGGCCTCTCTCTCGCTCTCGGCCTCTCTCTCGCTCTCGGCCTCTCTCTCGCTCTCGGCCTCTCTCTCGGCCGCTCTCGGCCTCTCTCTCGGCCTCTCTCGCTCGCTCTCGGCCTCTCTCGCTCGCTCTCGCCTCTCTCGCTCGCTCTCGGCCTCTCTCGCGGCCGCTCTCGGCCTCTCTCGGCCTCTCTCGCTCGCTCTCGGCCTCTCTCGCTCGCTCTCGGCCTCTCTCGCTCGCTCTCGGCCTCTCTCGCTCGCTCTCGGCCTCTCTCTCGGCCTCTCTCGCTCGCTCTCGGACTCTCTCTCGGCCTCTCTCGCTCGCTCTCGGACTCTCTCTCGGCCTCTCTCGCTCGCTCTCGGACTCTCTCTCGGCCTCTCTCGCTCGCTCTCGGACTCTCTCTCGGCCTCTCTCGCTCGCTCTCGGACTCTCTCTCTCGGCCTCTCTCGCTCGCTCTCGGACTCTCTCTCGGCCTCTCGCTCGCTCTCGGACTCTCTCTCGGCCTCTCTCGCTCGCTCTCGGACTCTCTCTCGGCCTCTCTCGCTCGCTCTCGGACTCTCTCTCTCGCTCGCTCTCGGACTCTCTCTCTCGCTCGCTCTCGGCCTCTCTCTCTCGCTCGCTCTCGGCCTCTCTCTCTCGCTCGCTCTCGGCCTCTCTCTCTCGCTCGCTCTCGGCCTCTCTCTCTCGCTCGCTCTCGGCCTCTCTCTCTCGCTCGCTCTCGGCCTCTCTCTCTCGCTCGCTCTCGGCCTCTCTCTCTCGCTCGCTCTCGGCCTCTCTCTCTCGCTCGCTCTCGGCCTCTATGAGACATACACACTGCACATGCACTCAGAGGTGGCTAGAGTTGGAGCGGGCCAGAGTATGTAGCTGCCTGGAAAGCTAGGACTCCCTCTTCTCTCACCCTCCATCGCTCCCTTCTTTAAATTATTGATTCTTCTTTAAAATTATTTTTTTTAATTGCGCACAAGCATGTGAGCACACGAGTGTGTGTGGAGGGGGACAGGATTTGAGACCTAAAAATAGCCGGTGGCGGACTGTTCTCTCTGTCTAGCTGAGTGCCTAACTCCGCTCTTCTCTATACCCCCAAGGGATTTTCACAGCCGCCCTGGGCAAGGCAGGCAGTAGCAGCTAAAGACCGTTAGCCTAGATATCCCCCCCGTGGTAGGAGCTCACAGCTGAAGTAAGGGGGCTGCTCGGCTAGCAAGTAAGCAATTGACCCTCTGTCACTTCTAAGGTTTTTTGGGAGCTTGGGGGTCCCCCTTGTGGCTGAACGCGTGACTTTAGACTTGAGAAGTAGACACACACCACACGCATGCCAAACCACCCCGGTAGTGTAATCAGATTAAGAACGGCACAAGCGGCGTGGTTGAGTGGAGGTGATTGTTATGACACAGGGATTTGGAGGCCACAATAATTCCCTCTTGTCCGTTGCCAACTGGGGGTGGTGATGTCAGGAAAGGTTAAGGTATTATAGGATTGAGACCTTTTAGATCAGGGATCAACCACTCCATTCAACCGCGAGACGATTTATTATTGACTGGATGGTCAGGGGACCGGAACATAATTACAAATAATTTGTAGACTACATAAGGAGCCCAAACAGATACAACATTTCACTAAAACATCATAATTTCAATCTTGCTTACGTTTTTTTTTGATCACATACCCTACATGACCAAAAGTATGTGGACACCTGATTGTCGAACATCTCCAAAATCATGGGCATTAATATGAAGTTGGTTCCCCCTTTGCTGCTATAACAGCCTCCACTCTTCTGGGAAGGCTTTCCACTAGATGTTGGAACATTGCTGCAGGGATTTGCTTCCATTCAGCCACAAGAGTATTAGTGAAGTCGGGCATAGGTGTTGGGCGATTAGGCCTGACTTGCAGTTGGCGTTCCAATTCATCCCAAAGG
The DNA here is from genome assembly GCF_045679555.1 of Salvelinus alpinus. Classification (NCBI taxonomy): domain Eukaryota; kingdom Metazoa; phylum Chordata; class Actinopteri; order Salmoniformes; family Salmonidae; genus Salvelinus; species Salvelinus alpinus. The sequence goes on from NC_092094.1 coordinate 65,972,699, forward strand.
TGTTCGATGGGGTTGAGGTCAGGGCTCTGTGCAGGCCAGTCAAGTTCTTCCACTTTCTTAATGAACCAGAAAATCAATACTTATTTCTGGTTGTTTATCAAAGTTATCTGGCTAACTCATTGATTCTGTTTGTAGTATACCCCTCTGTGGTAAATTGCGTGAACGTTGGTTGTTGTAACATTGTGGTGTTTTTCTCCAGGTAGTTGGTTGTGTGTATGTTGTAACCTGGTGGTGTTCTCCAGGTAGTTGGTTGTGTGTATGTTGTAACATTGTTGTGGTGTTCTCCAGGTAGTTGGTTGTGTGTATGTTGTTGTAACATTGTGGTGGTGTAATCCTGGTAGTTGTTGTAATGTTGTTGTGGTGTTCTCCTGGTAGTTGGTTGTGTGTATGTTGTAACATTATGGTTGTGTGTATGTTGTTGTAATGTTGTTGTGGTGTTTTCCAGGTAGATGGTTGTGTGTATGTTGTAACATTGTGGTGGTGTTCTCCAGGTAGTTGGTTGTGTGTATGTTGTAACATTGTGGTGGTGTTCTCCAGGTAGTTGGTTGTGTGTATGTTGTTGTAACATTGTGGTGGTGTTTTCCAGGTAGATGGTTGTGTGTATGTTGTAACATTGTGGTGGTGTTCTCCAGGTAGTTGGTTGTGTGTATGTTGTTGTAACATTGTGGTGTTGTTTTCCAGGTAGTTGGTTGTAACATTGTGGTGGTGTACTCCAGGTAGATGGTTGTGTGTATGTTGTAACATCGTGGTGGTGTACTCCAGGTAGATGGTTGTGTGTGTGTGTTGTACTGTTGTGGTGGTGTTCTCCATGTAGCTGGTTGTGTGTATGTTGTTGTAACGTTGTGGTGTTTTCCAGGTAGTTGTTTGTGTGTATGTTGTAACATGGTGGTGTTCTCCAGGTAGATGGTTGTGTGTATGCTGTAACGTTGTGATGTTCTCCAGATCTCCAGGTGCCGGTGACTGAACCAGACATCAACAACCGGCTGGAGTCTCTGTGTCTGAGTATGACGGAACACGCTCTGGGAGGTAAGAGCACCACAACTACCATGAACACATACACTCCAGTTACTACTGCACTTTGTCAATACTCACACACTACTGTATCAATCTACTGTACCCCTTGGTTTATACAAACGTGCGCTCGCACACACACACAAACATAGAGATTCACACACACTTTCTCTCTCTCACACACAAACACACACACACACACACTCCCTCACTACACTCCAGTACTTTACTACTTTGTCTCCACAGCATATACACATGCACAGAAAAAAACAGACACAACTTTGGAATTCCAGCCAATCAAATAGTATTTGAACCCACACCCTGGCCTGTAGCCAGGGTGTGACTTCACAATGAATCCACACGTATTGCGAGGAGAGGAGGAGACGGGAAGGGAGCTGGATAAATGCAGTAACCGTTCCCATTATAAGTGGAGTTTAGCTTTGAATAAAGGGGCTGGTTTGTTTTTTTCTCCCCGGCCTCACCAGCGCAGAGACAGTGGCCCTCAGTGCTCGGCGCGGAGCTGGGGTGGACAAGCAGCGCTTTGTGTGTGTGTGTATATTTTTGCGTGGACAGTCCCAGAGTAGAGGTGGGAAGCGGAGGAATGCCAGTCTCAGACAGGACCCTTCCTCTCTGCTGTACCCCTACGCCCCTTCTCCTCTCTGAAACATACTGAATGGACAGAATAGAAATTAGAAGGAAAGTACTCATGGTGAATGGAATGCCCCTGAGCCGTTCTTTACAGAGTAAGTGATGTCCATTAGAAAGCTCTGACATGCTCAAATACAGCAATACCACGTCCAGCTCTAATAATGATCAAACTCTCTCTCTTCTTTTGACCAATTTGACAAAGTTGCCAAGTCATTTCCCTAATTGGCATGCTTCCAGCCCCTAACCTTCTAGGCTGTTCTGTAGATCTGAAAGGATGTATATCCAATACGGTGAAAGTTTCGTCTAGCCTATCAGAGGGAAAGGTGGAGTTATTAGCATTTTGCTTACTTGCGCCGGGTGTAAAGGCTAGGGGCGCCTTTGAAACGCTGCCTATATATGACTTTAATGGAAGTGTATTCCTTTTATAGTGCACTACTTTTGACCAGTGTAGTGTACTATATAGGGTGCCATTTGGGATGCAGGCCATGTCATGAGACCCTGGGCCACACACAGGAACTTCAGTAATAGTAAGTCTTTATGAAACCGCTTGTAGGTAATGCACCCTGGTCTATAGGGTGCATTATGATACATAGGATTTATATAGTGCATTTCTAAAGCCCGAAGACCCAAAGAAAGTCCATCATGGGTCTCTGACCTCCCCCAGTGACTGCCTCTGGTTTCTGGTACTGCTGGTCACACACACATTTGCTGTGTAGAAGCACATCCAGCACGTATACCCAGCTCGACTAGTGCTACAGTACCGCAAAGCACATACCTCCGATGAATGTAGTAATGCAGAGTTTTCAGCTGACTCATCGCTCACTCTGTCTGAACCACTGGGACAATGTCCCAAATGGCCCCCTATTGTCTTTATAGTGCACTACTTTTGACCATTGACCTGGTCAAAAGTAGTACACTATGTAGGGTATAGGGTGCCATTTGGGACGCATCCCAGGACAAACATTTGGTCCTCTGTTTGGCCAGCCAGGCAAGATGCAACCATAGTTTTTTTGTCTTTGAAACATTCCATCTATATTTGTCCAGTTGTGTTATTCTCATTCCTATGTGATGGTTTGTCCCGTGTCCCTCGATTCTGTGTGTCTAGATGGAGTCGACCGCACATCCACCATCTGAGAGGAGGACCTGAAGGAGACCAGGAGAGACTGAGCTGGTCCCAGGAGGCTCGCCGAACACCCAAAGTCCCCCTACCCACACCCCCCCACCCCACCTGCCCATCAGGCGCCCCCACGGCCAATGGGAGAGGTCAACCGGGGGGGTGGGCGAGCTCCAAATCACTCCACGATTAGCCAGTCTGTGAAAAACTGCTAACACCGCAGCAAATTGGCATGTTACCATCTCGACAAAACACAGCTATGCCCCAGCACCCTCATAAGAATCTGGGCTTCAGTGACAGATAAGATAGGCAGTACAGACTCCTCTCCTCACAGTGTCGCACCCAGTATAACTACCCACAACAGTGCACTCTGCCGGGCTGTGGGAGATATACTGTAGTATCACTTGGGTCGGCATCAGCCAACAACCGAATGGCCCTGGGCTCTGTTAAAATGGGGGGGGTTGTGCATTATGGGTACTGTAGTACATCATGCTACAGAGTTCCAGACTCTGTTCCCTTCTCTACCCTCAGTCCCAGTTACAGACCAGTAACACAATTCCCACACCAGTTCACACCAGTCAGCATTTCTCCCGGTGTCACTGAGCCAAAAACAAACAAGCCAAGTAAACAATGTGGAACACTTTGTGAGAGAAGCCTTGGCTTTTCCTCCCACTGTTTGGGAGAGTTTTAGGGAGGCCATTTTTCAAAAGGCTTGGGAGAACCCTATGCTCTGAATAGGTGACAGAGAAAAAGCATTTATACATGTATGTATTGTTTACACAAGATGTTACTATCAAGGGTACCGAAACATTTATACATTTCAGGTATGAATGTTATCTCTTGATTTTTTTTTTATAACTTTTTGTAAAGCAGTGACATACTAGTCGCTTTATAGTCTAACGTCCCACAGTAGCTATCACTATTACCACGGACTTATTCATTGGTTTTTTTTTTGCTTTTTGTTCCTTTACCAGGAGCCAAACTGTGTGAAAATGAGAACGCTAAAAAGAGAGAGGGATGCGGCGGAGGTGTGTAGAAGGAAAAGAGAGGCATGAGGAGAGATGGGAGGAGGGGAAATGAAAGTGGAGAAACACAGGATGGTCTCTGCTAAGTGATTTGGAAGGAGAAGAGGACTTTAGCGATGATGGATTCATGTCAGGGGCAGGGACTTTGATTTGAAACAAGACAGAGGGAAAATAGCCGAGCAGAGTTATGGTAAAGTTCAGGGTAAACTCATCTTTTACACCGGCCAATGACATATTATATATACACATGTATATATACAATACTGTGTAGATGATGTTAATGTTGTAAAAATATATATTTTACCTTTATTTAACTGGTTAAGTCAGTTAAGAACAAATTCTTATTTTCAATGAAGGCCTAGGAACAGTGGGTTAACTGCCTTGTTCAGGGACAGAACAACAGATGTGTACCTTGTCAGCTCAGGGATTCGAACTTGCAACCTTTCGGTTACTAGCCCAACGCTCTAACCACTAGTCTACCCTGACTATTGTAGCTGGAAAAAGCAGATTTTTAATGGAATATCTACATAGGTGTACAGAGGCCCATTATTAGCAACCATCACTCCTGTGTTCCAATGGCATGTTGTGTTAGCTAATCCAAGTTTATCATTTTAAAAGGCTAATTGATCATTAGAAAACCCTTTTGCAATTATGTTAGCACAGCTGAAAACTGTTGTTCTGATTAAAGAAGCAATAAAACTGGCCTTCTTTAGACTAGTTGAGTATCTGGAGCATCAGCATTTCTGGGTTCGATTACAGGCTCAAAATGGCCAGAAACAAAGAACTTTCTTCTGAAGCTCGTCAGTCTATTCTTGTTTTGAGAAATGAAGGCTATTCCATGCGAGAAATTGCCAAGAAACTGAAGATCTCGTATAACGCTGTGTACTACTCCCTTCAAAGAACAGTGTAAACTGGACCTAACCAGAATAGAAAGAGGAGTGGGAGGCCCCGGTGCACAACTGAGCAAAAGGACAAGTACATTAGAGTGTCTAGTTTGAGAGACAGACGCCTCACAAGTCCTCAACTGGCAGCTTCATTAAATAGTACCCGCAAAACACCAGTCTCAACGTCAACAGTGAAGAGGCGACTCCGGGATGCTGGCATTCTAGGCAGAGTTCCTCTGTCCAGTGTCTGTGTTCTTTTGCCCATCTTAATCTTTTCTTTTTATTGGCCAGTCTGAGATATGGCTTTTTCTTTGCAACTCTGCCTAGAAGACCAGCATCCCGGAAGTTGCCTCTTCACTGTTGATGTTGAGACTGGTGTTTTGCGGGTACTATTTAATGAAGCCGCCAGTTGAGAACTTGTGAGGCGTTTCCAGCTACAATATTCATTTACAACACTAACAATGTCTACACTGTATTTCTGATCAATTTGATGTTATTTTAATGGACAAAAAAAAATTGCTCTTCTTTCAAGAACAAGGACATTTCTAAATGACCCCAAACTTTTGAACGGTAGTGTGTATGTATTTATTTATTTTAATTTTAGCCTTTGTACCTGCAGACTATGCATTGAAATTTGCTGTTCATTTGCTTGGGCTTTGTCTGGAGCGAAGTTCCTGTAACAGGTGCACAACGTTGTGTGACCTAGTCTATAATTAGGGCTAGTCAGTGTGGGTCTGGAGTATTTTCAATGGGTCTTGTTGTGAACTAGAATGAGGATCACTTGTTTGTTTTCAGTCCAGGGTAGATGATATAGCGCTGCATGTTGTATGCTATATGCTCCCAATCTTACTAGGAAGTAAGAGACGGTCAAAGATGTTCTGAATCGAGGAGGAAGGAGAGAATGCTAACCAGGGATGTATACAGAGGACAGGAGAATCAGGAAGTAGCCATAGTGAATGAGAAGGTTGCTGAGGAGGTTTCCTTTCCCTCGAGCAGCATAGCAAGGGTTTAAAAGTAGTTTTACTCCCCGAGATTGCTCTCTTTTTAGTACTTGCCTCCACCTGGTGGCCAAAAGCAGGTACCGACAGCCAGGCACTTTGATTTCTTGTTGTTTTTTAGTCTTTATATGTATCCTCTGTTCGTTGTTATCTGCATGACAGACTATAAGGATAGGTTCATGTTAAAATAAGCTCTTAAAAGTTTAGTTATAACAGTTTGGCTCTGTATGGGTTTTTTGTGCATGGAAGGTCATGCTGATGTTTTTTGCCTGAATGGGCATCCTGGTTGGTTTTTCCCAAGTTGGAATCAATTTGGAGCGATTCAAAATTGTGTTTTTGTGAGGGTTATTTTGTTTAAAAAAAATGTTATTCTTAAAAAGTCTTGTTTTCTTGTTCTGCACTTGGTGCCGTGATATTTTACTACAGCTAATCCATCAATAACAATTCCAATAGGTGCAGCAATAGAAATGCCAAGTTTGTGCCATAGACCTTCCTCAGTGGGGAGAAGCAAAGGTTTGGAAAGGGAAAGTTCAGGGTTTTGCAGTTCAGAGAAAGGGAGGTGAACTCGAGTAGTGAGATGAAACAAGCTTCATGCCAAATGCACCCTTTCTCTGCCACAAGAACTACAGCCCACTCCCCTAGTGTACATTGAACTGAAGTTCTTAGACTGAACCATATTGTCAAAAGGTAAGGTTGACGACTGACAACCTCACCCAGTCAAACCTGTAACCTGTTCTTGACAAAATGTCACTGACTTTTCAGTCAGCCAAACGTCACTGCTTCGGGAAGTGTGCTCACTAAAAAACGCATTGGCCTTAACTGGGAAGGTGAATGGTGCATGAATTGGCATGGACCCTTTTGTGGCATGGCTTGGAAAATATTTAGTGGCGGCATACAGTATGCATTGTTACACCGATGCAACGTGCATCAGTGGATACACAGTACATGGTAGTTAGAGCCACTTGTCACTGCCATGTGAATCAATACTATTAGCCGATTCAAATCATTATTTATTTTTGATTTTTTTTCTATTACTGTTGCGGAGTTGATTATTGTATTCATTTAGATGTATTATTTAAAGTACCATATGTATTAACTTACTATGGCTGGTGACCATAAGTACATCTCAAATAATAGTTATTCTTCTTTTGAACTACATTATAATCGCAAATTGTTGTCTTTGATAGTGGAGGAAAGACACACAACCAGTGTCTTCTTGGGATTTGTGTGTTTTTTTTTCTGACGCTTTGTGAAATGCTTATTATATCCTGGTTGGCCAAATGACTGAATACTGTGTGTGCTCTTTTATAGAAATGTTACACCTCGATGCTCTGTTCGCAAAGTTCCCTTTTTGATCCAGCCACCAGCAAAACAAACTGGATACGAGGGCGACAACCCTTTTGACACATTGCCAAGAGACGTGGTTCATCTGGGGTTATTTGTGTGGGATACGGCCCTTCCTACTTTGTCGGCTAATAGACTTTGGCTATGAGTATTGAAGGTCCAGGGCTAGCCATATGGGAATGGTCGACCAGTGCCTACTAAGCTAACCACCACCTGTGTGGTTCTTGATGACATCACAGTGGAAGGCTAAGCTAAGTAGCCCATCCATAAGATTGGCAAAAACTGCAGGGCAGGGGATAGAGCATGCTAGGTTGGGATGTACACACTCACAAGTGCCCATGAGGTTGTGTGTTTGCATGTAGTGTACACTACAGTATGTGCCTATGAGAGAGTGATGAGGCAGTAAACAGAAGAGGAGTCAATGTCGTTCATATATTACTGCAGCCGTGGATCAGACTTTGACTCCTCCGGAAGCTACTCAAAGAGTTTTATTTTTATTTTTTTCCAAAGTGCATCCAAACTCTATAGGGCTCCTCCCCTCTGAGATGAGAGAGAGCTGCTGTACACACTGCAATATTAACAGTTAGATGATAATATTCCAAATATATTCTTTTTCTTTTTAGTGTAAATGAAGACTTGACGCTTTTTTTTTTTTTACTGTTTTTTTTGTCGTAGACTCTGCACATTAGTTAAATATCGCTTAATTATTCAATGGCGAGTTTTTTTGGGGGGTGAATACTCAATCATCCACTGTAACAAAGGTTCTACCACGTTACTGTGCTTTTCATTTGTTTTGTTTTTGTTATCAAAGAGCCAATATCCTGTATTGACTGCAGGCTTACATATATATTTTTAAAAATTGTTTATTTTTAAGAATAAAACTCAAAAGCCCCCCCCAAAAAAACAAGAGGGGGGGGAAAAGTAATTTTAGAAATGCATGCACAAGGCTGGGAAGTCATATTTTGAATAACAAATGGCAGTGCCTTTTTTGTACTCGAGACATTTACCCCAAATGTAAATTATGTTCTATGGACTTTAGAAAACGGTAACAGTATTACATGAAGCAACCCAGTTAGAGCTATGTTGACAGTTACAATGGTGGCATCCTCCAAACTGCATACGAGCTCCTCTAGGACACTTTGGAACTTGTCTTGTTGGTGTCGCGTTTTCAGACAAAAACAATATGGAAGCCTTGTGTTGTCAGCATATTTTTTGGTTTCTGTACTTTGCAGGTACTTTTCAATGCTGATATGAAGTTATGAATTGTACCTGTCTGTACAACAAACCGATGTATATGTTGCGTGTGAGAAAGAGTGTGCATGCGCGTCATGCTGTAACTGTAAAATACGTCTTCTCCAAATGTACCAGAAATGCTGCGACATGACATGGCCCGATCCAATGGAGGCTGCTGTTATTCGGCCCTGATGCCCGGCCAAAAGCCTGTCTCAGGTTCTGTGTTCCTGTAACTTGGCTACTTGCGTCGGGCAGGGTTTGGCTAGTGAGAGGAAGTGTAGATGGTCATCTGTCCTGTTCTACATGGATCTATGGAGACTCCTCTGTGTAAATGTATTTGTGTGTTTGTTTTTGTCTATGGGAGAGTGGTTGCCATGTAGTCAGAATGGGAGAGCTGTTAAGTGTGTGAGTGAAAGATACTGAATGTTTTGTTTTGTGGGGTCTGTGTTAAAATGCTTGACGTCTTTGTGATAACCACAGACAAAAAAAAAGTATTAAAGAATAACTTGTAAAATTGTCTGGATTATTTTTTCTTTTTTTACTCAATTCAATTTCTAATGAAAGCGATACGTCTTGCATTCTGGGAGGTCACACCATAGCAGGAGACGATTCTACTGGCTACTCATCCAAAAATTCCACGAATCAGAGGAGCTGAAGCACATTCATAAAACCTGTTGCCAAGAGACGGGTTCCAGTTATGGAGGGTACCGCTCTTCACAACACCAGCTAAAAAAGCTGAATCATTCTCCCCCAAAAAATCCCTGCACCTCCATAGCAAGTGAACACAATGTTCAGTTATCTGGGTGTCTTATGCTGCGTTCGTAGCCAAGTGGGAGGTGGGAATTTACGAGTTGGATGCATACGTGTGCTTTGAACTCGTTGAGAAACGCTGATTGGCTAATGGCCAACAAGCTGTGTAAACCATAAACTAAGGGCTCTATTCAATCACATCCGCTGTAGCCGACATCTGCGTAGTGGTTTTGACAGTGTGAGGGGGAACTGAGAATGTGTTCAAAAACCATATTACTATACTGAACAAATATATAAACGCATCATGCTCAAAGATTTTAGTGAGTTATAGTTCATATAAGGATTTCAGTCAATTGAAATAAATTCATTAGGTCCTAATCTATGGATTTCACATAGCAGGGGTGCAGCCATGGGTGGGCATAGGTCCACCCACTGGGGGACCAGTCCAGCCAATCAAAATGATTTTTTCCCCACAAAAGGGCTTTATTACAGACACAAATAGTCCTCATGCTGTTTAATATCACACACCTATCAGGTGGATGGATTATCTTAAAGGAGAATTGTTCACTAACAGGGATGTAAAGAAATTAATGCACAACATGAGAGAAACAACTTTTTTGTTCATATGGAACATTTCTGGGATCTTTTATTTCAGCTCATGAAACGGGATCAACACTTTACATGTTGTGTTTATATTTTTGTCCAGTATACTGTATATGGGGGTCCCGAGTGGCGCAGCGGTCTAAGGCGCACTGCATCTTAGTGCTAGAGGTGTCACTACAGACTCTGATTCCATTCCAGCCTGTATCACAACCGGCCATAATTGGGTCCCATAGGGCGATGCATAAATGGCCCAGCGTCGTCCGGGTTTGGCCGTCATTGTAAATAATAATTGATTCTTGACTGACTTGCCAAGTTTAATAAAGGTTAAATAAAATAAATATTGCTTTTCATAAATAATGTTTTGTTGCATTTAACTGCCGGAAATTGCATTAGAGGTAATTTCCTTAGTAGGTGACGTCAGAGGTCAGCATGTGGAAGCAGTAGGAGCACAGGATGATAGACGAGTTCCCCACTAGTAATTATAAGTTGGAAGGCCATTCAAGTGGATTTTTCCCAGTCGTATTTTGTAAATTCCCACTTCCCACTTGGTTACCAACACAGCATTAAGCACAGTATATATTATGCTAGCATCCTGTGATCACAACCAGTTATTTTCATTATTTAGACCAGTCTAAAAATGTGAGCCCAATCAGAATGTGGACAAGATCAGGACAGGCATGTTACCATCAGGTATAAACAGGGCTTTACAAATAAGAGCACAGTACCCATGTTCCTAGTTCACACATACAGATTTATTTTCCTTTGTTGAAAACTCTTTCAAATGAACACAGTAAGAAGTGTAATAATGTAAACGACAGTAGTGAAGGAACCCAAAGAACAAATCCTTCTAAAGAAGGCCACAGAGACGATGCAGGAGCTGTCTGACTGACTAGCGCTCATATACTCCAACCCCCGACACACACACACACTGAACCCCAATGACCAAATCACATTGGTTAAAACCTCCCCATTTCAATATGAGTATTATATATTTCCAATCAATTAAAAAATATACCGCTCGTCAGAATATATGTTCCTTGCTACTATACCTATTTATCCTAACACTGTACATCATTTTCATATAGGTTACTATATTTTATTATCCCTAATTTGCTGAGATAATACATGAAATTGCATACATACAATATATGTGACGTAGCAAAGAGGGATGTACTGTACTCTGTAAACGGCAGAATATTTTTTACATTTGAAAAGGTACACTACAATTCTGAAACATTTATACACTGACATACGTAGATATTTAGAAGTGTAACAGAATTGACATTAGAAGGGTAAGAGAGTAAAACGTGTTTCTTTACCAAGAGATGAGTGGAGACAGCCAATTCCTTTGCGTCTAGTCTCTTCACATTCATCCGCGGAAGTGAACTCTACGTATCAAGTGAAAAATCAGTAAGGCAGAAGGACAGCAGAATATATACTGGGCTGGCCTTCAATGCACACAAACAAATACCCACGCACATAGGCCTACACGACTTACAGAGAGATACAAAGGGGTGCCCAATAGAAATCCTCTGAAAGGCGAAATGCCCACTTGGAGGATACAGAGAAAGCAGACTATATCAGTCACACGTCTGTGAATCTGTACTATCGTGACATTTTCAACAAATAACTACAATAGTGAGTGAGACTATTAGCGAATAATGTAGGGTGTCCATATTAAGACAGGGTGACCTAAAGTGGACACTTTTTAGTCCCATCTGATCATCCTTCGTTGCACTAGCCAGTTATCATCCAGTCACTTTAACTGCACCCTTGGAAACCTTGGTCCTTTGGTTATAGAACAAATGCAAAACTAACAGCGACATTACCTCACATAATTTGACCACCACAGTTAATTAAGGATCGGACCCTTTTTTTCCAATTTTCGCCTAAAATGACATACCCAAATCTAACTACCTGTAGCTCAGGACCTGAAGCAAGAATATGCATAGTCTTGATACCATTTGAAAGGAAACACTTTGAAGTTTGTGGAAATGTGAAATTAATGTATGAGAATATAACACATTAGATCTGGTAAAAGATAATACAAAGAAAAAAACATGCGTTTTTTTGGTCCATCATCTTTGAAATGTAAGAAAAAGGCCAATATATGGAATGTAGGCACAATTTAGATTTTGGCCAATACATGGCAGCAGTGTATGTGCAAAGTTTTAGACTGATTCAATGAACCATTGCATTTCTGTTCAAAATGTTGTATCAAGTCTGCCCAAATGTGCCAAATTGGTTTATTGATACATTTTCAAGTTCATAACTGTGCACGCTCCTCAAACAATAGCATGGTATTCTTTCACTGTAATAGCTACTGTAAATTGGACAGTGCAGTTAGATTAACAAGAATTTAAGCTTTCTGCCCATATCAGATATGTCTATGTCCTGGGAAATGTTCTTGTTACTTACAACCTCATGCGAATCACATTAGCCTACGTTAGCTCAACCGTCCCGCGGGGGGACACCGATCCTGTAGAGGATATTATTCAGTAACCCTCAGAAAGCCATCATTCTTAGTTCCCCCAAGTTGCAGGGTGCAGTATACTGTACTATATATATATATATATATATATATATATATATATATATATATATAGTACAGTATACTGCACCCTGCAACTTGGGGGAACTAACAATGATGGCTTTCTGAGGGTTACTGAATAATATCCTCTACAGGATCGGTGTCCCCCCGCGGGACGGTTGAGCTAACGTAGGCTAATGTGATATATATATATATATATGGTGGGGAGAACAAGTATTTGATACACTGCCGATTTTGCAGGTTTTCCTACTTACAAAGCATGTAGAGGTCTGTAATTTTTATCATAGGTACACTTCAACTGTGAGAGACGGAATCTAAAACAAAAATGCAAATGAATTACTTAAAAATCATACAATGTGATTTTCTGGATTTTTGTTTTAGATTCCGTCTCTCACAGTTGAAGTGTACCTATGATAAAAATTACAGACCTCTACATGCTTTGTAAGTAGGAAAACCTGCAAAATCGGCAGTGTATCAAATACTTGTTCTCCCCACTGTATATATACTGGTAGCGGTGGCTACCAAATTTGAAAGCGAGCATTTTGCTCTCCTTCCTTTACTAGTTAAAGATAATTACAGTAGACCAGGACTGAGCCTTGTAACCGGCTGACAGATTGACCAAAGTGTTGATTGTTTGACGAATGGGTTTGATGCATTTGGCTTGAGCGGGGATATGTTGCCATGTGAAAAGGGCACTTGGCACTTTTGAAGAGGTTTGGCTCAAGGCAAGTTTAAATGCATACCATTAGTAAATTGTCTTAGGTCTCTCTTTATGTAGTGTTGTCATCTCTCTTGTCGTGATGTGTGTTTTGTCTTGTGTTTATATATTTAAAAAATATATATATTTTAATCCAAGCCCCCGTCCCCGCAGGAGGTCTTTTGCCTTTTGGTAGGCCGTCATTGTAAATAAGAATTTGTTCTTAACTGACTTGCCTAGTTAAATAAAGGGTCAATAAAATAAAATAAAAAGTTAAAACTGACATATGGTCCTACTGGGCCTAGCTTACTTCGGATAAAGATATCTTGCAAAAATATATCAGGAAAGAAGTAAAGAATAAAACAATGCTTCTAAAAAAAACATTGATTTTAATGTTAGGATGTTTCTACGTAGGTGTAAGTATCTTTGTCGTACTTGGAGGTTCGATCTAATGAAAAGTTACTTCTTCTTTCTTTTTTTTACAGGATCAAAGTCCTTTAAATTAAGCAACCATAAGAAACACTAATCGTTGATCCAAACTATTCATTTTTAGGTTAAGCCAGCCACCTGACAGACACCATTTAGTAAGACTGTCATGTCCTAGGTTGTCAAGACTGGCAAGACTGTCATGTCCTAGGTTCTGGCCTTTCTAGGGAGTTTTTCCTAGCCACCGTGCTTCTACACCTGCATTGCTTGCTGTTTGGGGTTTTAGGCTGGGTTTCTGTACAGCACTTTGATATATCAACTGATGTAAGAAGGGCTTTATAAATACATTTGATTTTGATTTGATACACACACAAGACAGCTATGTCATGCGACCATGTGATGTGTGTGATTATTTGGAAGGGAGTGGAGGGATAGACACACACACACCCTCTCTGCAAGCCCGGACTCTAGGCTTCGTACCAAAACTGCTGTGTGGACGGCTCTAGCTCCAGGCAGGCGACAGGGAGAGGGGTCTGCGCTGCGCTGGGCTGGGCAGCAGGTTCGTGGGCCAGCCGTCCCTCTCAGTTCCTGATTAGGGTGAGGAACTCGTCCCGTGTCTTGGGGTCCTCCCGGAACACCCCCAGCATGGTGCTGGTCACAGTCTTGCTGTTCATCTTCTGCACCCCCCTCATCACCATGCACATGTGACTGCATGCAGGAAGAAAGGCATCATTCTCCATTACTGTTATAGTTATTAGATTTGGGTGTATGGGAAATGTTCTGTTAATGACACATTGAAGATTGTCCAGATATGGCCTCTCCCTTTATCTTTGGTTTCATTTGTGCATGTTTCTGTTTTGACTGCCGTGACTGCATCATTTAAAAAAGTCAATCAGGTACTTTTACCTATGGGGGTACACCTAAATGGACAGAAATATTGTCCAGAAATGAACACATTGAACAGAAAGAGCACACCTTGTGAGCAAAAGCATATTGTTTTCCTAAGGATTTGTGAGATCATGTATTAATATTCATTTATGCGTATGCACCATCCGGCCTACATTCCAGAAAAAAATTGACAAACGATTAGCAACAAATTCCATAGTGTATCTTTTAATGTCTGTCTGTATGGGCCTGTTAATATCAGTGGTGAGTGTAAAAACAAAAAAAGTGAGAAAGAGACATACGTTGCCTCGATGACGACGCCCACCCCGGCAGGCTGCAGAGCTTCAGTGATCGCCACAGCGATTTGTTTGGTCAACCGCTCTTGAACTGAAAGAGAACAGACGGATCAACAAGGTCCAAGTAAGAGAACGTCAAAGAGAGCAAAGTCAAACCTCTGACATCATCGCCCATGACATGGTATGTTCATGGCAGGTTATTGGTAAGGTGTGTTCTAAGGTTCCAACAACAGCACTGTTACGAGTCAACCAACTGACCATCTCCAAAAAGTAATAGAATTTTAATGGAATTACTCAAATATGTCGCTACTGTAGTAATTACAGTGTGAGTGTACAGGTATAAGAACAACTTAATGTAGTGTTACATAAAACAATAAAATACACAAATAGACAAAAGCTCTAGGTGCAGCTCATTGTATTGTCTGTCAACTATCAAGTGTATAAATGGATTATTAAAACGTATGGAAGTACCTTGCAGCCGACGGCTGTAGATTTCAACAATCCTGGGGAGAGACGAGGGGAAAAGGCAGGATGAAATACTTCCATTACATGGGAAAACCCAAGTGGCAGGATTTACAATGAGAGGCACAGAGAGGCTTACATAGACAAAGAGGGATTAGACATTCTTCAGGGACAGAGTGGAGACTTGAGAGAGACATGGGAGCTCTTCACAACAGAGGTCTCATTTTACAGTGTCAGTCAAATAGGTTGTTTTGTATTGGTTCGGACAGGTTGAAGTTCCTAAGAGATTGTGCTTTTACAAGTGGGTTGGTATGCTGTTGTAATTTGGGTGTTTAAAGAGTAGACAACAAATCCATCACAGCAATGATTATGCAGAATTTGTGCACACACAATGACTGTGAAATTGGATGATCTATCTACAATAGGAGTTTATCTGCTACAGTGTTTCTTCAGAACCAATAATAACTTTGTGATTTTTTTATGTATATGGTGGTAAGAAACTGCTTTTTACAGTTTATTGAGAAAATTCTGCAATTAGTCTTTGAGTTAAATAAGCCCCAAGTCAACATTCACCACAGGCCTGTCGGTAAACTTTCCAAATGTCGACAAAAAACAAAATACATTAGACATGGTGGGATCTTTTTGTGTCTGTAAAATTATATTTATGAGCCAATATTGATATGAGATGGTATATGTTTGTGTGGTCCTCATACTATGACTCAGGAAAATATGCAGTTTTAGGCTACAGATGAAATACTTCACTGGGGGTTGAAAGTGCACAGTGATGAGCGTGATGCGTGATGCTCATTTCCAACAACTATCAAGGGTCTTATTCTGATGACACGATTGATGCTTGGCTGCCGTATGACAAATCAAAATAATCTTGCTCTTTTGTCCATAATAATCTCATCGTGTAGGCTACACCCGCACTGTATCCGTGATGAAGCTGTTGGCTGGAGCGCACGTGCCAAGACCTGAGCAGGCACAATCGCTATACAGTACAACTTTTTTTGCGACAAAAAGTACCGAATATATTAGATGTTTTATTCAGTACATGGCTATTTAACAGCAAAAGTTATTATTATAATTTTTAACATTTTACATTTTAGTCATTTAGCAGACACTCTTAACCAGATTGATTTACAGTAGTGAGTACAGACATTATTCTGACTTTTTCCCGTTTTCTTTTTATGTGCACTACATCGTCACGCACAGCCTTTTATCTGCAACAAGTCAATTTGATGGAAACATCTCTGGTGGGAAAATGCGCATATTGTTTTTATGTAGATTTTTTAAGATTTGCATGAAAATCTTTCGCCAATTGGATCGAAACTTAGCTACTAATACTGAGAACCAGTTGCACGTTCCAATCACCAGTGAGTCAACGTGAGTAGGCGAGGGGCGGGTCACGCTAGCCTCGTTATAGTCTGACATCCCTTCCACTTTGACCCAATGCTCTTTTCCAAACATGACCTCTCCTATCGCTGTAGCTCTGTCACTCTGCGCAGCAAAATGCCACAGAAGAAGAGGATTACGAAGACTTTTAAAATGGGCAGATGCATCGATATGAAGGTATAAAGGTGTTGCATCCATCTCAAAGAAGCTCATTCGTTTTTTGGGGGGGATGCAAAACCAAACTGAGTTCACTTCATAGAGGCCTATAACTCAAGTGTACTCTACAAAAAAAAAGTACTGCAGGTGTAGGACAGCCCAGCCCCCAAAGTGACTCTTTACACTCTATTCAATAATTCCCTAGTGCTGTTTTAGGAAGTCAAGTCTTCTCTGCATAATCTCACCAACCCCCTCTTGTCTCAGGGGTTCTGCTGTCTTTATACCCTGTAGGTCTGACATCTGATTGGAAGTTAAGTCAACAGTACTGGTCAACAACTCCAATTTTGAATCCAAACAACTCAGATGTTATAAAGGGGTCTCAGATTCATTGTCTCATTCTCTTTTTTGTTCCTGACCTGTGCTGGGGAGATACACTCTCTTTCTTTCTTTCTTTCTTTCTCTCTCTCTCTACCCCATGGACTCTTGGGGCATGGCCTTTCAGGCTATGACTTACTGTATCCCTCTCCCTCTCTGATCATGCCTAGAATAATGTTTTGTAATGCGTGTTAATGCTTTCTAACTTAAGCTTTATGCCTTGTACACAGTATATGATTTCAGTCATTTTACAAAGTAATTAAATACACTTGTATTTAGAATTCTATTCTCAGACATTTCTTGATTGTCTATTACTGTACCTCAACTTTAGTCTCTTGCATACTGCTAAGTAATCTTTATTTTAATAGGCTAATTACATAGTCGTCGCATGTGAGGTATATATGATTTTTTAATTATTTGTTTAAATTGAACCTTTGTTTAACTAGGCAAGTCGGTTAGGAACAAATTCTTATTTACAATAACAGCCTAGGAACAGTGGGTTAACTGCCTTGTTCAGGGGCAGAACGACAGATTTATACCTTGTCAGCTCGGGGATTCGATTTAGCAACCTTTCGGTTCCTGGCCCAACACTCTGACCACTAGGCTACCTGCCGCCCCAGGCAGCCTAGTGATATACACATATCAAATATTACCCCACTACAGTAAATGGTAAATTCTGACTTGATATATCTTACGGATACTTTGGACTAAATTGGAGTTTATTCCATTAGATTTCCCGATATTTAAGTCATAATGCCTAAGAAGCCAGTGTTTGGAGGATATATTGGCATGGGTGTTGTTAGGCCCAAGATGTGGTTAAGAAAACAGTGCATGGGGAGGGCTATGCGAAGAGATGGGTGAAGTGAGAGGCCTCGCAAAGTTTACAACTGGCAGGAGGATAGTAGTAACGGGCACTGCCTAGCAACCTTCAAGAGCTTAAGAGTGTAGTGCGTGCCAATGCAGCCTCAGCATTACAGCTACATTTCCTACTAAGCGGTTCGCAGAACTTTACCACAATCATGACTAGGTCGGTTGGCAGAAATAAAAATAGAGGCTTTGTCGCCGGGAAAAGTAGGCAAAACGTTGGCGGGATGCTTAAGTTAGTAGAAAAATATCTTAGTTTGAAAGGTGTATGGGTGTATTGATACATCAGCCAAAGTGTAATTAATAGCTTCAGCATGCTTAAAGGGATATTCAATGTCTGATTTACTATTTTACCCATGTACCAATAGGTACCCTTCTTTGTGAGGCATTGGAAAACCTCCCTGGTCTTTGTGGTTGAATCTGTGTTTGAAATTCACTGCTCGACTGAGGGACCTTCCAGATAATTGCATGTGTGGGGCACATGTTTACACCTGAACTTATTTCGGCTTGCCATAACAAAGTGGTTTAATACTTATTGACTCAAGACATTTCAGCTATTACATTTTAATGAATTTGTAAACATTTAAAAAAAAACATAATTCCACTTTGACATTATGGGGTATTGTGTGTAGGACAGTGACAAAAAATCTAAATTTAACCAAGTAAAAATGTAACAACAAAATGTAGAAAAAGTCAAGGGGTGTGAATACTTTCTGAAGGCAATGTATAATATGCACATATATACAAATATTACTCCACTACACAGGTATTGTCAATCACATCACTTGGAGGTATCTTTGTGATTTGGAAATATATTGTGTTATGTGGTGTGTGTGGTCTATGTGTTTGTGTAAGCACTGGGGTATCAGCTTGTGTGCTAACAGAGTGTATAAGACCATGTGCTTAAAGTTTGCATGCGTGACTGTATGCGTGCGTGCCTGGTGAGATGTCCGTGAGTGAGACTCCAGGCCAGGGAAGGGAAGTAAGAATAGGCGTTAGTGAAAGGGGCTCAGGTATTGGGGTCAGGTGGAATCAGAGTCCTCGCTTGTCACTTACACACTCCTAATCAGCATACAGCTCCACCATGAGCAGCCTCTCCACTTAAACAGCCCCACCGGAAACACTAGCGCTATGCTAAAACTATGTTATGTGAATGCTACATTGTAGAAGCTAATGTACCGCTAACCCACTAAACCCAGGACCAGCTTACTCTGAGTTACAACATGAATCAGGTTCTTAGTTCAGCCTCATCACCGCTAAGTGTTCTAGTTCCTATTATTTAATAAGTGACCGTACTGATGAAGGACTTTCGAAGAACAGATTACATATTCACACGATGATACTGCACGAGTCTAGGTAATCCCAATCCCTCCAATATCACAATAGTCAACCTTCCTGTTATTATTTTATTGTCATGTGAATTCGGAACCTTGGTCGGTTCCCTGGTATATTGACAAGAATTTAAATAGCTAACGATACCTACACACTGAAGAAGGCTATTAAAACCTCTACAGGATCGGTGCCCCGACCTCGGGACGGTTGAGCTAACGTAGGCTAATGTAATTAGCATGTGGTTGTAAGAAACAAAGAAAATCCCAGGACACAGACATTTCTGATATGGGCAGAAAGCTTAAATTATTGTTAATCTAACTGCAATTTACAGTAGCTAATGTAATGAAAGAATACCATGCTATTGTTTGAGGAGAGTGCACAATTATGAACTTGAAAATGTATGAATAAACCAATTAGGCACATTTGGGCAGTATTGATACAACATTTTGAATAGATATGCAATAGTTCATTGGATCAGTCTAAAACTTTGCACATACACTGCTGCCATCTAGTGACCAAAGTCTAAACTGCGCCTGGGCTAGAATAATTTATTATGGCCTTTCTCTTGCATTTCAAAGACGATGGTACAAAAAAAATACAACAAAAATATGTTTTTTCTTCGTATTATCTTTTACCAGATCTAATGTGTTATTATCTCCTACATTCATTTCACATTTCCACAAACTTCAAAGTGTTTCCTTTCACATGGTATCAAGAATATGCATATCCTTGCTTCAGGTCCTGAGCTACATTTTAGACGAAAATTTAGACGAAAATTGAAAAAAAGGGGCGGATCCTTATTAAGTCGAAACGTTTGGGTATGCTATCCCTGAACCAGTAAACATTATTTAGAAAAACGAAAAATGAAGTAAGCTTTTTGCGACATCTTTTTGTGTGCAGAGTGCTGACCCATTAAATGTTTTTGTTATATCTTTGACAACAATAGCAAACAAAATGTTAAATTGTCCATACTCTCTTACCTGGCCAGCTTGCTGAGGCCCAGCACCCTTTTATTGGGGAGATAGCCTATGTGGACCTGGGGGAAAAGAGAGAGACCATGTATGTCATTAGTGATGTCCAAGATACTTATTATAGCATATCCACAACCACAGACAGCAAATCATGTTGCCCCATATACTGCAATTCCCAAGACAGACCCAACTGGTATGTCAATGTACAGTATACACTCAGTGTACAAAACATTAAGAACACCTTCCTAATATTGAGTTGCACCCCCCATTTTGTCCTCAGAACAGACTCAACAAAGTGTCGAAAGCTTTCCACAGAGATGCTGTCCCATGTTGACTCCAATGCTTCCCACAGTTGTATCAAGTTGGCTGGATGTCCTTCGGGTGGTGGACCATTCTTGATACACACAGGAAACTGTTGAGCGTGAAAAACCCAGCAGTGTTGCAGTTCTTGACACAAACCGGTGCACCTGGCACCTACTACCATACCCCGTTTAAAGGCACTTCAATCTTTTGTCTTACCCATTCACCCTCTGAATGGCACACATACACAATCCATGTCTTAATAGTCTCAAGGCTTCTTAAACTCGTCTCCTCCCTTCATGTACACTGATTTAAGTGGATTTAACAAGGGAAATCAATAGGGTATCATAGCTTTCACCTCGATTCACCTGGTCAGTTTATGTCACAGAAAGAGCAGGTGTTCTTAATATTTTGTACACTCAATGTATCTCAGTGGTTAACTGTGTTAGCTCGCTAAGCCAAAGCCTAGGCAACACAAGCCTTCAGGTCTCAGGCAAGGTTACTCATCTCACAAACATTTTTTATCATAACAGTGGAGGCTTCTCAGAGGAGGACCATCCTACTCAGTGAATTACATACAAATGAAAATTGTAAAACATTATACTAAATATATTCACGTCACCAAATAATTGATTAAAACACACTGTTTTGCAATGAAGGTCTACAGTAGCCTCAACGGCACTCTGTAGGGTAGCACCATGGTGTAGCCGGAGGACAGCTGGCTTCCGTCCTCCTCTTGGTACATTGACTTCAATACAAAACCTAGGAGGCTCTTGGTTCTCACCCCCTTCCATAGACTTACACAGTAATTATGACAACTTCCAGAGGACATCCTCCAACCTATCATAGCTCTTGCAGCATGAACTGACATGTTGTCCACTCAGTCAAAGGATCAGAGAATTAATCTAGTACTGAAAGCATAAGCTACAGCTAGCTAGCGCTGCAGTGCATAACATGTGGTGAGTAGTTCACTCAAAGAGAGAGAGAGAAGGACAATAGTTGAACAGTTTTCAACAAATGAATTTCTTCAAAAATGAAGGAGAAGCGAGAGAGAGTAATTTTTTTTAACTTTCAGCTGGCTAGTTTAGTTACTCAAACACTCAAACAGAGGGATGCTATGTTAGCTAGCTGGCTATGACTATCCAACACAACACTGGAACTCTTCCAAGTCAAGGTAAGCTTTTGGTTTTATTAATTTATTGCCACCAGGGCCCGCCGGTCTATCTGCTTACATGATTGTAGCAGGTTTACTAACACATTAGTTCGATTAGCTATGTTGACTAGAACGTTACTTTAGCTAATATGGGGACAACGGTGTCGGCTGTGTGTAGCGGTTATGACATGGTTTGGGCTTGGAAAGGTTTTTTCGCCTGGTCACATACAGCTGATGTGTTGTTCATTGAAGTCCACAAACCAAGGGAAAAGGTGAGAGGAGAGTGAATAGAGGCTAGAATGAAAACAACCTCTGTTTATGCGTGATCAGGGGTGTATTCATGCCGCTGATTCTGTTGATAATTTTTTTCTTAAAACGGAAGCAAACGAAACATGGATAGAAATACTTGAATTTGTCCAATATACTGTTGGACTAATGATTACACCCTAGATAAGCTAGGTGCAGGCAAGTGGGCAAGGCGGTATTGACGTGTCACTGTCTGTCATCTCAAATTCTTCTCTCGACCTGTGTGCACCTACGTTGTAAACTTTCATTCATAGGCTAGGTTCAACCTCATGATGGGTATAGGGAAAATTAGAGGATCATGTAGTAGCGTAAACCTATCGATGTTACATTGAACTGGGTGAATGGAGTATGAATGACAGTCATCCAACATGCTGTAATAGAAATAAGGCCGTGCTCATGAAAAAAAAATCCTCCCTCATCATAAACGGCACTGACCGCCACTGCATCATACAGTATGAAGAAGGCAAGCTAAACCTGTGTTTCACCATGACAGGCGTGGTAAAGACATGAATCATGAGACGCCAAGACAAAAGGCAACATTATCTAAAGGTCATCGGAGGAGTGCAGGGGAGGTAAGGGAGTCACGTCTGCCCGTGGATAAATAAACAGCAGATAAAAGATTAGAAGCAGATCGAGATCTAGACTCTCCTCCCAATCCAACTGGTTGAGCCTGCTTCTGCGTATGACTGGGAGGCTAAGTGGCACCCCTCACCCTCCATCCTCCATTCAAATGTCAGTGGCAATTTGATGAAACAGGCTGAGAGAAAGGGCATGCATGCAAGGATGCATGCCCTTTCTTCCCCCCCCCCCCCCCCCCCCCCTCTCTCTTTCTGGTTTGTGGTGATAAAGACGGCGTCATTTAACTATCTTGGTCCAAGCTCTTCAGCTTCTTCCTTTCGGCTCACTGCTGCACTTTTAAAAAGCGCATTTCTGGACTGGGTAAATAAACAACACTTTCACTTCACTTCGAAAAGAGGGGATTCAAGTTTGATTAAAAGTAGGGTTCAGAGATGGGTTTCGTGGTTTTCCAAAGGTATGCGGTGTAAAGGTATACATTAAAGCCAAACACAATGAAAAACAATATAAACTTGTCGCGAGGTGATGACAAACATTAAAAGCGTTATTAAAAGACAACTGACTGACTGGAGGCGTGACGAAGATGACAAAAAGTGCACCAAACGGCCCCATATTTCAGTTGGCGGGGAGAAATCGGTGAGTCATTATAGCACTCAGCGGGCAGCATGGATAGACGTGCAGGGAAATAGATGAGTGCGTGGATAAGAGGCGACTAGCGCTTGTGACGACAACAGGGAGCTATCAGCGGGGGAAGGAGATGAACGGAAACAAAGTGGCCTTCTGACAGCCAGCTGCTGACAAACAAACACACACAGCACAAAGAGAAAAAGTCACAGTCTGTGTGTGTATGTGTAACGCTTGCTCCCTCTATCATCATGGCCCATTTGCAGGCGTGAAAGGGATGTGAAAGTATAAATTGCCTCTCTCTTTGTCTTAAATGGCAAACACCTGCAGGGTAAGATGAGTGAAGAATAGAGGGCAGGATGCTAGGTCTACGGTACTAAATGTCAAACAGGAGAATTTCCAGAGGCAAGCGTGTCTCACTTGAATCCCCGCTAATGGGATTTCATCTGATTTGCGAGTCGTTCCAAATGTCACCCTTTTCCCAATATAGTGCACTACATTTTATCAGTGTCCTATGGGCCCTGGTCAAAAGCAGTGCAATAGGGTGCCATTTAGAACACAACCTTGGTCAGTGCTGCGGGCCATTTGTATTTACCAGTAGTTTAATCACAGCTGGGCTCAATTACAGGCTCATCAGTGGACAAAGAAAGCCTTTATCAGTAGGTTACTCCTCTCACAATTGTGGCATCATCAGTGGGGATTTTAGCATGCAAATCTTGGTGGGGCAAACTCCCCCAAAAATGTTTAGATGCATGCCAGCAAAGCCACTATACAACACTAAACAATACATTAATTGCACTATAACGGTGACAAACGGTGCCCACAAACTGTTAGGGCCTACATAAAGCTGTCTTTTCAGCACCATGGAGTGAATCCTTACCACTGCTACACCTGGCTATCAGCGAAACGGTTAATTCAGCCTCGTTTATAGCCCTTTTAAAAAACATAGCTTATATGGCTGACCTGCTTAAACAAATGTGGTTTCTACTTACAATTGAGATGTACAAACTATGGCATAATTAAACATTAATGAGTGAGCTAGGACGAACGTAGTCAATATAACTATTTGTTCAGCACTTTTGAAATGTACATCGACAGAATTCAGAACATGGGCCGTTCTTACAGTATTCTTCCTGTACACCAAGTCAGAACCGTAGGATAAATAACGGGGGTATATAAGCAGACAATAAAAGCTCTTACAATATTCAATGATTACATTTCTCCAAAACAGGCACCACCAAGTCAGAACAGTAGGCTAAATTATGAGGGGGCAAAGGCCCAAATAATTAGGGTGAGGCACATGGGCTACTAACAGCTTACTACACATCATACACTTAGTATTACTTTCTTAGCTACAGGATACATATCTCCCTGGAAAATGACAATTTATGCAGCAGCCTACAATACATTTTTGGACTCACCTTGATGTGCTGTGCTCACTTGAACAGGAAGGTGGCGTGGCAGTCCTTGTAGGCAAATTTTGTCATCAAACTTTGTAATCAAAGGCAGGCATTCTCTGGATTTATGGTGCTTTGAAGACAACTGGGAACTTAAAAAAAAAAAAAAAACAAGGTTGAATCATGACGTCACTGATCTTCAGGTCGGAGGTCTAGGAAAAGGCCTGAGTTCCTGACTTGGAATTCTGAGTTGGATGACTGTTCTAAACTCATTTTCCCCAGTCAGAGCTCGTTTTTTTAGCAGAATTCCCAGTTGTCTTGAACTCACTGAAGTCTGAGATTTCCCAATTCTGAGTTTCCAGTTGTTTTGAACGCGACAGAAGTCATGCTGGATTGACAGCAAATCAAATCAAATCAAATTTTATTAGTCACATACACATGGTTAGCAGATGTTAATGCGAGTGTAGCGAAATGCTTGTGCTTCTAGTTCCGACAATGCAGTAATAACAACAAGTAATCTAACCTAACAATTCCACAACTACTACCTTATACACACAAGTGTAAAGGGATAAAGAATATGTACATAAAGATATATGAATGAGTGATGGTACAGAACGGCATAGGCAAGATGCAGTAGATGGTATAGAGTACGGTATATACATATGAGATGAGTACTGTAGGGTATGTAAACATAAAGTGGCATAGTTTAAAGTGGCTAGTGGTACATGTATTACATAAAGATGGCAAGATGCAGTAGATGATATAGAGTACAGTATATACATATACATATGAGATGGGTAATGTAGGGTATGTAAACATTATATTAAGTGGCATTGTTTAAAGTGGCTAGTGGTACATTTTTACATAATTTCCATCAATTCCCATTTTTAAAGTGGCTGGAGTTGAGTCAGTATGTTGGCAGCGGCCGCTAAATGTTAGTGGTGGCTGTTTAACAGTCTGATGGCCTTGAGATAGAAGCTGTTTTTCAGTCTCTCGGTCCCTGCTTTGATGCACCTGTACTGACCTCGCCTTCTGGATGATAGCGGGGTGAACAGGCAGTGGCTTGGGTGGTTGTTGTCCTTGATGATCTTTATGGGCTTCCTGTGACATCGGGTGGTGTAGGTGTCCTGGAGGGCAGGTAGTTTGCCCCCGGTGATGCGTTCTGCAGACCTCACTACCCTCTGGAGAGCCTTACGGTTGTGGGCGGAGCAGTTGCCGTACCAGGCGGTGATACAGCCCGACAGGATGCTCTCGATTGTGCATCTGTAGAAGTTTGTGAGTGCTTTTGGTGACAAGCCGAATTTCTTCAGCCTCCTGAGGTTGAAGAGGCGCTGCTGCGCCTTCTTCACAACGCTGTCTGTGTGGGTGGACCAATTCAGTTTGTCCGTGATGTGTACACCGAGGAACTTAAAACTTTCCACCTTCTCCACTACTGACCCGTCGATGTGGATAGGGGGGTGCTCCCTCTGCTGTTTCCTGAAGTCCACAATCATCTCCTTTGTTTTGTTGACGTTGAGTGTGAGGTTATTTTCCTGACACTACACTCCGAGGGCCCTCACCTCCTCCCTGTAGGCCGTCTCGTCGTTGTTGGTAATCAAGCCTACCACTGTAGTGTCATCCGCAAACTTGATGATTGAGTTGGAGGCGTGCATGGCCACGCAGTCGTGGGTGAACAGGGAGTACAGGAGAGGGCTCAGAACGCACCCTTGTGGGGCCCCAGTGTTGAGGATCAGCGGGGTGGAGATGTTGTTACCTACCCTCACCACCTGGGGGCGGCCCGTCAGGAAGTCCAGGACCCAGTTGCACAGGGCGGGGTCGAGACCCAGGGTCTCGAGCTTGATGACGAGTTTGGAGGGTACTATGGTGTTAAATGCTGAGCTGTAATCGATGAACAGCATTCTCACATAGGTATTCCTCTTGTCCAGATGGGTTAGGGCAGTGTGCAGTGTGGTTGCGATTGCGTCGTCTGTGGACCTATTGTGTCGGTAAGCAAATTGGAGTGGGTCTATGGTGTCCGGTAGGGTGGAGGTGATGTGGTCCTTGACTAGTCTCTCAAAGCACTTCATGATGACGGAAGTGAGTGCTACGGGGCGGTAGTCGTTTAGCTCAGTTACCTTAGCTTTCTTGGGAACAGGAACAATGGTGGCCCTCTTGAAGCATGTGGGAACAGCAGACTGGGATAAGGATTGATTGAATATGTCCGTAAACACACCAGCCAGCTGGTCTGCGCATGCTCTGAGGACGCGGCTGGGAATGCCGTCTGGGCCTGCAGCCTTGCGAGGGTTAACACGTTTAAATGTTTTACTCACCTCGGCTGCAGTGAAGGAGAGCCCGCAGGTTTTGGTAGCGGGCCGTGTCAGTGGCACTGTATTGTCCTCAAAGCGGGCAAAAAAGTTATTTAGCCTGTCTGGGAGCAAGACATCCTGGTCCGCGACGGGGCTGGTTTTCTTTTTGTAATCCGTGATAGACTGTAGACCCTGCCACATACCTCTTGTGTCTGAGCTGTTGAATTGCGACTCTATTTTGTCTCTGTACTGGGACTTAGCCAGCATGGCCAATGCCCATGGTGTTGAATGTTTATCCATTTAAGCTTGGAAAAGAGACCCTTAAACCCAGACTTGGACCACACACCCACTCCACCGAATAGCCGGCTAGTGATTGCTTTACAAAGCTTGCAGTTAGCCACTGATTCCTTCCAAACCACCATGACAAGGATTGAAAAGCATTTGCCAGTAGATTGTCCACGTGATTCATGAAGATGACTGCTTGTCTAGCTAAGATTTTGAAAGTATGATGTTGACACGATCAGTTCAATCAAAGCTACGGTAGATATAACGTGATTTGATGTCATTTTATCTGTGGCCAATTTTTAATTTCACCTTTATTTAACCAGGTAGGCCAGTTGAGAACAAGTTCTCATTTACAACTGCGACCTGGCCAGATAAAGCAAAGCAGTGCGACAAAAACAACAGAGTTATATATGGGATAAACAAACGTACAGTCAATAACACAATAGAAAAATGTGAAGTAAGGCAATAAATAGGCCAATAGTGGCGAAGTAATTACAATTTAGCATTAACACTGATGTGATAGATG
Source organism: Salvelinus alpinus (assembly GCF_045679555.1). NCBI lineage: Eukaryota > Metazoa > Chordata > Actinopteri > Salmoniformes > Salmonidae > Salvelinus > Salvelinus alpinus. Next base: position 66,000,171 of record NC_092094.1, read on the forward strand.
TGCAGATGAGGATGTACAAGTAAAAATACTGGTGTGCAAAAGAGTAGAAAAACAAAAACAAATATGGGGATGAGGTAGGTAGTTGGTTGGATGGATGGGCTATTTACAAATGGGCTGTGTACAGCTGCAGCGATCGGTAAGCTGCTCTGACAGCTGACACTTAAAGTTAATGAGGGAGACATAAGTCTCCACCTTCAGTGATTTTTGCAATTTGTTCCAGTCATTGGCAGAAGAGAACTGGAAGGAAAGGCGGCCAAAGAAGGTGTTGGCTTTGGGGATGACCAGTGAAATATACCTGTTGGAGCGCGTGCTATGGGTGGGAGTGAGCTGAGCTAAGGCGGAGCTTTACCTAGCAAAGACTTATAGATGACCTGGAGCCAGTGGGTTTGGCGATGAATATGTAGCGAGGACCAGCCAATGAGAGCATACAGGTCGCAGTGGTGGGTAGTATATGGGGCTTTGGTGGCAAAACGGATGGCACTGTGATAGACTGCATCCAATTTGCTGAGTAGAGTGTTGGAGGCTATTTTGTAAATGACATCGCCGAAATCAAGGATAGGTAGGATGGTCAGTTTGGCAGCATTAGTGAAGGAGGCGTTGTTGCAAAATAGGAAGCCATTTCTAGATTTAATTTTGGATTGGAGATGCTTAATGTGCGTCTGGAAGGAGAGTTTACAGTCTAGCCAGACACCTAGGTATTTATAGTTGTTCACATATTCTAATTCAGAACCGTCCAGAGTAGTGATGCTAGTCGGGCAGGCGGGTAGCGATCGGTTGAAGAGCATGCATTTCACTAGCATTTAAGAACAGTTGGAGGCCACGGAAGGAGTGTTGTATGGCAATGAAGCGCATTTGGAGGTTAACACAGTGTCCAAAGAAGGGCCAGATGTATACAGAATGGTGTCGTCTGCGTAGAGGTGGATCAAAGAATCACCCGCAGCAAGAGCGACATCATTGATGTATACAGAGAAGAGAGTCGGTCCGAGAATTGAACCCTGTGGCATCCTCATAGAGACTGCCAGAGGTCCGGACAACAGGCCCTCCGATTTGACACACTGAACTCTGTCTGAGAAGTAGTTAGTGAACCAGGTGAAGCAGCCATTTGAGAAACCAAGGCTGTTTAGTCTGCCGATAAGAATACACTGATTGACAGCCTTGGCCCGGTCGATGAAGACGGCTGCACAGTACTGTCTTTTATCGATGGCGGTTATGATATCGTTTAGGACCTTGAGCGTGGCTGAGGTGCACCCGTGACCAGCTCGGAAACCAGATTGTATAGCGGAGAAGGTACGGTGGGATTCGAAATGGTCGGTGATCTTGTTTGTTAAAACTTCTCACGAGTCACCAACCCTGATCCGGTAGCACCCCCCACCCCACTGAGTAGCATAGCTAGCATAGCGTCACAAGTAACTTGTAGCATCTAAATATCATTAAATCACAAGTCTAAGACACCAGATGAAAGATACAGGTCTTGTGAATAAAGCCACCATTTCAGATTTTTAAAATGTTTTACAGGGAAGACACAATATGTAAATCTATTAGCTAACCACGTTAGCAAAGGACACGATATTTTTACTCCCAACAGCTTTTTCCTGCGTCAGTAGCTATCACTAATTCGACTAAATAAAAATATATATAGCCACTAACCAAGAAACAACTTCATAAGATGACAGTCTGATAACATATTTATGGTATAGCATAGTTTTTTTTTGGAAAAATGTGCATTTTTCAGGTATAAATCACAGTTCTACATTGCAGCTGCAATCTGAAATAGTGCTGACCCAGCCAGAACAATTACAGAGACCAACGTCATATAACGAATTACTCATCTTAAAACATTTCAGAAAAATACACAGCGTACAGATATTGAAAGCCCAACATCTGGTGAATCCAAACAATATTTCAGATTTATGAAATGTTTTATAACGAAAACAAAATGTAGCGCTAAATTAGCATAGCTATACCAGGCAGATTCGGCTAGGCGCCCACGGCCAGTTCACATGCACAACAGATATGATATAACATCGGAAATTGGGTCTTACTATGGCTGATCTTTCATCAGAATGTTGATCAAAGTGTCCTTTGTCAAGATGAGTCGTTGGTTCCGTTCAGAATTGTTCCTTTCCCACTCCATTTAGCACAGGTACCGGTCGAGTGGCACGGATCTCTCAAACGTAAATAAATTCAGACAACGGAACACCACAAAACTCCCGAAAAAATTCAAATAATCTGATTAAACTATATTGAAAAAACATACATTACGATGATCTGGTCACATGTATCAAACAAACTTCGAGACGGAGATAGTTTTCATCCATAATGGCCGCACAACAGAAGACAATCGCAGCTACAAGTCGCACGATTTAGACAACCGGAAGTTGTCGGTCACGCCAAAGAATTAGCTCTCATTTCACGTCAGTCCCAGATAAACAAGATATTTTTCCTCTGACGTCCTCTTGACACCCAGAGGAAGGCCAATGAGGTGTGTTTCGGGTCATAGGGGGCACGACCATATATAGGCAGAGCGTTGAAGCTGGCATACACATCTTGCTTTTTTCTTCTTGGTCATGGAAAGTGCTGTCAAATGACTTCTGTATCACTCAGAGACAAAATTGAAACGGTTTTAGAAACTAGAGATTGTTTTCTTTCCAATGGTATTATTTATATGCATATAGTAAGAGCAATAATTGAATAAGAGGCAGTTTAATCTGTAGAGCAAATTATGCTAATGGGAAAATAGCACCCCCTGTATTCTCAAGAAGTTAACTTGGCTTTCGAAGATTTTAGAAAGGCAGGGCAGGATGGATATAGGTCTATAACAGTTTGGGTCTAGAGTGTCTCCCCCTTTGAAGAGGGGGATGACCGCGGCCGCTTTCCAATCTTTAGGAATCTCAGACGATACGAAAGAGAGGTTGAACAGACTAGTAATAGGGGTTGCAACAAGGGCGGTGGATAATTTTAGGAAGAGAGGGTCCAGATTGTCTAGCCCAGCTGATTTGTAGGGATCCAGATTTGGCTGCTCTTTCAGAACATCAGCTGTCTGAATTTGGGTGAAGGAGAAGCGGGGGGGACTTGGGCCAGTTGCTGCGGGGGGTGCAGAGCTGTTGGCCGGGGTTGGGGTAGCCAGGTGGAAAGCATGGCCAGCCGTAGAGAAATGCTTTTTGAAATTCTCAATTATCATGGATTTATCAGTGGTGACACTGTTTCCTAGTCTCAGTGAATTGGGCAGCTGGGAGGAGGTACATATATTCTCCATAGACTTTACAGTGGGAATTGGTGCTGCAGGATGCAAATTTCTGTTTGAAAAAGCTAGCCTTTGCATTCCTAACTGACTGTGTGTATTGGTTCCTGGCTTCCCTGAAAAGTTGCATATCGCATATTTTAATGTAACTCTATGGTAGCACCCAAGGGGCTTGAATTTTCGAGCTCTCCCCATAGATTTTGTGGTGACAGTGTCCCCATGAGGACAGAACACTGAGCCAATCACGGCACAACTAGAGAACATTACCAACCCATACGCTCCATATTTTCCGCTGGCTGCCCAACCACCACAGAAGGCACTGAGCTAGGCTGAAACACCAGTATTTTGGAGCTGCTTTACTCAAGAAAGCAAAAAAGAGAATGTTCGTATGCGGCTTTATTAACTCAATTTCTTTTTTTCACATTGTTTGCAAACTAATAAGTGACACGTATTAATGCCAAAATAACATGCAAAACAGGTGGGGCTCAAAGCTGTATGATGGGTCGCCATTGGGCATCATTAGCCAGTATGAACATGTATGCACGACTGCAAGTCGCTCTGGATAAGAGCTTCTGCTAAATTACTTAAATGTAATGTAAATGGATGGAGTTGGATAGAAAATCCACAAACCCTCCTGACATTTTTGTGAACAACATTTCCACTTTACCACTTTCAGTGATTTAACATACAGTATTACCCAGCAGGAAAAACAGGTTCAAAGGACTTTTATGTCATCACGGTCAGGTTGTTTACTGGTTGTAAAGGGAATAAAATAAAATAAATGTATCTGGTTGTAGCAGAGACCGTGAGGTTGTAATCTCGTTATATGATGTCCTCTGAGGTTTTTTTATCGCTTCGGTACTATTTTCACAAGTACAACAAACAAAATCACACAGTAACTTTTTCACCAAACCTTCATCGAGAAACATCTTTCATATAAAGTAATTGCCTTTCACAATGCAATATTCACAATACTTTTAATATGATTCTCTTCTCATATGTTTAAATACATTTGACCCTCACCTAATCCAACTGTGCTTAATGGTTAAATCACTTAACCTTTTGGTAAACCTATAGATTTTATACTGGTTTCTCTACTGTATATAGATTTTGAGAATGGCCCCCATCAAAGAGGTCAAAGAGGTGGGCATGGGCCCCATCAAAGAGGTGGCCATGGGCCCCATCAAAGAGGTCAAAGAGGTGGCCATGGGCCCCATCAAAAAGGTCAAAGAGGTGGGCATGGGCCCCATCAAAGAGGTGGGCATGGGCCCCATCAAAAAGGTCAAAGAAGTAGGCATGGGCACTGTCAAAGAGGTGGACATCAGAGAGAGGGAGGCAGACGGCAGGGAACTGTTGTGTCTAATAAACAGAGACCTTACCATAGCAGAGGCTGCCAGATTAGTTTACCCCAATCTGAAAAGATAAATTGTCAATTCGATCATGAGAACTGGTAAATCTGCAGGATATGCTTTACATTTACATATACAGTACACAACATATTGTAATGCATGTAAATTCACAAAACATTTCACAGTATTCTTCCAGTATGATATATTGACAGTATACTCTGTTCTACCCTCAGAACCGACAGAAGACCCCATGGTGGTGTCCGTGGTCGTGTGCTGACCGACCAGCAGGAGTGGGCAGTGGTGGAAACGGTGAGGGCCAGGAATGACATACGGCTGTCTGAAATAAAGCAGGTCATTGAAGAGAACGATGACACCTTTGCCAATGTGGCATCCATCAGCCTACCAACAGTCGCACACCTTTTGAAGAGGAACCAGGTATCTAGGAAACACATTTACCTGGTGCCTTTTGAGAGAAACAACGACCGGGTGAAACAACTGCAGGCCGAGTATTTTCAGGTACCACACTATATACTGTATTGCTGTTACTATTTAATGCACATGCTACTTCACAATTTCATATTGGAACTATACTGTAAAAATAACTATACCAATATATATTTTTAGAGGGTGATGGTGCTTGATACTGCTGTGAACCATAACAAGCATATCTTTGTTGACGAAGTGGGCTTCAACCTGGCCAAAACTCAGTGCCATGGGCGCACGGGCGACCGTCCGAGTGCCAGGGCAACTTGGGGGAAACATCTCCATGTGCACCGCTATCTCTGAAGATGGTGTGGTAGGACGTAGGCCATTACTTGGGTTCTACAACACTGCACACCTCATTGTGATACTCAATGAAATTGATCAAGCCTGTCAAGGTGAAGGGGATGATAATTTATGGCCAAATGATTAAGACAGGCTTGATGCACATGAATGTGTGCTGGACATTGTTTTATTTTCATTAATTTGTTTCATTTAATTTCAGACAGTAATTGCAATTATATCCGAAAAAGAAAAAAGAATTTTTTTGCAAGAATGATTTTAGAGGATGTCTTCATTGATCACACATTGTATAGATATTATGGAAAGTATACATTTTCTTGGTAATGTAAGTGTATTGCCTAATGTAAAACTGTGTAATCTATTGTAATTTACAGTATTGTAGCATATTACTCTCAGCACTTTTTGGGGCCAATTGTGCCTCGCCTAATGGGTCTTCCGGTCGCGGCCGGCTGCGACACAGCCCGGGTTTGAACCCAGGATCTGTAGTGACGCCTCGAGCACTGCAGTGTCTTAGACCGCTACGCCACTCGGGAGGCCCACTTTCAGCACTTCTAAGGGCGATTTGAAAGACGTATCTTACATAGTTTGTTATTGGATTAACTGGTAGTTAAAACGACTACGTTGAAAATATATCATTATATTGTGTTTTGGTGATTAAACCAATTACCATCATTACCAAATTCCCAATCTGGCCCTCAACCATCACGGTCACCTAATAATCCCCAGTTTACAATTGGCTCATTCATCCCCCTCCTCTCCCCTGTAACTATTCCCCAGGTCGTTGCTGCAAATGAGAACGTGTTCTCAGTCAACTTACCTGGTAAAATAACGGTAAAATAAAAAAAATAAAAATAAATAAACATTTTAAGTGTGACCAGTTTGGAGTTTTGTACTAAGAGTTGTGAAAATGTACCACACACACGTGAAAATAGTACCAAAGAGATACATTTAAAACTGTGATCAGAAAATAATGTAATGTGCCAAATGTCTCCCACTGAGTAATGTACCTTTTCGGTTATGTGTGGAGAATGCAAAGTAGAAGAGATCAGAGGTGTGGACTCGAGTCAAATGACTTGGACTTGAGTCACAAATATGATGACTTGCAACTCGACTTTAACACCAATGACTCGTGACTTGACTTGGACTTGAGCCTTATGACTCGACCTGACTTGATACCCTCCCCAAGCCCAAATATAAAAAATGATGCTATTTAAAAAAGTGTGCGGCGCATCAACTCTTCATTTAACGGATTACAATTTGAATTGGACAGCAGCCACTCAAATTGTGCCAGCTGAGAAAAAGTTGTGCGTGGAAGTGCAGAGGAATGTCGGCGGGTGAATTCAGATGGAGCCCTTGGAAAGATGATACCCAAAATTATTATTTTCGGATATAAAGACGCTGTATCAACAAAAAACGGATTGCAACTTGCAAAACATGCGGGAAGAAAATTACAGACGGAGGCGCAACAATTTCCAACTTTAACACCCCTACTTATCACATGTATACACGCAACCACTCACCTACACTACTGACTACTGACTACACACACACCATTGTTAATTGTATTTACTTTACCTTAGTTAATAAATATAGTTTGTTATTCCTTATCTCCATGTGGTCTCCCTTTTGTTACGGGCTTTGAGCCGGTTCGTGACAGTATCATGTAGGCTAACGTAACGTTAAATCAATGAGCCTCCACAGTCAGTCAGTCCGGGAACGTGATCATTGCACCCAAGATTGAGCTACAACTGGCTAGGCCTTTGGTAGCCTAAATCCTGCCTGATGTTACTGCTGTTCCTAAAACCATTGACATACGTTAGCCTACTGTAACCACACAGAGAGAGTGTGTGTGTGTTAAGGTTGGGCGATTGTGTACAAGCCTACATCATCCGATTGCGCCCCGTAACAATCCTCGATAGTCGATCACTATTAGGGGGGGGTGTATCTTTCTCATGGCTACCCATGTATTTCCATGGAAATATAAAATTTATTTGGAAAGTAATAAATATATAGATATTTTTAAAAGCATTCATGATTTGCGTAAATGTAATATACTAACTATTACTCTTGTTAAAAATATGAAATGGTATTACATTTGGCGAAGAGCACATTATGACTTGTTTAGGACTCAAAACTCAAAGTTTGGACTTGAGACTTGACTCGGACTTGCCTGTCTTGACTTGGGACTTGACTTGAGCGCTAAGACTTGAGACTTACTTGTGACTTGTAAAACAATGACTTGGTCCCACCTCTGGAAGAGATTCTCCATAACTGGTGATTGAATTGTACACCTTTGGACTGGTGTGGATCTGTGGTGCTGATAGGGGCATAGGGGTGTGTGTGTGTGTGTGTGTGTGTGTGTGTGTGTGTGTGTGTGTGATATTACCCTGCCAAAGATGGGCACCAGGTGGTGCTCGCACATGGAGAACATGTCGATGTCCTTCACGATAACCATCTCATCGTGGTCCTCGTCGAAGATGGCATCGTTCAGCACATCTGCGGAAGCAAAAGAAAATGAGAGTGACACGGATGAGTGCGAGGGCCATCGAGTTGACGCCATAAAGCTCCGAGACCCTTGACGAGAAACTCAGACGAGACAGCCCCCCCAACCTTATCACTCTCCCTCCATCCCATATGACATACAGTGCCGTGATAAAGTATTTGCCACCTTTCTGATTCTCTATTTTTGCATATATTTCTGACACTGAATGTGATCAGATCTTCAACCAAAACCTAATATTAGATGAAGGGTGAACAAATAACACAACATACTGATACTGCTTTAATTTATTTAATAAACAAAGTTACGCAACACCCAATGCCGCCGTGTGAAAAAGTAATTGCCCCCTTACACTCAATAACTGGTGGTGCCATCTTTCGTCGCCGGGGGAAATTTGAATATCTGAACATATATCTGTCCTTTAGTCTGAGTCCACATTTTTGCTTCCAACTGCTGTGTCTTTGTGAGACGCAGAGTAGGTGAACGGATGATCTCTGCATGTGGGGTTCCCACCGTGAAACATGGAGGAAGTGTGATGGTGCTTTGCTGGTGACACTGTCAGTGATTTATTTAGAATTCAAGGCACACTTAACTCTCTAGGGGGTGTTGGCCCCCTCTCTAGGGGGTGAAATTGCAGAGTGCCAAATTCAAAAACAGAAATACTCATTATAAAAATTTATGAAACATACAAGTGTTACACATCGGTTTAAAGATTAACTTCTTGTTAATCCAACCACGGTGTCAGATTTCAAAAAGACTTTACGGCAAAAGCAAACCATGCGGATATCTGAGAACAGCGCCCAGCAGACAAATTACAAACAGTAACCAGCCAAGTAGACGAGTAACAAAAGTCAGAAATAGCGATAAAATTAATAACTTACCTTAGATGATCTTCATATGGTTACACTCACAAGACTCCCAGTTACCCAATACATTTTAGTTTTGTTCGTTAAAGTCCCTCTTTATATCCAAAAACCTCAGTTTTGTTAGCGCGTTTTGTTCAGTAATCCACTGTCTCAAATAGAGGTCGACCGATTATGATTTTTTAACGCCGATACCGATTATTGGAAGACCAAAAAATCTGATACCGATTAATCGGCTGATTTTTTTAAATGTATTTGTAATAATGACAATTACAACAATACTGAATGAACACTTATTTTAACTTAATATAATACATCAATAAAATCTATTTAGCCTCAAATAAATAATGAAACATGTTCAATTTGGTTTAAATAATGCAAAAACAAAGAAAGTAAAAGTGCAATATGTGCCATGTAAGAAAGCTAACATTTAACTTCCTTGCTCAGAACATGAGAACATATGAAAGCTGGTGGTTCCTTTTAATGAGTCTTCAATATTCCCAGGTAAGAAGTTTTAGGTTGTAGTTATTATAGGAATTATAGGACTATTTCTCTCTATACGATTTGTATTTCATATATCTTTGACTATTGGATGTTCTTATAGGCACTTTAGTATTGCCAGTGTAACAGTATAGCTTCCATCCCTCTCCTCACTCCTACCTGGGCTCGAACCAGGAACACCGACAACAGCCACCCTCGAAGCAGCGTTACCCATGCAGAGCAAGGGGAACAACTACTCCAAGTCTCAGAGCGAGTGACGTTTGAAACGCTATTAGCGCGGACCCCGCTAACTAGCTAGCCATTTCACATCGGTTACACCAGCCTAATCTTGGGAGTTGATAGGCTTGAAGTCATAAACAGCGCAATGCATGAAGCATTGCGAAGAGCTGCTGGCAAAACGCACAAAAGTGCTGTTTGAATGAATGCTTACGAGCATGCTGGTGCCTACCATTGCTCAGTCAGACTGCTCTATCAAATCATAGACTTAATTACAACATAACACACAGAAATACTAGCCTTAGGTCATTAATATGGTCGAATCCGGAAACTATCATCTCGAAAACAAAACATTTATTCTTTCAGTGAAATACGGAACCGTTCCGTATTTTATCTAATGGGTGGCATCCATCAGTCTAAATATTCCTGTTACATTGCACAACCTTCAATGTTATGTCATAATTACGTAAAATTCTGGCGAATTAGGCGGCCCAAACTGTTGCATATACCCTGACTCTACGTGCAATGAACGCAAAAGAAGTGACACAATTTCACCTGGTTAATATTGCCTGCTAACCTGGATTTCTTTTAGCTAAATATGCAGGTTTAAAATTTAAAAATATATACTTCTGTGTATTGATTTTAAGAAAGGCATTGATGTTTATGGTTAGGTACACGTTGGAGCAACGACAGTCCTTTTTCGCGAATGCGCACCGCATCGATTATATGCAACGCAGGACACGCTAGATAAACTAGTAATATCATCAACCACGTGTAGTTATAACTAGTGATTATGATTGATTGATTGATTGTTTTTTATAAGACAAGTTTAATGCTAGCTAGGAACTTACCTTGGCTTCTTACTGCATTCACATAACAGGCAGGCTCCTCGTGAGGCAGGTGGTTAGAGCGTTGGACTAGTTAACCGTAAGGTTGCAAGATTGAATCCCCGAGCTGACAAGGTAAAAATCGGTCGTTCTGCCCCTGAACAAGGCAGTTAACCCACCGTTCCTAGGCCGTCATTGAAAATAAGAATGTGTTCTTAACTGACTTGCCTAGTTAAATAAAGGTGTAAAAAAAATATATATATATATATAAATATAAAAAAAGAAATTGGCAAAAATCGGCGTCCAAAAATACCGATTTCCGATTGTTATGAAAACTTGAAAATCGGCCCTAATTCAATCGGACATTCCGATTAATCGGTCGACCTCTAGTCTCCAACATCCGGTGAAATTGCAGAGCGTGAAACTCAACAAAACAGAAATTCTCATAATAAACATACATAAAAGATACAAATGTTATACATCAGCTAAAAGATAAACTTCGTTTAATCCAACCGCTGTGTCAGATTTCAAAAAGGCTTTACGGCGAAAGGAAACCATGCGATTATCTGAGAACTGCGCCCAGCAGACAAATCATTACAAACAGTAACCAGCCAAGTAGATAAGTAACAACAGTCAGAAATAGCGATAAAATGTATCACTTACCTTTGATGATCTTCATATGGTTGCACTCCAAAGACTCCATGTTACACAATAAATGTTTGTTTTGTTCTATAAAGTCCCTCTTTATATTCAAAAACCTCAGTTTTGTTGGTGCAACAGAAATCAAAAAAGTGCCATAAAAGTTCGTAGAAACATGTCAAACGATGTTTATAATCAATCCTAAGGTTGTTTTTGTAAATAATCGATCATATTTCAACCGGACGATAGCTTCGTCAATCGAAAAGGAAAAACAAGAAAGGCACGCTCCCGGTCATGCGCAGGACTCATGTCTGGAAATTTCCACTGTCCTCTCATTGAAAGTGGTGTTTCTGCCTCATGTTTCATAGTAAAAGCCTGAAACAATGCCTAAAGACTGGCCACATGTAGTGGAAGCCATAGGGATCGTGAACTGGGTCATAAGTCTTTGTATGGTGAATAGGCTTTCAAAGGTAAAACAGGCATTTTAAAATAATAGCACTTCCTGGATGGATTTTCCTCAGGTTTTTCCCTGCCATATGAGTTCTGTTATACTCACAGACATCATTCAAACAGTTTTAGAAACTTCAGAGTGTTTTCTATCCAAATATACTAATAATATGCATATATTAGCAACTGGGACTGAGGAGCAGGCAGTTTACTCTTGGCACCTTTTCATCCAAGCTACTGAATACTGCCCCGCATAAGAAGTTATTTGGTATAATAAGACATTATAAAAAAAAATCTTCCTATTGCTTCCCTTCAACATAAAAAAAACTATGAAACATACAGTACCAGTCAAAAGTGTGGACACACCAACTCATTCAAGGGTTTTTCTTTAGTTTTATTATTTTCTACATTGTAGAATAATAGTGAAGAAGACATCAAAACTATGAAATAACACATATGGAATCATGTAGTAACCAAAAAAGTGTTTAACAAATCAAAATATATTTGGGATTTTAGTTTCGTCAAAGTAGCCACACTTTGCCTTGACGACAGCTTTGTGTTGGTCAGTCCTTACACCTGTGTTGGTCAGTCCTTACACCTACACACACACACCCCTCTGTATTGTTTGTGTGTGTGTGTAACAAAACAATATTCATCTTCAAACAATATGCTGACAGGCTATAGTGCATAAACATAAATCCTAACACCCTATCGAATAACACAGTGGGATATGGGTCATTTTGCACTTCCTACGGCTTCCACTAGATGTCAACAGTCTTTAGAACCTTGTCTGATGCTTCTACTGTGAAGTGGGGCTGAATGAGAGGGGATTGAGTAAGGTCTACCATGACCTGAACATGCGCTGACCATGCGCTGACCATGCTCTGTTCTATCGCATTTCTGAAGACAAAGGAATTCTCCGGTTGGAACATTATTGAAGATTTATGTTAAAAACATCCTAAAGATTGATTCAATACATCGTTTGACATGTTTCTGACTGTTACGTAACTTTTTGACATTTCGTCTGCTTTTAGTGAACGCGCTTCGTGACTTTGGATTTGTTTACCAAACGCGCTAACAAAAGTAGCTATTTGGACATAAATGATGGACATTACCGAACAAATCAAACATTTATTGTGGAACTGGGATTCCTGGGAGTGCATTCTGATGAAGATCATCAAAGGTAAGTGAATATTTATAATGTTATTTCTGACTTCTGTTGACTGCACAATATGGCGGATATATTTTTGTCTTGATTGGGCTCCGAGTGCCGACCTCAGATTATTGCATGGTTAGCTTTTTCCGTAAAGCTTTTTTGAAATCTGACACAGCGGTTGCATTCAGGAGAAGTGGATCTAAAATTCCATGTATAACACTTGATCTTTGATCAACGTTTATTATGATTATTTCTGGAAATTGATGTGGCTCTCTGCAAAATCACCGGATGTTTTTGGAACTACTGAACATAACACGTCAATGTATACGGAGATTTTTTGATATGAATATGAACTTTACCGAACAAAACATACATGTATTGTGTAACATGAAGTCCTATGAGTGTCATCTGATGAAGATCAAAGGTTAGTGATTCATTTTATTTCTATTTCTGCTTTTTGTGACTCCTGTCTTTGGCTGGAAAAATGGCTGTGTTTTTCTGTGATTTGGCGGTGACCTAACATAATCGTTTGTGGTGCTTTCGCTGTAAAGCCTTTTTGAAATCGGACACTGTGGTGGGATTAACAACAAGATTACCTTTAAAATGGTATAAGATAGTTGTATGTTTGAGGAATTTTTATTATGAGATTTCTGTTGTTTGAATTTGGCGTCATATCGATTCCGTTAACGGGATTGCAGCCATAAGAAGTTTATAAGGTAACACATTACTTGACACCCAGTGTCATAAGGTGAGATGACAAGGTCATAATGTGTCATAACTTGAAATAACCTGTCATATGGTTATAACACTGTCATGACCCATATATTTACACCTGTTGTGACATATATTGCATTATTTTATGGCTGGTTATGACACCTACATAAAAGTGTCAAAACCCACATTTATTCAAATGTGTTATTTCCCTGCCAAGAAGTTTCATTTTAAAGTTTGCTCATTAAATCCTTTATAGTTTTTGTTGAAATAAATTATTTACAGTCATGTTGTTTTCATCATGTTTTAAATAGCATGTAGAAAATAAACTTTATGACACTGTCAAGAAGCATGATGACAAACATAATCATATAAGCTAGATAGGCCTATCAGGTACAGGCCCTTAAATCAGCCATCAATCAAAAAGAGGGTGTCTTGTCGTGCTCCTGAACTCTGCGCCTGCATTCATCCCAGTCATCACATACAGAGCATTGGGGTAGGTGCATGTCTAACATCAATGTGTGCGCAATTAGTGATAATTGAATTTTGTTAATAAAACAAATAAACATATAACATAAAACATACTGTTGACACGTAGGCTATGGTGTAACGGAATGTTTTGCCTTGTGTGGTAGGTTTTGTGGATTTTGACACTTATGTAGGTGTCATAACCAATGTTCCCTAAAATAAATGTCGGCCCTGAGTAAATTTCAGGTCTGCAAACTTGAACTCTGTGAAAACTACTAGCGTGCATTTACTGTGAACATTGAGGCTGTACCCTCTTTTAATTAAAGTTTTAACAGTGGCCAAGTAGACAACTGTGGCTATTTGATCATAATATAGGCCTACCAGGGTGGCCTAGCATCAAAAACAATGGAGAAATAAACACACTCCATAACATTTTAACATGTTAAAATTTTAACAAAATAAAACTCATTATTATTCCCATACCATTATTACAGAGAATCAGACAAATTATGCTACGCTCTGCCTGTTGGCTACTTAGCTTATTCAAGACGTCTCAAAATACAACACTTGCCCTTTTAAACACACATTTTGTGCACTTGGAGGCAAACACTCCCCCACTGTCTAGAAATGAGTTATAACTGGGCTAATAACTCACTAAGAATATGAACACATGTGCACAGGTGGCTACACAGGTGGCTACACAGGTGGCTACACACAGCTCTCACTTTGATCTCAAAACAAGCACATCTACTCATGACTACTGTAGCCTAAACACAGTCCAGTTCAAAGATAATGGCACAGATCCATAAATGCCCATGGCTATTTGCATATAGGCCTACCGCAGCTCTGATTGGTTGTGGTGCACAGGTCTGTGTAGAGTATGTGCCTGAGTCTAGTTGTGCCCGTCAATGCAATAGAATCCTACTCCAATGCGCTCTGCCTACAAGAAAATCAGTTGGTTTAGCATGCTAAATCTTGCAATCTTGTTTGTTTTGGTATATTACATTAAAAGTGGCTAATATTGCGTTTATTTGATCAGAATTTCCACAGTAGAGCGAAAACGTCGATAGTGTTAACTAAAGTGGAAAACTGTAGAAAGTTTAGTGAAGTAAAATTTCGTGCTTCTCTCTTGAGAATGGCGCTGAAGGAGATGGCTGCCGTTTTACGATCCCGTAACCAATTGTGCTACTGTGTATGTTTTTTCGGCGTTATTTGTAACTTATTTTGTACATAATGTTTCTGCGACCGTGTCTTATGACCAAAAAGAGCTTCTAGATATCAGGACAGCGAATACGCACCCCGTACCAGAGGAATACTTTTTCTTCAACGAGTCAGACGGGAAGGATTTACTTCAGATGCCCGACAAGGTCCTGATCCCCGTCATTCACAGAAGAAAGAGACGGAGGTATCGAGGACAAAGGTCCCGGGTACCTTGTAAGGATACGTCGCCGAGAGGGTAATCTATCTTTACCATCGGTCCTCTTAGCCAACGTACATTCGATCGATAATAAAATAGACAAACTACAATCAAGTATATCCTAAAAACGAGACATTAAAAACTGCAATATCTTATGTTTCACAGAGTCATGGCTGAACGACGACATCAATAACATACAGCTGGCGGGTTTTAAGATTTTTCGGCAGGATAGAACAGCGGCCTCTGGTAAGACAAGGGGTGGCGGTCTATGTATATTTGTAAACCACTGCTGGTATACAAAATCTAAGGAAGTCTCAAGGTTTTGCTGGCCTGAGGTAGAGTATCTCATGATAAGCTGTAGACCACACTATTTACCAAGAGAGTTTATCTGTATTTTTCGTAGCGGTCTATATACCACCACAAACTGATGCTGGCACTACGACTGCACTCAATGAGCCATAAACGGCCATAAACAAACAGGCAAACACTCATCCAGATGCGGCGCTCCTATTGGCCGGAGACTTTAATGCAGGGAAACTCAAATGGGTTTTACCTCATTTATACCAGCATGTTAAATGTGCAACCAGAGGGGTAAAAAAAAAACAAAACATAATTCTATCCTCCTGATTCTTGCTTACAAGCAAAAACAAACGCAGGAAGCACCAGTGACTCGGTCAATAAGAAAGTGGTCAGATGAAGCGGATGCTAAGCTACAGGACTGTTTTGCTAGCACAGACTGGGATAAGTTCCGGGATTCTTCCAATGGCATTGAGGAGTACACCACATCAGTCACTGGCTTCATCAATAAGTGCACCGATGACGTCGTCCCCACAGTGACCGTACGCACATACCCCAACTAGAAGCCATGGATTACAGGCAACATCCGCACTGAGCTAGAGGGCAGAGCTGCCGCTTTCAAGGAGCGGAACTCTAACCCGGAAGCTTATAAGAAATCCGCTATGCCCTCCGACGAACCATCAAACAGCCAAAGCGTCAATACAGGACTAAGTTTGAATCGTACTACACCGGCTCCGACGCTCGTCGGATGTGGCAGGGCTTGCAAACTATTACAGACAACAAAGGGAAGCACAGCCATGAGCTGCCCAGCGACACAAGCGTACCAGACAAGCTAAACAACTTCTATGCTTCCTTCGAGGCATGTAACACTGAAGCATGCATGAAGCATCAGCTGTTCCGGACGACTGTGTGATCACGGTCTCTGTAGCCGATGTGAGTAAGACTTTTAACCAGTCATAAAATAACTACTGTGGTAGGTTTTTACACTCTTATGTAGGTGTCATAACCAGCCATAAAATAACACAATATACAGTATATCACAACAGGTCTAAATATAGGTGCCATGACGGTCTTATGACCATATTATAACAAGTTATGTCAGCTGTTATGACATATGACATGGTTATGGGTGTCAAGTAAAGCGTTAACCAAAATAATACAAAACAACCCAAAGCGCAGCGTGGAAAGTGTTCATGATCTTTATTTGTCAAGAATCACTCAAACAAAAATAACGAGGGGGATTGGAGGGACGCCATGTGCGACTGACGTGTTTTCCGTTTGCTCCCGTGGTATTTTTAAAGTTTATGTGAATTTTGCAGCAGAACCGTATTTATTTTCATATATTATTTTGGTGATCCCTTCCCGTAAAAACCAAGACTACTTTACTTCCAAATGTCAGCATGTCGACGAAACATAAGGCTAAAAGCATGACTTTGAGAAAACCCGGCCTACAAGACACACTCTCATCACCGCCCTCTCCTGAGCCTGACGGCCCGGGGACTGACACTTTACCCGGGGGGGCGGCTTGGCCTGGCGGCGCTGAAATGAACATTCTCGAGGCCATCAAACTACTACGCTCTGAGATAGTTGAAATGAAAACGGAGGTGGTTAATACGATTGAGGCCCGAATAAAGGAGGTTTCTGATACTTTAAAAGCAGATCTAACCATCCTGCGGAACGAGACGGTGCCAGCAATCACATCACTCAAAACAACAATGGCGTCGCACACTACAACGATTGCAGCACTGGAGACCTCCGCTACAAATGTCTCCGACTTAACTACATCCCTGGAGGCTGACGTGAAACGCCTCGCTGCGGATTTGAAAAAGGTGAAGGAGAGCTGTGTAAGTTTAGAGGGATTCTCTCGCCGCAATAACCTGAGACTTGTATCAGTCCCAGAGTCAGCGGAAATGCCTCGCGCCACGGATTTCGTTTCTGGGCTGCTGAAGGATGTTCTTGCCTTAGATGAAAAGCCCCTGATTGATCGTGCCCACCGGTCACTGCGCCCAAAGCCCCGGGATGGGGAGAGGCCCCGTGACATAATTCTTCGAGTGCACTTTTTCCATGAAAAGATGGAGATTCTCCGACGAGCCCGCAATACCACTCTGAGCTTTCAAAGACAGAGCTTCTCCATCTACCAGGACTACTCCCCCACTGTTTCCAGGCAGCGCGCAGCTTTCGGGCAGGCCAAGCGACTACTTCGGGACCATCCAGGTGTGAAGTACGGACTGCGATTCCCGGCCCGTTTATGGCTATCTCATGATGGTAAAGACTACACATTTGAATCTCCGGATGAGGCTCTCTCTCACATTCAACGTCACATCAAGAAGTCTTGAACTTGCTCATAGTTCAGCAACTGTTGCTTGCGAACTGTGGATAGTAAGTAATCCACCTGTGGTACAATTATGTTTAGCTACAACATGCTAATTTTGTATAGTTGGGGAGTTGGCGAACCCATTCAGGCTTATTTGATGTGATCAAATGTTTTGATCATCTAGTGTGCTTGCCTTACAAGCATTCAGTCATTTTAATTTCATTGTATTGAGGTTTTACTTTACTCCTGTGTTTCTAGGCTGTCTTGCTCACCTATTCAGTTTGTTTACATAGTGTCTCAGTGACTCAAAATATTCTTGGCTATTTGTTTACTGCATCCGTTTGCATTGACCCAGTAAACAGTAAATGCTTCCCGAGGCGACACGTTTTTTGGGGTCCGCACTTAAATTTTAAAAGTTCTGAGCGTCATTTATGCCCAGCAAGCGTTCAACGTTGCGCACACGTAGTTTTTTGGTATTGGTTGTAAGCTGTCTCAGCATTCAACTAGACAACTATTATAATAATAATCATTATTATTATTTTTGATTGTCTTACTACGATTTCCTTACTTCAAATTAGGTCTTCGGCTGAGAGCCTTTATACATTTTATTTATTTATTTTCTCTCTCAAATGCCTGTTATAAGACTGGGAATATAATTATATACATCTACAAGTGGTGCTTTTGTAATTTCGTTTGCACAAGGGATTCACTTTTATTTATTTTTATTTAAAAAATGATTATCTTTTTTTTTGCTGTTTGATCCACTAACAAAACGCGACTTTAAAGAGCGGGACTGTGGGTTTAGGTTTAAGACCGCACTCTCACAGACATACTGTGCGAAGAGAACATGTTCTATTTAGGCTTGTACCTCGTTTGGGGAGGTATTGTCTGGGATGGGGGGAGGGGGTGGGGGGAGGGGTTGAATTGTTCAGTTCTAATGTTGTCATTCTGTCTTTTTCGTTTTTTTTCCTGTACTTTTTCCAAACATCTACCACCGTACATTATTACTCTGAGACAAGTTATTCTGGGGTTTTTGGGCGCTCATTGCTTTTCCATTCTATGCTCTAATGACAGGGTTGTATAACGGGAATGCCCAGAGGGGCCGAAACAATGCGATCAAGTACATTTCGTGGAACATCAAAGGGGTTAATAACCCAGTGAAGCGTAAGAGGGTGTTGACACACTTAAAGGGTTTGAATGCAAATATTGCATTTCTACAAGAGACTCACTTGAGGACTGGTGAGCACTTTAGGATGCGTAGGGACTGGGTTGGTCAAGTGTTCCACTCTAACTTTCATAGTAAATCAAGAGGGGCTGCCATTTTGGTTGATAAAGCTACTCCCTTTGTAGCTTCTGAGGTTATCGCTGATCCTAAGGGACGATACATCATAGTAACCGGTAAACTGTTTTCTACCCCTCTTGTTTTGGCTAGTGTTTATGCTCCCAATTGGGATGACACAAGTTTCATTTCTTCCTTTTTGTCTGCTATACCAAATTTAGATTCTCATTTGTTGATTTTAGGGGGGGATTTCAACTGCAAAATGTCCCCAGTTCTTGACAAGTCCTCACGAACAACTACAGGCCCATCTAAATGTGCCCTACTTATTCAAGCCTTTCTTCAGAAATATGCCATGTTTGAGGCCTGGCGTTTCCTACATCCTACAGATAGACAGTATTCCTTTTATTCTCATGTCCATCAAACATACTCCCGGATTGATTACTTCTTTTTGGACAAAAAACTTCTGCCTAACCTTCGGCAGTGTACTTACAAGAGTATTGTTATTTCTGACCATTCACCATTAGTGCTTGAACTAGAGTTTCCCCAGCGACCTCCTATGTGTTATCAATGGCGTCTCAACCCCATTTTACTCTCAGATAAGGAGTTTGTCAATTTCATTTCTTCTGAAATCACCTTATTCCTAGAAACTAATTCAACACCAGGTATGTCCTGCTCTACCATATGGGAGTCTCTCAAAGCATACCTACGTGGCCAAATTATCTCTTATACAGCCAACCAAAACAGAGTTCGCTCTCAGCGACTTCGGGACCTGAGCGAATCCATAGCCACATTGGATGAGAAGTATGCTACGGTTCCTTCCTCTGATCTGCATAAAGAGCGCCAACTACTCCAATCTGAATTTGATGAGCTTTCTACCAGGCAAGCTGAACAGTTACTCTTGCGAGCTCGGTACAGAGTGTATGAACAAGGCGACAAGGCCAGTAAACTCCTTGCACATCAGATCCGTAAATCTGAGGCCTCACGTTTAATCCCACAAATAAGGACCCCGTCTGGTGCCACCACAGTTATACATAAAGAGATCAATGATCAATTCAAACAATTTCACTCTGCGCTATACACCTCTGAATCCCCTCAAGACCCTTTGCTGATTGATTCCTTCTTTAATGGCCTGAATATGCCTTCAATTGATACAGACACCCATGACTGTCTAGAAGAAGAATTTACACCTGAGGAGATTGCAACAGCAGTGTCCGCAATGAAAAGTGGTAAATCACCGGGTCCGGATGGTTTTCCAACCGAATTTTACAGGACGTTTTCTGGTCTGCTTTGCCCATTCTTGTCTCGACTATTTGCAGAGTGCCTTGATACCTCAAAGCTACCGCCTACTCTTTATCAGGCTTCAATTTCATTACTATTAAAGAAAAACAAAGACCCCCTGGAATGTGGATCCTATCGCCCAATCTCGCTTTTAAACTGTGATTACAAAATTCTAGCCAAGCTTTTAGCCATCCGTATGGAAGGCTCGCTGCACCAAGTAATACACTCTGACCAGACTGGCTTTGTGAGAAATAGGCATTTGTTTTTCAATATTAGGCGCCTTATGAATATACTGTACTCCCCAGCGTCGGAGGACCCAGAGGTAGTGGTCTCACTTGATGCAGAAAAAGCGTTTGACCGCGTTGAGTGGGATTACCTAACAGCTACCCTTTATAGATTTGGCTTTGGTCCCAAATTCATTGCGTGGATAAAGATTCTTTATTTTTCCCCCATGGCTTCGGTACGGACTAACAACTTGTCCTCTGACTATTTTCCCTTGCACCGCGGATCCAGACAGGGCTG
Source organism: Salvelinus alpinus (assembly GCF_045679555.1). Lineage (NCBI taxonomy): Eukaryota > Metazoa > Chordata > Actinopteri > Salmoniformes > Salmonidae > Salvelinus > Salvelinus alpinus. The sequence continues at coordinate 66,020,979 of NC_092094.1, forward strand.
TCCACTCTCCCCCTTGTTGTTTGCTTTGGCAATCGAACCTCTCGCCATTGCACTACGCTCTAATGATGCCATTCAAGGAATAATCAGGACGGGCTCAGAGCAGAAAGTCTCGCTATATGCGGATGACCTCCTTTTGTTTATCTCTAACCCTGATACCTCATTGCCACGCGCCTTATCTGTTCTTAAAAGGTTTGGATCAATCTCAGGGTACAAGCTGAATCTAGGCAAGAGTGAGCTTTTTCCTGTAAACAAGGCTGCTTTAAAGTGCTCTTTTACAAGTTCTCAGTTTAGGATTGTCCGGGATCAATTCACCTACTTGGGAGTTAAAGTGACAAGGAAATATTCAAATCTGTTTCAGGAAAACTTGGTCGCTCTAGCAGACAGTTTGAAACAATCTTTTACTTTTTGGAAGTCGCTACCTCTTTCTCTTATCGGAAGGATTAATGTCATTAAAATGAGTGTGTTGCCCAAATTTCTATATTTATTTCAATGTTTACCCATTTTTATTCCAAAATCTTTTTTTATTTCACTGGATCAAACATTCATGCATTTCATTTGGGATGGCAAGGTACCACGGATTGGTAAAAAACATTTACAGAAGCCTAAGTCATTGGGGGGTTTAGCTCTACCAAATTTTCAGACATACTATTGGGCTGCAAATTTCAGAGCCCTTCTGTACTGGCTGCAGACTGATCCTACTGGCCCCAGACCACTCTGGGTCCAGATGGAGTCTGAATCGTGTAAACCTGCTGCACTTTCTTCTGTGTTGTGCTCGTCTCTCTTAGTGTCCCTAGGCAAAAGGTGTCAACCCAATTGTAAAGCAGTCTCTTAAAATTTGGAATCAGTTCCGTTTAGCCTTTGGCCTCCGAGGCTTTTCTCTATCAGGCCCAATCAATCAGAACATTTTATTTCCTCCATCTTTGAATGATGGGGCTTTTGGCATCTGGCACTCACTAGGCCTCTCCTCACTAGCCCAATTATTCTTTGATGACACATTTGCCTCTTTTGCTCAGCTACAGGAAAGGTTCAACCTCCCCCAATCCCACTTTTTCCGCTATCTCCAGACTAGGAACTTTGTCAGAGCTAACACACCTGAATTTCCCCATAGGCCTGCGAATACAGCTATAGAGAGCATCTTGGAGCTGAACAAGCTTCCTAGGGGCACAATTTCAGATGTATATGCAATCATTCATGACTTACAGAACCCTTCTTTGGTGCCTTTAAAGACTCGATGGGAAAAGGATTTGGGGGAGGAACTTGGGGAAGACACCTGGGAATCTGTGCTGCGCAGGGTGCATTCGTCCTCTTTTAGCACTAGACACAGCCTCATTCAATTCAAGGTGGTTCACCGTATCCACTGGTCTGGGGCCAGACTTGGAAGAATATTCTCTGATTTTGATCCTACCTGTGTCAGATGTAAAATTGAACCAGCCACACTGTTGCATATGTTCTGGGGCTGTCATAAACTGTCAGGTTTCTGGGAATTAATATTTAAATGTTTCTCTGATATATATGACACTGTTATAGATCCGTCTCCCCTTACAGCCCTTTTTGGTGTACTGCCCATAGGTACCCCCCTGTCAAGAATCCAGTCGGACACTGTTGCTTATACAACTCTTTTAGCTAGACGGCTAATACTACAGAACTGGAAGATGGCAGCTCCCCCATCTTATACATATTGGGTGAGAGATGTGTTGTGCTCTCTGAAACTAGAAAAAATTCAATTCAATTCACGTGGGAACCCCAAACTGTTTAATGAGGCTTGGGCTCCATTCCGGTGTTACTTTAAACAGTCCATCCTCTGATGGCATTCCTATTAAAACCAAAATAAGTCTGTATTTGACCCCCCTGTGACTTACTTAGGGGTTGGATGAGCATTTCTCTGTGTTTTTTTTGGGGGGGGGGGGGGGCATTAAGGTTGATGTGCTTATTGATTGTGACCTGCGGATGCCTTGTTCATCTTGCCGGGGCAGAGACTAAGGTGTGAGCTTGTTTTTCCCAGTTATTTTTATTTTTAAATTTTGTTCACGCCTACATAAAATTATTATTATTCATTTTTTATTTTAAAGCATTGTAAACTTTTCATTTTTGGTCCAGTGGATGGTTGGTCTGTGGCCTTGACTGTCTGTGAGTGGTTGCATTTCTCCACCCCATCCCTTGACTGTTTACAGGAACAATGGTGAGGTGGTTGCTCTGTCCCTATACTATAGATTGCCCTTTAACCTTTGTAGCCTTCTGCCTGGTGTGTTTAACTTGTCTAAAGTATGGTATCTTTAAAGCTATTTTTTTTTTATGTATTATTTGTATTTTTTTCTAGTTGAGTATATTATTTATATTGCTTTGTCTTGTCTGTGTGTGTAAAACTTAATAAACAGAGTTTTCAAAAAAAATAAAAAATAAATAACGAATACAAAAACGAAAGCGAACAGTTCCGTCAGGCACAGATACTAAACGGAAAACACCCCACAAAACCCAAACGGAAAATGACAACTTATATATGATCCCCAATCAGAGACAACGATAGACAGCTGCCTCTGATTGGGAACCACACTAGGCAAAAACAACAAAGAAATAGACAACATAGAATGCCCACCCAAAATCACACCCTGACCTAACCAAATAGAGAAATAAAACGGCTCTAAGGTCAGGGCGTGACAGTACCCCCCCAAAGGTGCGGACCTGAACCTATAGGGGAGGGTCCGGGTGGGCATCTACCCTCGGTGGAAGCTCCGGTTCGGGACGTAGCCCCCGCTCCCTACGCGGCTCTCTAAGGTCAGGGCGTGACAAGCTCAAATGCATAAACACCTTGACAGCTTTACAAAATGAAATATTAAAGCCAAACAATACAGGCTTTTAATCACACCAAAGACCAAAACTATATTGACAAATTATACATACTGTAGCCTAACTATCAAACGTGGACGAGCATCCACACTGGAGGATAGTTTGTTTTACAGTCGGCCTACATCTGTCAATCAACTGAGGGCCCAAATCAGCTCATCAACTCAGCCATGGGAACACAGATGCCTATTATTGGTTTTCACACCGTCCATTATGTGACATTGGATAGGCTAGCGGGTAGACTACAGAATGTAGCCAATTGGAATATAATCAAATAACAAGGGGCCTATTGCAACGATCGACGGCACTATATTATCACCAGCTGATGTCTCATTAAACCATCAATACATGCTAAAATCAAAATCAATCATGTTTGTACATTTGAATGTTGCAGAAATAGGACCTATAGTAGGCCTAGCATTTGAGCGAGCGAGAGACACACTTCCATGCAGAACAGGGCTCTACAGTGTGACCATTTTACTCGCATATGTTCCTAAATATTTCGTTCAGGAGCACCAGTGTGCCTAGAAAAATTAAGAAATTAATATGGATCTTTAGTGACCACAGAGATTTAGGACATCCGTTTAACATCCCATGCGAAAGACTGCACCTTACACAGGACAATGTCCTGGGGCATTGGGATTTAAAAAAAAAATTGACCAGCGATAAGAGTGCCTCCTATTGGCCCTCCAACAGCATCTGGTCTCCCATCCAGGGAGAATGTCAGGCCATCCATCTGTGAGCTAAAGCTGAAGCCAGCTGGGTCATGCAGCAAGACAATGACCAAAACACACAAGAAAGTCTACATTAGAATGGCTGAAAAGCAACAAATTCAAGGTTCTGGAATGGCCAAGTTAAAGTCTAGACCTAAATCCAATTGAGATGTTGGACCTCCTGAAACGAGTGGTTCATGCTCAAAAACCCACAAATGTCGCTGAGTGAAAGCAGTGCTGCATGGAAGTGGGCCAAAATTCCTCAACAGCGATGTGAGAGACTGATCAACAACTACAGGAAGCATTTGGTTGCAGTCATTGCAGTTAAATATGTCACAACCAGTTATTGAGTGTAAGGGGACAATGGCTTTTTCACACAGTGGCATTGGGTGTTACATAATTGAAATAAATTAAATAAGTCTCAACATTGTCTCATTTGTTCACACAGGTTCCAATTATCTAATATTAGGTTTTGGTTGAAGATCTGATAACATTCAGTGTCAGAAATATGCAAAAATAGAGAAAATCAGAAAGGGGGCAAATACTTTTTCAAGGCAATGTATGCCTGTTGTTTCTCTGGCAAACACTGTAATTACCTCTCGACCCCATATAGGCCTACCACTCTCTGTTTTGTTTTCCCTCGTAGCGGAGCTCATATGATTGTTCAAATAAATCTAACGGCTATAGCGGTTTGTGCGGACGCACCCTCCTTTCTCCCTGACTGAGGTTTTTAATTTCCTGGCCGCCTATCTACGGAGGTTGTGGTGGGAGGAACGTTTCTGCGGTAAGCCAACTGTCTGACTTGTTGCTTCAGGGCCCTGCAGTGTTGTTGCAGTGTCGTCGTCTCGTTGCCTGAATGAGCAGCAGCTGCCAGGTTTGGGTGCCGTGATGAGATCATGGCTAACAACAAAATAAAACGGTAACAGGTTCTCCATACATCGTAGGGTGTGATAAGTCAGTCATCACCATCTAACCAAGTTTCGATGATGGACTATGCATGTTTAGACCAATGCCTTCAGAAAGTATTGATACCCCTTGACTTATTTCACATTTTGTTGTTTTACAGCCTGAATTCAAAATGGTTTAAATATTTTTTTTCTCACCCATCTACACACAATACCCCATAATGACAAAGTGAGAAGAAAAAAATGTAACATTTTTGCAAATTTATTGAACATGAAATACAGAAATATCTAATTTCTCGTAATTTTGACGAGGGTAATTATTCATACTCTCGTCAATACTGTGTAGAAGCACCTTTTGCAGCAATGACAGCTGTGAGTCTTTCTCTGTAAGTCTCAAAGAGCTTTCTACACCTGGATTGTGGAACATTTGATGATTATTTTATTACAATTCTTCAAGCTCTGTCAAATGTGTTGTTGATTATTGCTAGACAACCATTTTCAGGTCTTGCCATAGATTTTCAAGTAGATTTAAGTCAAAATTCTAACTCGGCCACTCGTTCACTGTCTTCTTCGTAAGCAACTCCAATGTAGATTTGGCCTCGTGTTTTCGGTTATAGTCCTGCTGAAAGGTGAATTAATCTCCCAGTGTCTGGTGGAAAGCAGACTGAACCAGGTTTTCCTCTAGGATTTTGCCTGTGCTTAGCTCCATTACATTGATTTTGTACCCTGAAAAACTCTCCAGTCCTTAACGATTATAAGCATACCCATAACATGATGCAGACACCACTATTCTGATGCACACACACACACACAGGAAAAGAACAGGAAACCAAATCAGCATCTCCCCAAGTCATCTCAGACAAACACACACAATCACAAACGCGCACGCAGGCACATATGCACAATCACAAACATGACACCAACACAAACAACCTCATACACACACAATGAGTCTCTATGGTTACACCGCAAAGGGGTTGAGAGGGCTGGTGGCCATGTTGGCTCATACTCAGCTTTCTCACGCTCTCCCTTTCCCTCTCATCCTCTTCTCTCCTCTCCCTACCCACTTCACGGTCTCTCTCTTTCCCATCCGTTGCTCTCTCCTCTCTATCCCTTTCTCTCCCTCGTCCCCCACTCCCTCTCAACCCCCTGAAGGAGTGCTGTCCTCCCCCTGCCCCTTCACGTCGACACCTAATGACGACATTAAAGCCTGAGGCCAGTCTTCCCAAGTGACTGAGATAATGACAGTATTACACATCCTCCCACTCCTCCATCAATCTCAATGAACGGCTCCTAGTGTGGGCTTTTCGTTCTTTATAAAAGAGGAGTCCACATGAAAGGATACCTCCTAATTAGGTGAAAGGAGAGATCATGCATATTGCTTACAGGCCTCTGTTCAAATGCAGTTCTGAAGGATCTGTGTTATGAATTTTATGAATAATGACTAAATGATGTATACATTTAACGTAGAACTATAACTAACAGAATTCTACCCTGTCTCTGTATAATGATAAATAATGTTTGTCCATAAGAAAGAGGGACTGTTAGCAGGCGAGGAACTGTGGCAGACAACTTGTGACCACTGTGGAACTGATAACAGGGAAGGAAGTCTCCCCACCCAGGGAGGGGAGAAACCTTGGGCTTGTAGTAGATTGTATAACAGGTGGCAGGCAATGTATGAGTAGGAGAAGACTTGTGAACTATATTGTCATTGTCTTAGAGGAGGAGGGACAGTTATGACGAAATGAGAGGTATATAAACCAATGTACATGTAAGGATGGGCAGAGCTCTCGTAAATAAACGTTGCTGACTATTGTAGACTGGCCTCCGTCTGATTCACTTCAACCAGTTTCTTACAAATTCTGGGTTTCAGGCTGAGTAATTCATTGAATTGGGTTTATGAACATGGAGAACATAATTCTCGTGACAATCTGTCATTCCGATTTTTTTTGGAAGGTCATGTGTGTTGATAGCATCATACATAAACATGAATGGTAACACTTCCTACGAATAATTCCTAAACAATGCTTTATAAGCGCATAGCATCATACATAAACATTAACACATGAATACCATCTTTATAATGCATTATAAGCACATAGGATCATATACAAATATGAACAGTAACACTTCCTATGAATACCCACTTCACAATGTATTATAAGCACATTTATAACACCTTATGAGCTATTCTTCATGCATGACATAGGTGCTAATAACTGCCTAATAGCATATAAATAAACAATGAATTAGCAACTAGATTCATAGGGCATTATGACCAGGCCTTATAAACCAAACTGTATAATGCACTATATGAAAATAATAAGGACAGAGAGCATCATAGGGATTGATTTTCATTCCTTTACACACCCTTTTGGACACAGTCTGTCTTGCACAGCAAACATGAGTGAATGTTTTTATTAGAACATGGAAATGACAAAGTCTTGGTCAGCAAAAAGGGATTTTAAATGGAAATTCTGTGACTAAGTGAGAATTTTTACAAATAGTGTGTGTGTGTCCACTGTTGGAGTAAGAAGATCCAGTCCTGCATCCTTCAAACTCACTTCCTGTATTCCCTGGGCACTCAATGAGTCACTCATATGAGCACACACAAAAGACACACATGCACACATGAAGACTAGGGCCGGGACGATACCAGTATCGCGAAAAAATTTCAATGACAAATAAGCAGACCAAATTCTTCGCTCCTTTAAAAACCTGCTATATGTAAAATAGTGAGTGCTTGGAAAATAAATAAATGTGACTCTGGATGACAACATAATGAGGTTTGTTTCCCATTACACTGTTTTGTTTCCTTGCCACGATACTAACTCGTATCGCTATACTGGTATAGTCCCGGCCCTATTGAAGACACTCATGAAGAAACATATCCACACACACACACACACACACACACGGCATGTGCTAGTCCTGCATTGCACGTTTAAACAAAGGGGTTGTGCAAAATAAGAACCAATCCAAAAAGGGGGAGAAGACCACCACTGATGTCTGTGCTGAACACACACATTATATCATCATGACTCTTCACTTTTTGCAGGGTTTACAGTTTGGTTCGTCCCCTCATGTTCCCAAACCACACATACCTCAAACAGGGGGGGGAGAGCATTGAGTACATACATATAAACCAGGCAGGTTCCAAGCATTCTCAAGCTATTCCAGATGCATGTTTTTATGCTCCGGAGAGCCAGAGAGCGCTACTAACGCATTCCTCGCGTGCGTCTCTCTCTCTCAAAATGTAATACACAGAGCCTCAAAGTGCTCCACATGAAACCAACTCCAGATGAGAGGGGGAGGAGGAAGAGGGTAGGGGTAATAATATTGTGAGGGGCAGCTCCCCAGCTCCACCACTAAAACAGTCCCAACCGTGGAAAAGAGAACCAATATGGTCAGGTCAGGATGACCAGGGGATTTGTTGAGCCTGGATGTGCACGTGATTTATTTTGTAAGGATGGAGGGATGGGGGTATTGTGTAGAAAGGGGGATTTCACAGATGGATGGGAGGGAAAGTACATCAATTGAGAATCTGAGATACAACACCATATTTCTTGTAGGGCTAGGATACTCGTCTATAAATGTGTGATGAACATAACATATTGTGCATCCTTCCTTCTTGATGTCGTCTTCATCTACTTGACTGCCTAAATCACATTGGTCAATGTAATATTTCTTATTTGAGTGAATTTGGTCTCTCCAGCGCCAATAATTACTATTTTACTCCGCGTCTCACAAAGACATGGCGGTTGGAACCAAAAATCTAAAATTTGGACTCAGACCTAGGGACAGATTTCCACCGGTCTAATGTCCATTGCTCGTGTTTCTTGGTCCGAGCAAGTGACTTCTTCTTATTATTATTGGTGTCTTTAAGTAGTGGGTTCTTTGCAGCAATTCGACCATGAAGGCCTGATTCACGCAGTCTCCTCTGAACAGTTGATGTTGACATGTGTTGGTAACTAATGAACTTATCCTCTGCAGCAGAGGAAACCCTGGGTCTTCCTTTCCTGTGGCAGTCCTCATGAGAGACAGTTTCATCATAGCGCTTGATTGAACATTTCTTCAAGTGCAGTCGCAAAAACAAAGTTCTTGACATTTTCCGGATTGACTGACCTTCATGTCTTAAAGTAATGATGGACTGTCATTTCTCTTTGCTTATTTAAGCTGTTCTTGCCATAATATGGACTTGTTTTTTTACCAAATAGGGCTATCTTCTGTATAATACCCCTCCCTCCCCAACTGATTGGCTCAAACGCATTAAGAAGGAAGGAAATTCCACAAATTAACTTTTAACATGGCACATCTGTTAATTGAAATGCATTCCAGGTGACTACCTCATGAAGCTGGTTGAGAGAAGCTGTCATCAAGGCAAAGGGTGGCTACTTTGAAGAATCTCAAATATAAAATATATTTTGATTTGTTAAAAACTTTTTGGGTTATGACATGATTCCATACGTGTTATTTCATAGTTTTGATGTCTTCACTATTATTTTACAATGTAGAAAATAGTACAAATACAGAAAAACACTGGAATGAGTAGGTGTGTCCAAACTTTTGACGGGTACTGTATATAGATGGGTAATGGTCAGATAAGCACCATAAATGTCATATTTGCATATTGCATAGGTCTTAGATGAGAGTTAGGTAACCAAGTCAATGACATCTAAATACCACATGTAAATCTCAGGTAAATTAAAAGGTGAGTTGTCACTTTTTTGACAACATAGGAGATTGTTGACACTATTTGAGTTTTGACAAAGGGCATTCTGAACTGACTCACCTATTATTTTCTCCTGGTATCCCTTGGTGAAGAACTGCATCGCAGTTGCGGCTCTCCACGGAGTTTTGAGAAGTCCCTGTCTTTGCGGGTCTTCCCCGAGTCCCCGGATAATAGTGGTGTAGGCAGCTGCCAGACTAGGCAAGCTCATCTCGTTGTCTTCTATACTTCGGGTGCGCTCATGCTTCCAGTTTTCCACGACTGACGACCCTGTGTGCGAACTCGACTCACCGGCGGTCCCCGTCCCTTGACATCCCACATTCCGGGTGTCTTTTTTTACCAAGCTGTCAAAGTGTCCGTTATTAAGAGAACTTTCGTTTGTAGTCGGTCTACTGTCAGCTTGGTTGTCGTGACTCTGTTTTGAGCGCTCCATAGTTCAGATTTGACGAGAGGTCCCTTCGCGTTCACCTTTTCTCCGACTTGGAAGATGCGCTTTCCAGTGTTCTCGCTTCGCAAACTCAGCTTTGTTTAGGGCGCACCTACCGAGTACACTGTCGGCAGCTGAACGTGTCAAATTATTTGAAACAAGTAGTTGGTAGTACCAACTGGCGTTATAAATATATAATCCTTGTGCATTTCTATTGGTCGAGCATTTTGAATACGTCACGTTCTGTCAGTGGTAAACAGATGGATAACATGCACTGCTCGAATTCAGTATGGATCCGATTAATCCCATATTCCCATGCCAATGGTAGCCATAATATTCACTATTAAGCAAAATAAAATATAAGCCATCTTGTATTCATATATTAAACAACATTGTCAAAAGTAGACGATTCACATGTCAATCTTTGGAAAATGTGTATATTTCAATATTGCAGTGTGTTTTTCAAAAAATAAATCAGAATTTACTAATAGTTAAGAAACCACAGTGAATCACAGGCTACCACACACTTTAGTTTTTGCACTCTGACAAAAGGTGCAAACGAATTTGTGTTTTTAGGGTGACAAACAGCTCTGTTGTACAACAGATCAATAAATATATTTACGAAGGCAGAGGCGTAGGAAGAAATTGCTGTGTTGTTGGGAATAAGTAAAAGTGGCTGGGCCAACATTTTCCAGCAAAAATACCCCGACATGTTTAAATGAAAATGTGTGCAATCACATTGCATCATTTAACACCTAACACAGGACACATTTGACCAAAAAACACCACAAATGTCCATTGAAAAACAAGCCTGTTATTGTTTATGTAATAAGGCACGAGTGGGTGTGGTATATGGCCAATATACCATGGCTAAGGGATGTTCTTATGCACGATGCAATGCCTGGATACAGCTCTTAGTCGTAGTATATTGGCCATATACCACAAACCCCCAATGTGCCTTATTGTTATTATAAACTGGTTACCAACGTAATTAGAACAGTAAAAAAAATGTTGCAGCCAATCATCATTCAGGGCTCGAACCACACAGTTTATAATGCCAATTATACAACGGGTGGGTCTAATCCTGAATGCTGATTGGTTAAAAGTACATTCCAGCCAGTGTCTATTCCACAAGTTACCACCGGCTAAATCTATTTACTCTGTTCCATCTGACTGCGCAATCCACTCTCATCAGCCCAGCCAGGCAATTCATAAACTTCATCTCCACTGTAAAAAGCATCTAGACATGTTCTCATTATTGTTTCTTTTAGACTAATATTTCGTTTTCAACAGCAGAGATTTATTTAAACCTTGCAGTCTGTCTCTCTGACATTTGCAACATTGTTTCAAAATTCAAATTCGATCTCCAGCTGTCCCATAGTAATGAACTTGTAGGGGTCGGGAGTCGGGACCAAACAGACAGGTAGGCAACATTTCTTAGCCAGTCAAAATCATGAATCAACTGACATCATTTTTATGGATATATATAAAGATATATCAATTGAAAAAAGGTCAAATGAACCGAAGTGCAGCTAGTTTGCAGTCTTTACTGCTTCAGTTTGAAGTTATTGTGTTAGCTGTGTTGTTGACTAGCTCCTCTGATCAACGCTGAGGTAAAAAGAGTTTCAAGTTGGATATTCAACGGATATTCGCACTTTCAAACCTCAATAGCTTTCAAACCACTTGAGCCACAGACTCCAAATAAGTGTCATGATGTTGGGAAAATTGCGCACAACATTGCACAGGACTTATTTTCACGATTTGGACATTATTTTGCTTTGCAAAGCTAATAAACATGTGGAAATGTGAGCAGAATTTTGTATTCCTAGTTGAATTAGTTAGGGGGTGTAAAAAACATACAACATTTTTTACAATCAAATTTCAATAGCTCCTTGGTCATGTGACCGACTGGACTCAAACAAGATTCAGAATGTCCAGTGACTACCCTTCTATATTGCACACCCTTTAGTTTGTCCCTTGTCAATCTCAAACGATTTTACATGAATTTTTCCAAATTTCAAATTTTAATAGCTCCTTGGTCATGTGACCTACTGGACTCAAACAAGGTTCGGAAATTACAATCAGAGGCCCTACACCCTTTAGTTTGTCCATTTTCATCTCACACGTTTTTACATACATTTTTCAAATGTTCTCATTTCAGAATGTCCACGGACTGGCGGAGACAGGCGCTGCAAGGCATCCAGTGTGGTAACGCGACAGATCCCGGGGGAAGGGGACAAACTAAAGGGTATGCAATATAGAAGGGGAGTTAGTGGACACTCTGACCCTTGAGGTCAGTAGGTCACATGACCAAGGAGCTATTGAAAAATATAGACAATTCTTGTAAAATTGTGTGAGATGAAAATGGACAAACAAAAGGGTGTGTGATGTGTAGGCCCACTGAGTGTACATTTTGAACCTTGTTTGAAGTCAGTAGGTCACATGACCAAGGACCTATTGAAATTAGAAAGTTTGAAAAATGTATGTAAAAACGCGTGAGATGAAAATGGACAAACTAAAGGGTGTGCAATGTGTAGGCCCACTGAGTGTACATTCTGAACATTGTTTGAAGTCAGTAGGTCACATGGAATATCCACAGTGCGAGGTGTTCTACATTGGACGGACAAAGAGATGCCTTCAAGACCGCTTAGCGGAACACAAGTACGCCATACAGGTAGGCAATGAAGACTACCCCATGGCAAGGCACTACAAGTTCTTACACTATGACAACCCTGCCTCCCTACAAGCTATGGGTATTGATCATGTTCCGGCCTCAATTAGAAAAGGGGACCGTCTTAAACAGTTTTTGGATTTACAAACTACAGGCTACTAAGTACCCTGGTTTAAGGGTCGTGATAGGTCCATTTGCTGTCATCTAGTGGACATTTTGCTCTATTGCCCTCAGCTATGTTTGGACTGTTGTTGTCCATGTTTGTTGTGTTCTAGAGTACTATGGAATAGATTGCTTTCCTATTCTTGGCACCTTTCCCAGTCATATTTAAGGTTAGAACTACCTTTCTAGGTGTTCTGATACTTCTAGCTTTGAGTTGACTTTTTTGATAACATATCTACAGTACTTCACTTTTTAATGTGTATAGTATCGCTTACTAGGTGTTGTCCAATGACTTCTGTAACCACTCCCTCTTCAAATCAGGGCTGATTGGAAAAAGCTGTTCAAAAGAGGACATTGCATTATAATTTCTTTGTACTCCCTGACAAAGGCCATGCAGCCAAACCGCGCCAGAGTTTTTAAACTTAGTTTCCATTGAACATGCCATACAAATAAAGACATTTTAATTAATTATATTAAGAGTGCATTGGTCCTCCTTTCTTTTTGATGACCAATTCACCCCTTTTACCAAAGAGCACCTTCTGTCTACCAACATTTACTATTGTGTACCTTAGTAGCACTTCCCTTCATCCTCTTTTCTTCTACAAGTTAATGTATAGGCATTCAGGTGTGAAGTCATGAAATCATTATAAATAAAGCACAGCGGGTTTGAATACACTAGCTCACTTGAATCAGCAAACATATACAGTGCCTTGCAAAAGTATTCATCCCCCTTGGAGTTTTTCCTATTTTGTTGCGTTACAACCTGTCATTGAAATAGATTTTTATTTCGATATCATGTAATGGACATAAACAAAATAATCCAAATTGGTGAAGTGAAATGAGAAAAATAACTTGTTTCTAAAAATTCTACAAAATAAAAAACAGAAAAGTGGTGCGTGCATGTGTATTCACCCCCTTTGCTATGAAGCCCCTAAATAAGATCTGGTGCAACCAATTAGCTTCAGAAGTCACATAATTAGTTAAATTAAGTCCACCTGTGTGCAATCTAAGTGTCAAATGATATGTCACATGATCTCAGTATATATATACACCTGCTCTGAAAGGCCCCAGAGTCTGCAACACCACCAAGCAAGCGGCACCATGAAGACCAAGGAGCTCTCCGAACAGGTCAGGGACGAAGTTGTGGAGAAGTACAGTTCAGGGTTGGGTTATAAAAAAATATCTGAAACTTTGAACATCCCACGGAGTTTCTGAACCATGCCTTAGGAAGGCCACCAAAAATCCTGACATTTCCATCCCCAGCTACAACATTTTCCGACAAGATAGAACTGCCAAAGGGGGTGGAGTTGCAATCTACTGCAGAGAGCCTGCAGAGTTCTGTCCTACTATCCAGGGCTGTGCCCAAACAATTTGAGTTTCTACTTTTAATAATCCACCTTTCCAGGAACAAGTATCTCACTGTTTGTCACGCCCTGATCTGTTTCCCCTGTCCTTGTGATTGTCTCCACCCCCTCCAGGTGTTGCTGATTTTCCACAGTGTATTTATCCCTGTGTTTCCTGTCTCTCTGTGCCAGTTCGTCCTGTATGTTTCCAAGTCAACCAGCGGTTTTCCCGTTCTCCTGCTTTTTGCATTCTCCTTTTTCTAGTCCTCCCGGTTTTGACCCTTGCCTGTTTCTGGACTTTACCTGCCTTGACCACAAGCCTGTCTGCCACTCTGTACCTAGTGGACTCTGATCTGCTATTGACCAGATCAGATGGCCTGTCCACGACCATTCATTCTCTTGCCTACCCCTTTGGATTAATAAACATTGTAAGACCTTGTGCCGTGATACCGTTGCCGCTTGTTATAGACCCCCCCTCAGCCCCCAGCTGTGCCCTTATCTTCAGAGTTCGTACTGTTGTGACCTACACTGGGATATGCTTAACACCCCGTCCACCCTACAATCTAAGCTAGATGCCCTCAATCTCATAAATTATCAAGGAACCTACCAGGTACAACCGCAACTCCGTAACCATGGGCACTCGCTTAGATATCATCCTGACCAACTTGCCCTCTAAATACACCCCTGCTGTCTTCAACCAGGATCTCAGCGATCATTGCCTCATTGCCTGCGTCCGTAATGGGTCCGCGGTCAAACGATCACCCCTCATCACTGTCAAACGCTCCCTAAAACACTTCAGCGAGCAGGCCTTTCTAATCGACCTGGCCCGGGTATCCTGGAAGGATATTGACATCATCCCGTCAGAGAATGCCTGGTTGCTCTTTAACCTCTCTGATATCATTGGGACGCTAGCGTCCCACCTCGACAACAGCCAGTGAAATTGCAGGGTGCCAAATTCAAACAGAAATCCCATAATTTAAATTCCTCAAACATACAAGTATTATACACCATTTTAAAGAAACTTCTTGTTCTTCAAAAAGGCTTTACGGTGAAAGCACACCATGTGATTATGTTAGGACAACGCCTAGCCACAACACCATACAGACATTTTCCAGCCAAGGAGGACTCACAAAAGTCAGAAATAGCAATTAAATTAATCACTTACCTTTGATCTTCATCTGGTGGCACTCCCAGGACTCCATGTTACACAATAAATGTTTGATAATGTCCCTCTTTATGTCCAAAAACCTCTGTTTTGATGGTGCGTTTAGTTCACTAATCCAAAGGCACAAAGTGCGCTCTCAACATCCAGACGAAAAGTAAAAAAAAGTACAATAAAAGTTAGTAGAAACATGTCAAACGATGTTTAAAATCAATCCTCACGTTGTTTATGTCATGAATAATCAATATTTCAACCGGACAAAAGCTTCGTCAATAGAAAAGGAGAAACAAGAAAGGCGTGCTCCCGCTCACGCGCTGGGCTCATGTCTGGAAATGTCCACTGTCCATTCATTGAAAGTGCTGTATCTCCCTAATTTTTCAGAGTAAAAGCCTGAAACAATGCCTGAAGACTGGCCACATGTAGAAGAAGCCATAGACTGTGAACTGGGTCTTTGTCTTTGTATGGTGGATAGACTTTCAATGGAAAAACAGCCTTTCAAAATAATAGTACTTCCTGGATGGATTTTCCTCAGGTTTTTGCCTGCCATATCAGTTCTGTTATACTCAGACATTATTTTAACAGTTTTGGAAACTTTAGAGTTTTCTATCCAAATCTACCAATTATATGCATATCCTAGCTTCTGGGCCTGAGTAGCAGGCAGTTTAATTTGGGCACGCGTTTCATCCAAAATTCCGAATGCTGCCCCCTACCCTAGTGAAGTTAAAAGTGCTTTCCTCACCATCTTAAATAAGCATGCCCCATTCAAAAAATGTAGAACTAAGAACAGATATAGCCCTTGGTTCAACCCAGACTTGACTGCCCTTGACCATACACAGGTGAAGGCTAGCCTTATCAAAAATAAATTTGCAACCTGTAGCACTAATTCCAAAAAGTTTTGGGACAAGTCCATGGAGAATAACAGCACCTCTTCCCATCTGCCCACTGCACTGAGGCTAGGAAACACTGTCACCACCGATGAAGTTATCGTAGATTTAAATAAGCATTGCTCTACGGCTGGCCATGCTTTCCACCTGGCTACCCCTACCCCGGCCAACAGCTCTGCACCCCCTGCAGCTATCCTATCCTATCAATCCTTGAATTCGGCGACATCATTTACAAAATAGCCTCCAACACTCTACTCAGCAAATTGGATGCAGTCTACCACAGTGCCATCCGTTTTGTCACCAAAGCCCCATATACTACCCACCACTGTGACCTGTATGCTCTTGTTGGCTGGCCCCCTCGCTTCATATTCGTCACCAAACCCACTGGCTCCAGGTCATCTATAAGTCTTGCTAGGTAACGCCCCGCCTTATCTCAGCTCACTGGTCACCATAGCAACACCCACCCATAGCACGCTCTCCAGCATGTATATTTCACTGTTCATCCCCAAAGCCAACTCCTCCTTTGGCCGCATTTCCTTCCAGTTCTCTGCTGCCAATGACTGGAATGAATTGCAAAAATTACTGACGCTGGAGTCATACATCTCCCGCTCTAACTTTAAGCATCAGCTGTCAGAGCAGCTTACCGATCACTGTACCTGTACACAGCCAATCTGTAAATAGCACACCCAACTACCTCATCCCCATATTGTTATTTATCATCTTGCTCTTTTGCACCCCAGTATCTCTACTTGCACATCATCATCTGCACATCTATCACTCCAGTGTTAATGCTAAATTGTAATCATTTCGCCTCTATGGCCTATTTATTGCCCTACCTCCCTAATCTTTTACATTTGCACACACTGTACGTAGATTTTTCTATTGTTATTGACTGCATGTTTGTTTGTGTAATTCTCTGTTTTTGTAGCACTGCTTTGCTTTCTCTTGGCCAGGATGCAGTTGTAAATGAGAACTTGTTCTCAAGTGGCCTACCTGGTTAAATAAAGGTGAAATAAATAAATAAATGGTTTCATGTATTAGTTGTATTTTTTATGTTTTAACTGTATACGCAAACGCAAATCTAACTGCGATAACTCTAGCCTGTCAAGCCTATATGGTTGCTATTAGCTTAGAGGCTACCATTAGCTGGCTCTGTATTGAGATGGCTGTACTGGTTTATTGTTCATTTAGCTATTTAAAGACATTTTTTTATTGAAACTGTGCATGAGGTTAAGATAAATACTTGGAAGGTATATTTTTAAATACAAGTCATTGTATTAGCTAAATCAAATCACATTTATTGGTCACATACTGTATACATATTAGATGTTATTGCGGGTGTAGCGAAATGCTTGTGTTCCTAGCGCCAACAGTGCAGTAGTATCTAACAATTCACAACAATACACACCAATCTAAAAAGGAATTAAGAAATAAATATTAGGACGAGCAATGTCAGAGTGGCAATGACTAAAATACAGTATATACATATGAAATGGGTAAAACAATATGTAAACATTATTAAAGTGACCAGTGTTCCACGTCTATGTACATAGGACAGTAGCCTCTAAGTTGCCGTGTTAAGTAATCGGGTGGAAGCCGGCTACTGATGGCTATTTAAGTCTGATGGCGTTGAGAAAGAAGCAGTTTTTCAGTCTCTCGATCCTAGCTTCGATGAACCTGTACTGACCTTGCCTTCTGGGGTGGCAGCGTAGCCTAGTGGTTAGAGCGTTGGACTAGTAACCAAGAGGTTGCAAGTTCAAATCCCCAAGCTGACAAGGTACAAATATGATGTTCTGCCCCTGAACAAGGCAGTTAACCCACTAGGCTGTCATTGAAAATAAGAATTTGTTCTCCTAATTAAATAAAGATAAAATAGCAGGGTGAACAGGCTTTGGCTGGGGTGGTTGTCCTTGATGATCTTCCTGGGGTGCTCTAGGTGTCCTGGAGGGCAGGCAGTGTGTCCCCGGTGTTAGGCAGACCGCACCACCCTCTGGAGAGCCCTGCGGTTACGGGTGGTGCAGTTGCCGTACCAGGTGGCAATACAGCCCGACAGGATGCTCTCTGTAAAAGTTTGAGGGTCTTAGGGGCCAAGCTGACTTTCTTCAGCCTCCTGAGGTTGAAGAGGCCACACTGTCTGTGTGGATGGACCATTTCAGATTGTCAGTGATGTGTACGCTGAGGAACTTGAAGCTTTTCACCTTCCCCACTTCGATCCCGTCAATGTGGATAGGGGAGTGTCTGCTGTCTCCTGAAGTCCACGATCGGCTCCTTCATTTTGTTGACGTTGAGGGAGAGGTTATTTTCCTGGCACCGCTCAGGGCTCTCACTCCCTCCCTGTAGGCTGTCTCGTCATTGTTGGTAATCAAGGCTACTACTGTTGTGTCGTATGGAAACTTGATGATTGAGTTGGAGGCGTGTGTGGCCACGCAATCATGGGTGATCAGGGAGTTGTCATGACGTTGGCCTGTGGGTAAGGTTTATGACCCCCCCATAAATACCTTTCTCCCTTCCCTCTCTCTCTGACTCTACTGAAGGACTCTTGAATAGCCTTTGTTAAACAGAGTCTGGGAATATCAAACAAGTGGGGGGAAAGGAACCATATTTCGGTAATAGAACCAGTTGAAAATATGCGTTGGTACCTAATGAATATGATGTCAGTTCGGTTGTCATCTGAGACATTATGACTGATAACAGGATGACATAAAGTGTATCTGGGAAAGTCTACACATTCTAGTTATCAGATTCATATGGAATTGTTGTGCAATTTAAATGTTTGAATATGAAACTATTTGTGAAAAGATGAAATGTAATTGTAGCTTCCAAATGAGAGAATTGGGTTTTCATAAGGTTAGAGCTCTGCGCTATCAGTGGCCCGCCCCTGTGAAGAGACATTGGTTATAAATTATGAAACACACCCTTCTCTCCCTCCACTATATAAGTCCTTGACAAATGTAACCTTCTATTCCGAAGGTTACATTGCGTTAACAGGGAGAATAACTTTCTGTTCGGGGTACATTAGGGGGATGGTCCGATGTCAGAAGGATTCAGATAACTACAGAACTAAGCCGACCTCGGCGTGAGCTTTGGTGGCGAATGGTATGAACTTCGAACTCTTATTCACTACAGAAGGGATACCTCCTAGCCGTTGAGTTAGCAGCGGCCGCTGTAAACGTGGGCTAGGAAAGGACGGACAACGTATCCAGTCTAACACACAACGGCGATACTACAACGTATCCAATGTACCACCAGAGACATTCTTCCGAGGACAGGAAGATCTCTGTTGGCCAATACGGCCAGCATCTACGACCAACCTACCGAAGCGCAGCTCAGAGTAAATATTTATTGCATTTTCCTTTTCCAAATGGGCGGTAATTTAGAATGCATAAGAAACTGTATTTACGATAGCATAGGCTCTCCCTTTGTTCCTCAGTCTTCCCGCTCTTTCACTCAAACCCAATCCCCCTTTCCTTTGTGTAACCAGCCGTCATGTCGGCTCCATCCACCAGGGTGGTTTTCTGTATGACATAATTTGCATTCTGTGTATATGTAATTCTGTGTGATTAGTTAGATATTTAGTAAATAAATAATTTAACCCAATTTTGTATTGCTGATTCAACTTGTTAGCCAGGGTTCGTGAAAACCAAGAATTTACAACTTTCAGATGAGACTGAAATAAGGTGGCAATTAATATTGACTGCTATTGATATAAAATATTACTAGGTCTTTAAGAGTTTCTTCGGAAGATAACAGCTCTATAAACACTCTTTCGTGGTGCCCCGACTTTCTAGTTAATTACATTTACACGATTAGCTCAATCAGGTAATATTAATTACAGAGAAAGGATGTTTTAGAATAGCATGTCATATCCCTTAATCCGCCATAGCCAAAGACACGACAGAGTACAGGAGGGGGATGAGCATGCACCCTTGTGGGGCCCCTGCGTTGAGGATCAGTGTAGTGGAGATGTTGTTTCCTACCTTCACCACTTGGGGGCGGCCCGTCAGGAAGTCCAGGACCCAGTTACACAGGGTGGGTTTCAGATCCAGGGCCCTGAGCGTAAGGATGAGCTTGGAGGATCCTGTGTTGTTGAAGGCTGAGCTATAGTCAATGAACAGCATTCTTTCATTGGTATTCCTCTTGTCCAGATGGGATAGGGCAGTGTGCAGTCATGTCGGCCACGGAGAACGACAGCCCACAGTCCTTGGGAGTGGGCCGCGCCGGTGGCACTGTGTTATCCTCAAAGCGGGCAAAGCTTGTCCAGGAGCAAGACGTCGGTATACACGACGTGGCTGGTTTTCCCTTTGTAGTCTGTGATTGTCTGTAGACCCTGCCACATAGGTCTCGTGTCTGAGCCGTTGAATTGCGACTCCACTTAGTCTCTGTACTAACGCTTTGCCTGTTTGTTTGCCTTACTGAGTGAATGACTACACTGTTTGAATTCGACCCTATTCTGAGTCACCTTGCTGTGGTTAAATGCGGTGGTTTGCACTTTCAGGTTTGCTGAAAGTTGCCATCTATCCATGGTTTTTGGTTTGGGCAAGTTTTAACAGTCACAGTTGGAACATCCCCTATACACCTCCTGATGGGTACTTCCTGTTTTTTTTGTTTCTGCCTATGGGAAGGGAGGCGCAGGATGGAGTCGTGATCTAATTTTATGAAAGGGAGGGCGGGGGAGTGCCTTGTAGCCATCCCAGAAAGGAGAGTAACAATGATCGAGAGTTTATGAAGCGTGAGTACTGCAGGCAATCTGTTGATAGAATTTCGGTAGCATTTTCCTCAAATCTGATTTGTTAAAATCCCCAGCTACAATCAATGCGGCCTCAGGAGATGTGGTTTACAGTTTGCACAAAGTCCAGTGTAGTTCCTTGAGGTCCGTCGTGGTATCGGCTTGAGGCGGAATATACTCGGCTGTGACTATAACCGAAGAGAATTCTCTTGGGAGGTGCACCCAGCGGGGGCCCCAGGACCGAGTTTGCGAAACCCTGCTGTAGATGTCGACATGTTGCTGAAAAACAACCTGAGTGGTGTATATACAGAGATTTGTATAGACCTTAGAATTACTAGAAGGGGTATAGGCTCTTAGAACATGGCTAGTAGGGGCTCTGCCTTGGGTGTGAGGAGCGTTCTCAGGCTCAATAGTTCGAAGAACATCCAATAACACTGGATAATTTTTGGGAGGTCTCCATCTCAGAATGCACATACTATAAGGATAACAGCCGTTGTGTCGGAGATGCGTCGCCTGTGAAAAAGGGTTACTTGCTGTTACACTGTTTCGGATGGGAATGTCCGTTCTTCTCATTCTAATTCTATGCGACAATGTACCAGTCAAAAGTTTGGACACTTACTCATTACAGGATTTTTCTTTATTTTGAATATTTTCTACATTGTAGAATAATAGTGAAGACATCACAACTATGAAATAACACATTGAATCATGTAGCAACCAAAAAAGTGTTAAACAAATCAAAATATGTTATATTTGAGATTCTTCAAAGTAGCCACCCTTTGCCTTGATGAAAGCTTTGCACATCTTCAGACCTAACTAAATTGTAAATATCTGGCTGTGTTATTATGACTTTGGATAAGTATTTATGACACTTAAGTTATTTCATTTAAACAATTCTAGGTGGCAAAGCTAAAAGGGGAGATGATAGGGAGAAAAAATTAAGATTGGATCCTGAAAAAGTGGCCGCAATAACTGGTGAGTAGGTTTTTGTTCACCGATTGCAAATGAGCATTTTACAGTGTTGTCATGATATTTAAAAAATAATATTATGACTCATGGCATGTTGACTTCATTCATCTCCAAACTGCACGCTGAGACTGGTATTCATTCAAATGGTATTCATGAGTTCATCTGACTCTCAGTATCCCTTTAAAAATGAATACCCCAAAACAGGGTTAGTTCACTTCAAAAATAATGTATAGTCAGTTGGCTAACAAAAACACTGTGGGTGGTGGGGGCAATTAGACAAAGTTCCATGTTAGTGGCAGAATCCCCTCAAGTTAATAGTGGCTATTTAAACAACCCTAAACCATGGATTACAGTTTCTCCTGGCCCATAGACTACTTTCAGAGCAAGGAACCAGCAGACTGGCTATAAGCTGTAAAAAAAGTGAACTATCCCTTAATTGAATTTACAAATCAATCATTGCAAATAGGGAATTAAAGGTCAATGATTTCTTATTAAACTGAATCTGATAAGCTTTTCACAAGTTTTCCCGTGCCTCAGCTGGCATGACAGGTTCTCGCGCATCAGCAGGGGTGACCGGTCCGCTCCTGATCCCCGGGTTCGTCCCCTTTGACGGCGTCCTGCGGCTGGAGCTGCGTGTCGGGGAGGGGGTACTGTTACGTATACTCCCTCTCCGGCCTCTAGGCCATCAGGCGGCTGATTATCCCGCACACCTGTCACCCTCGTCTTGTGCACCTGCGCCTCATGACACTCACCTGGACTCCATCCCCTCCTTGATTATCTTCCCTATATCTGTCGAGGATAGCTGTGCTGCAAGCCCAGCTTCAGACGCAATCGTTAGGCAAGGGTAATTTCAGTGTAGGAAAGGATGAAACAGAGTCTGTGCCACCAGTAAGTACAGATAGTAGTATAAACCCCCCCCGCACAGTCCCCACAGCCGGACAACTTTCTCATGGCTTCTGGAGGGAAATGCTGTAGGAATGCTGAATGGTGTCGCTCATTCAGCCGACAGAAACTTTCAACCAGTTTTCCCCATTAAGTAGCGAGTCGGAGTCTGAGGCCGAGTCTTCTCTTGTCTCTACTCCTCCCGTTACGGGGTCTGAGACGCCGAAGGCTCCCACCATTAGCTCTGACAAATTGAAAACCCTAGTCATTGGCGACTCCATTACCCGCAGTATTAGACTTAAAACGAATCACCCAGCGATCATACACTGTTTACCAGGGGGCAGGGCTACCGACGTTAAGGCTAATCTGAAGATGGTGCTGGCTAAAGCTAAAACTGGCGAGTGTAGAGAGTATAGAGATATTGTTATCCACGTCGGCACCAACGATGTTAGGATGAAACAGTCAGAGGTCGCCAAGCGCAACATAGCTTCAGCGTGTAAATCAGCTAGAAAGATGTGTCCGCATCGAGTAATTGTCTCTGGCCCCCTCCCAGTTAGGGGGAGTGACGAGCTCTACAGCAGAGTCTCACAACTCAATCGCTGGTTGAAAACTGTTTTCTGCCCCTCCCAAAAGATAGAATTTGTAGATAATTGGACCTCTTTCTGGGACTCACCCACAAACAGGACCAAGCCTGACCTGCTGAGGAGTGACGGACTCCATCCTAGCTGGAGGAGTGCTCTCATCTTATCTACCAACATAGATAGGACTCTAACTCCCCTAGCTCCACAATGAAATAGGGTGCAGGCCAGGCAGCAGGCTGTTAGCCAACCTGCCAGCTTAGTGGAGTCTGCCACTAGCATAGTGTCGTGTCTTTGCTATCGTTAAATTGAAGACTTATAGTTTTTATCATATTCCTATAATTAGGGATTACGCGATCACTTGAGTAATAACGTAATTAATTAACTATGAATTCGAGGGCACCAGGGAAAGTTATTAGATTACAAAGTTATAATTTCCCAATATAACCTTTCAGATATTTTCATATCTGATCAATGGTCTTCTAATTAATGATTTATTTACTCTACCTTACGTCAGTCTCATTCCAAACGTCGTAAATCGTTGATCTGCACGAACCCAGTCTTCACTATGAGTCATCCATACATCAATTGTCTTAAATCATTTATTTATTACTAACTAATTAATTCACAGAAATGCATAAACAAACAAACAAATTTAAAATAGTTACATGAAATGATAGGAGAAAATATGCCCTAGTGGGCTAAACCGGCATGGCGGCTGTTAGACAAAGGGAAAGTTGCGTTCGACTAAGAATTCACTACAGAGTCCATAATTATAACAATTGACATGCTAATCCTTACACATGAACGCTCACTCATTCGGGAACAATTGCAATCAATATATATATATAGTTACGCTCGGTGTGTTGTCTTGATCGTTGGAGAGAAGTTCGTTTCGGTTATTGTGGATTGTTCAGAGTGTCATTCGTTATAGAATGGATGTTTCGGCGGTTGTCTTTCTTCGCTTTCACTGATACCGAATTACTAGCTGCAGACTAGTAGTCAATATCAAAACTTGTTATTATTGGTATAAGAGTTTTAACCACGTGGTATAGAAAGTAATTCTACTCAACCTTCGTTCTCCTCCTTGGAGGATAAACATGGTCTGAATGGTAATTTCCTAAGAGTTGGTGTCACGTTCCTGACCTGTTTTCTGTTGTTTTTGTATGTGTTAAGTCGGTCAGGGCGTGAGTGTGGGTGGGCATTTCTATGTTATGTGTTTCTATGTTGGTAAATGGGTGACCTGATATGGTTCTCAATTAGAGGCAGGTGGTTTTCATCTCCTCTGATTGAGAACCATATTAAGGTAGGTGGTTTCACATTGTTTGTCGTGGGTGGTTGTCTCCTGTGTCTGTGTTTGTCGCGCCACACGGGACTGTCTCGGTTTGTTTGTACGTTCGTTCTTTTGTGTAGTCATTTTCCTGTTCGTGAGTTCTTCGTTGTATGTAAGTTCGCATGTCCAGGTCTGTCTACGTCGTTTGTTATTTTGTTAGTTATTCAAGTATAGTTCGTTTTTGTCTTGTTCAATAAATTCATTATGTCCTATGACAACGCTGCGTTTTGGTTCAATCCATGCTCCTCCTCGTCCGAGGAGGAGGAAGATGAAGAAGATCGTTACAGTTGGCTTTTATTCAGATAGCAGAGAGGGGTGGTCCCATGGTCTCTGACCCATACTGGGCTCAGGGCGGTCCTTGGATTTAGTTAAAATCAAAAAGGTATTTGTATTTTTCTTAATTAAACAGTCCAAAATCATATTACACAATTATACAAACAGTATCATACTCACTCATTCATTTTATACAACAAACAGGTGTAAACCTCATATCTGAGGTTATTATATAAACAGCGGTATGGTAATGTGGTCAACCCGTCTCTCCTGAGTTTCCCACATGGGGACAAATGGACATGTTAATAGCTGGGATCTTCACCGATCATTCCTACTTGTGCAGGAATATGAAATATGTTCGTACCTCAAGTTCTGTGAGGTGGAAGAGAATTCCTTTGTCCTGAAAGTTTACCCTCTCTCTTAATACTGTTTGTGGTGGGGAGATTCTCAGGAATTTACGACATCTCTCTGTGATCACCGCATGGGTTGTGGTGGAAAGGGAGAGGCAGGGGGATGGGGTTTGCAGTACCCAAGCAGGCAACATCATGACAATAGTCAGTGTAGTCAGCTCAGCCATCCCCATTGAGACTGTGTCTGTGCCTCGACCTAGGTTGGGCAAAACTAAACATGGCGGTGTTCGCCTTAGCAATCTCATTAGGATAAAGACCTCCTCCATTGCTGCCATTATTGAAAGAGATCGTAATACCTCACATCTCAAAATAGGGTTACTTAATGTTAGATCCCTCACTTCAAAGGCAGTTATAGTCAATGAACTAATCACTGATCATAATCTTGATGTGATTGGCCTGACTGAAACATGGCTTAAGCCTGATGAATTTACTGTGTTAAATGAGGCCTCACCTCCTGGTTACACTAGTGACCATATCCCCCATGCATCCCGCAAAGGCGGAGGTGTTGCTAACATTTACGATAGCAAATTTCAATTTACAAAAAAAAAAAAATATGTTTTCGGCTTTTGAGCTTCTAGTCATGAAATCTATGCAGCCTACTGAATCACTTTTATAGCTACTGTTTACAGGCCTCCTGGGCCATATACAGCGTTCCTCTCTGAGTTCCCTGAATTCCTATCGGACCTTGTAGTCATAG
The DNA here is from genome assembly GCF_045679555.1 of Salvelinus alpinus. Taxonomy (NCBI): domain Eukaryota; kingdom Metazoa; phylum Chordata; class Actinopteri; order Salmoniformes; family Salmonidae; genus Salvelinus; species Salvelinus alpinus. The sequence goes on from NC_092094.1 coordinate 66,046,684, forward strand.
CAGATAATATTCAAATTTTTTGTGATTTTAATATTCATATGGAAAAGTCCACAGACCCACTCCAAAAGGCTTTCGGAGCCATCATCGACTCAGTGGGTTTTGTCCAACATGTCTCTGGACCTACTCACTGCCACAGTCATACTCTGGACCTAGTTTTGTTCCATGGAATAAATGTTGTAGATATTAATGTTTTTCCTCATAATCCTGGACTATCGGACCACCATTTTATTACGTTTGCAATCGCAACAAATAATCTGCTCAGACCCCAACCATGGAGCATCAAAAGTCGTGCTCTAAATTCTCAGACAACACAAAAATTCCTTGATGCCCTTCCAGACTCCTTCTGCCTACCCAAGGACGTCAGAGGACAAAAATCAGTTAACCACCTAACTGATGAACTCAATTTAACCTTGCGCAATACCCTAGATGCAGTTGCACCCCTAAAAAAGAAAAACATTTGTCATAAGAAACTAGCTCCCTGGTATACAGAAAATACCCGAGCTCTGAAGCAAGCTTCCAGAAAATTGGAACGGAAATGGCGCCACACCAAACTGGAAGTCTTCCGACTAGCTTGGAAAGACAGTACCGTGCAGTATCGAAGAGCCCTCACTGCTGCTCGATCATCCTACTTTTCCAACTTAATTGAAGAAAATAAGAACAATCCAAAATTTATTTTTGATACTGTTGCAAAGCTAACTAAAAAGCAGCATTCCCCAAGAGAGGATGGCTTTCACTTCAGCAGTAATAAATTCATGAACTTCTTTGAGGAAAAGATCATGATCATTAGAAAGCAAATTACGGACTCCTCTTTAAATCTGCGTATTCCTCCAGGTCTTAGCTGTCCTGGATCTGCACAGCTCTGCCAGGGCCTGGGATCGGGAGAGACACTTAAGTGTTTTAGTACTATATCTCTTGACACAATGATGAAAATAATCATGGCCTCTAAACCTTCAAGCTGCATACTGGATCCTATTCCAACTAAACTACTGAAAGAGCTGCTTCATGTGCTTGGCCCTCCTATGTTGAACATAATAAACGACTCTCTATCCACCAAACTCACTAAAAGTGGCAGTAATAAAGCCTCTCTTGAAAAAGCCAAACCTTGACCCGGAAAATATAAAAAAATATCGGCCTATATCGAATCTTCCATTCCTCTCAGAAACAAACAATGTATACGAAATGCTTCAGTCTGGTTTTAGACCCCATCATAGCACTGAGACTGCACTTGTGAAGGTGGTAAATGACCTTTTAATGGCGTCAGACCGAGGCTCTGCATCTGTCCTCGTGCTACTAGACCTTAGTGCTGCTTTTGACACCATCGATCACCCCATTCTTTTGGGGAGACTGGAAACCCAAATTGGTCTACACGGACAAGTTCTGGCCTGGTTTAGATCTTATCTGTCGGAAAGATATCAGTTTGTCTCTGTGAATGGTTTGTCCTTTGACAAATCAACTGTACATTTCGGTGTTCCTCAAGGTTCCGTTTTAGGACCACTATTGTTTTCACTATATATTTTACCTTTTGGGGATGTTATTCGAAAACATAATGTTAACTTTCACTGCTATGCGGATGACACACAGCTGTACATTTCAATGAAACATGGTGAAGCCCCAAAATTGCCCTCGCTAGAAGCCTGTGTTTCAGACATAAGGAAGTGGATGGCTGAAAACGTTCTACTTTTAAACTCGGACAAAACAGAGATGCTTGTTCTAGGTCCCAAGAAACAAAGAGATCTTCTGTTAAATCTGACAATTAATCTTGATGGTTGTAAGTCGTCTCAAATAAAACTGTGAAGGACCTCGGCGTTACTCTTGACCCTGATCTCTCTTTTGACGAACATATCAAGACTGTTTCAAGGACAGCTTTTTTCCATCTACGTAACATTGCAAAAATCTGAAATTTTCTGTCCAAAAATTATGCAGAAAAATTAATCCATGCATTTGTTACTTCTAGGTTAGACTACTGCAATGCTCTACTTTCCGGCTACCCGGATAAAGCACTAAATAAACTTCAGTTAGTGCTAAATACGGCTGCTAGAATCCTGACTAGAACCAAGAAATTTGATCATATTACTCCAGTGCTAGCTTCCCTACACTGGCTTCCTGTTAAGGCAAGGGCTGATTTCAAGGTTTTACTGTTAACCTATAAAGTGTTACATGGGCTTGCTCCTACCTATCTTTCCGAGTTGGTCCTGCCGTACATACCTACACGTACGCTACGGTCACAAGACGCAGGCCTCCTAATTGTCCCTAGAATTTCTAAGCTAACAGCTGGAGGCAGGGCTTTCTCCTATAGATCTCCATTTTTATGGAATGGTCTGCCTACCCATGTGAGAGACGCAGACTCGGTCTCAACCTTTAAGTCTTTACTGAAGACTTAACTCTTCAGTAGGTCATATGATTGAGTGTAGTCTGGCCCAGGAGTGTGAAGGTGAACGGAAAGGCTCTGGAGCAACGAACCGCCCTTGCTGTCTCTGCCTGGCCGGTTCCCCTCTCTCCACTGGGATTCTCTACCTCTAACCCTATTACAGGGGCTGAGTCACTGGCTTACTGGTGCTCTTTCATGCCGTCCCTAGGAGGGGTGCGTCACTTGAGTGGGTTGAGTTACTGACGTGATCTTCCTTTCTTGGGTTGGCGCCCCCCCTTGGTTTGTGCTGTGGTGGAGATCTTTGTGGGCTATACTCAGCCTTGTCTCAGGATTGTAAGTTGGTGGTTGAAGGTATCCCTCTAGTGGTGCGGGGGCTGTGCTTTGGCAAAGTGGGTGGGGTTATATCCTTCCTGTTTGGCCCTGTCCGGGGGTATCATCGGATGGGGCCACAGTGTCTCCTGACCCCTCCTGTCTCAGCCTCCAGTATTTATGCTGCAGTAGTTTGTGTCGGGGGGCTAGGGTCAGTTGAGTACTTCTCCTGGCTTATCCAGTGTCCTGTGTGAATTTAAGTATGCTCTCTCTAATTCTCTCCTTCTCTCTTTCTTTCTCTCTCTCGGAGGACCTGAGCCCTAGGACCATACGTCAGGACTACCGGGCATGATGACTCCTTGCTGTCCCCAGTCCACCTGGCCTTGCTGCTGTTCCAGTTTCAACTGTTCTGCCTGCGGTTATGGAACCCCTACCTGTCCCAGACCTGCTGTTTTCAACTCTTAATGATCGGCTATGAAAAGCCGACTGACATTTATTCCTGATTATTATTTGACCATGCTTGTCATTTATGAACATTTTGAACATCTTGGCTCTCTCTAATTCTCTCCTTCTCTCTTTCTTTCTCTCTCTCGGAGGACCTGAGCCCTAGGACCATACGTCAGGACTACCGGGCATGATGACTCCTTGCTGTCCCCAGTCCACCTGGCCTTGCTGCTGTTCCAGTTTCAACTGTTCTGCCTGCGGTTATGGAACCCCTACCTGTCCCAGACCTGCTGTTTTCAACTCTTAATGATCGGCTATGAAAAGCCAACTGACATTTATTCCTGATTATTATTTGACCATGCTTGTCATTTATGAACATTTTGAACATCTTGGCCATGTTCTGTTATAATCTCCACCCGGCACAGCCAGAAGAGGACTGGCCACCCCTCATAGCCTGGTTCCTCTCTAGGTTTCTTCCTAGGTTTTGGCCTTTCTAGGGAGTTTTTCCTAGCCACCGTGCTTCTACACCTGCATTGCTTGCTGTTTGGGTTTTTAGGCTGGGTTTCTGTACAGCACTTCGAGATATTAGCTGATGTACGAAGGGCTATATAAAATAAACTTGATTGATTGATTGATGGTTATGACACTGAAACTAACACTCAAAGGTTTTATAAATGTACAATACAAGCACAGTAAATATATAATTATTTTTTTCAACAAAAACAATACAAGCTAAAACGACGACATTTTCACAGCTATTTCAAGTGCTCGAGATATTTCGCTTTGATGTCATTTATGAAATTCCTCCAACCCCAGGGAACATATCGGGGAAAAAATTATATATCGACGATGGCTGCATAACAGGCATACCAAACAGTTCTAATGAGCATTTCTAGACACCTGGGAGACTACGTATTATACCAAATACATCTTAAAAGTTCTCGCACCAATCCACAAATTATAATATTTTGGGGGGTAATTATAGCTTTTATTGTTTCCTTTCACGGTATAACAATGCAATTGAATTACATTTGGCATTAAACAACAACTTGACAGACATGAATATGCTATGCACTCGGAAGGCACCCCCCCCCCCACCCGCCACAGCCCCACTCCAAAACAGACCAAACAGAAAACCTTCCTCATCAATCCACACACAACACCCCTCAATGACAACGTGAAAACACCTCACAAATGAGAATTATTTCGCTGTGACCTATGACCCTAACTAAATCGGTCCATGATATAGCCTTATATTTAATTTGTGTTGAAGGCGAAAGCTGAGAGGTTGGCTGAGGTGTCTAGGGGCTTTTTCTTTTTGGCACTGTTCTCTGCCTCGCACGATCTGTTCTCGTGTCCACTGTCCTCCGCTTCTCCACTCTTTCGTTTCTTCAGATCTGCCGTGTCTCCAGACTGTCCTTTCGCCCACTCTGTCCAGGACTGAACAAAAAAGAGTGAGAGGAAACATCTGAAAATCATAATACAGATGCAATAGAAACATTTTCAATATTCCTCTTCACAAAACCGTCTTAAATTGCACTTAATTGCAAACCAAATGTGACATTTGTATTGTACACAGCAAGACAACCAAGCGCACGCACAAACACACGGGGCACAACTCAGCCATGCAGTTTTAAATTGCATCCTGTTAGGTGTAATCACTATTGACAGACAGGACCACTTCTTCTCGTTCAGCAGCCTTTTCTCCTTGTGTTGCTCACTGGGCAGAGACAAAGGGTGCCATTTGAGACCTAGCCCTGGACGTAAATGGAGCCGTAATGAGTCATCAAGCGGAGCGGCAGGACACAATCTCCCCATTCTCACAACCTACAATTACTATTCTTCACCCGAATCACTGAATAGTGAATATGAGCCTTAAAATGTTCCCCCGGTCGACTGCTGTACATTTACTAGCTAATTTACGACCACACACACAAACACACACACAGAGACCCTTGAGCGATCATTATCATAAGATCAAGGCACTGTGCCCACAACCCCCAGACACACTGGGTTCCCAAGCAACAGACAAATAAAGCCTCCCTTTCTGTCTCATCCCCTCTTCCCCTCCTTTAGGCTGTGTGGAGTGTCATCCACCCTTCCGCTAAGTGGCTTGGTGTGTGCAGGGTCACGAACGGGAGCTCAACACAGGGGCACAAGCACAGATATGAATGCAGAGTGTGTTTTCGGAGGTTACTCTATCACAAAGGTAAAGGCAAGTCATATAATATCAGTTTAGAATATACTGGGGTTTCAGAGGGTCGGGTATGTGGCCAGGGGGCAAGGGGAGGTGGGGATGGCTACAGGTGCCCAAGTACTGGCCTGTGAAAGTGCCTCTAGAAATATGATTATCTTTTAGATTTTTAATATCCGTTTTTGTCAGGAGGGCAGTTGGGCACGGCAGAGTCCAAAATTGAAGGCAAACTAGGAAATAGTCAGTAAGAACTACCACAAAAATATATCCTGGTGAATATTTTTGACTTATTGCACATAAGAGGAAGGGGCCGTTGACCAACACAAACAAAATATCTCTGCACGGACTTGCAGAAGGTAAAAATAGCACTGGTCCTCAGCTTTACTGAGGTGTCCAACAGATGGGTTAGCTGACAACGTCACGAAAACGATGCGCACGCATCCGTCTGTTATGATCCTGGATGGTCAGATAGCTAGCAAAAATGACAAGAAGCAGCCATGTGGGGAATCGAAGTTGGCTTATTTCAGCTCGTTATAGCTTGTTATTGATAACATGTCTTGTTTTGAGGTGTCATGTCATGTCGATGCTAATATGGCTAAAATTTGCTAGCTAGCTAATCAACAACTAACGATGCATGAGAGGCAACAAGTGCTCATAATGCAAAGGTATTTATGTTTTCAATAGATTTGAAGAGGAAATAAAGTTTACATGTAAACATTTCTTTGATTCGAAGCCAACCCCATCTGTTTTGCTTCATGGTTGTGCATGCATCGGTTTTGTTGCTAAACATCAGATGGCGCCGGAGGAGATGGCTGCCGTTTTACAGGCTCTGAACCAATTGTGCTATTGTGTGTTTTTTTTTGCATTATTTGTGACCACCATCTCTTACGACCGAAAAGATCTTCTGGATATCAGGACAGTGATTACTCCCCTCGTACTGGAGAAAGATTTTTGTTTAACGAGTCGGACGCGAAGAATTTACATAATTAGGTGATTATTAGAGTTAGGTGTGTTAGCTGGGGCAAAACTGTGTCACCAATCAGGCCCTCAAGGAATGGAATTGCCCACCCCTGCTCTACCATCAGTCCTATTAGCCAACGTACAATCATTGGATAACAAAAGACATGAGCTACGATCACGAATATCCGACCAACGGGACATTAAAAACTGTAATATCTTATGTTTCACCGTTGTGGCTGAATGACGACATGGATCAAATCCAGCTGGTGGGTTTTACGCTGCATCGGCAAGATAGAACAGCTGCCTCCGGTAAGACAAGGGGTGGCAGTCTATGTATATTTGTAAACAACAGCTGGTGCACAACATCTAATATTAAGGACGTCTCAAGGTTTTGCTCGCCTGAGGTATAGTATCTCATGATAAACTGTAGACCACACGATATACCAAGAGTTTATCTATATTTTTCGTGGCTTTCTATTTACCACCACAAAACCAGGCTGGCACTAAGTCTGCACTCAATGAGCTGTATAAGGCCATAAGCAAACAGGAAAACGCCTATCCAGAGGCGACGCTCCTAGTAGCCGGGGAATGCAGGGAAACTCAAATCCATTTGACCTAATTTCTACCAGCATGTTAAATGTGAAACTAGAGGGAAAAAAACTCTAGACCACCTTTACTCCACACACAGAGATGCGTACAAAGCTCTCCCTCGCCCTCCATTTGGCAAATCTGACCATAATTCTATCCTCCTGATTCCTGCTTACGAGCCAAAACTAAAGCAGGAAGCACCAGTGACTCGGTCAATAAAGAAGTGGTCAGATGACGCAGATGCTAAGCTACAGGACTGTTTTGCAAGCACAGACTGGAATATGTTCCGGGATTCTTCCAATGGCATTGAGGAGTACACCACCTCAGTCACTGGCTTCATCAATAAGTGCATCGATGACGTCGTCCCCACAGTGACCATACGTACATACCCCAACCAGAAGCCATGGATTACAGACAACATCCACACTGAGCTAAAGGGTAGAGCTGCCGCTTTTGAGGAGCGGGACTCTAACCCGGGTGCTTATAAGAAATCCCGTTATGCCCTTAGACGAACCATCAAACAGGTAAAGCATCAATACAGGACTAAGTTTGAATCATACTACACCGGCTCCAACGCTCGTCGGATGAGGCAGGGCTTGCAAACTATTGCAGACTACAAAGGGAAGCACAGACGCGAGTTGCCCAGTAACACGAGTCTCCCAGATGAGCTAAAAAAAAATCTACGCTCACTTCGAGGCAAGCAACACTGCATGAGAACATAAGCTGTTCCGGACAACTGTGTGATCACACTCTCCATAGCCGATGTGAGTAAGACCTTTAAACAGGTCAACATTCACAAGGCCGCGGGGCCAGACGGGTTACCGGGACGTGTACTACGAGCATGCGCTGACCCAACTGGCAAGTGTCTTCAGTGACATTTTTAACCATGTCCCTGACTGAGTCTGTAATACCAACATGTTTCAAGCAGACCACCATAGTCCCTGTACCCAAGAACACTAAGGTAACCTGCCTAAATGACTACCGACCCATAGCACTCACGTCTGTAGCTTTGAAGGGCTGGTCATAGCTCACATCAATATCCCAGAAACCCTAGGCACACTCCAATTTGGATACCAACCCAATAGATCCACAGATGGTGCAATCTCTATTGCACTCCACACTGCCTTTTCCCACCTGGACAAAAGGAAAACCTATGTGAGAATGCTGTTCATTGACTACAGCTCCCTCTGCAACTGAATCCTGGACTTCATGACAGGCCGTCCTCATGTGGTAAGGGTAGGTAAAAAAAACATCTGCCACGCTGATCCTCAATACAGGGGCCTCTCAGGGGTGCGTGCTCAGTCCCCTCCTGTACTCCCTGTTCACCTATGACTGCATGGCCAGGCACGACTCCAACACCATCATTAAGTTTGCAGACGACACAACAGTGGTAGGCCTGATCACCGACAGCAATGAGACAGCCTATAGGGAGGAGGTCAGAGACCTGGCCGTGTGGTACCCGGAAAACAACCTTTCTCTCAATGTGATCAAGACAAAGGAGATGATTGTGGACTACAGGAAAAGGAGGACCGAGCAAGCCACCATTCTCATCGACGGGGCTGTAGTGGAGCAGGTTGAGAGCTTCAAGTTCCTTGGTGTTCACCAACAAACTATTGTGGTCCAAACACACCAAGACAGTCGTTAACCTCTACTTCATTACCATCCCTGATCCGGGAGCATCCTCATCAGTAAAAAAGCTGACTAGCATAGCCTAGCATAGCGCCACAAGTAAATACTAGCATATAAATATCATGAAATCACAAGTCCAATACAGCAAATGAAAGATACACATCTTGTGAATCCAGCCATCATTTCCGATTTTTAAAATGTTTTACAGCGAAAACACAATATGTATTTCTATTAGCTAACCACAATAGCAAAACACTCAACCGCATATTTTCACAATCTTTTTACCGCATAGGTAGCTATCACAAAACCGACCAAATAGAGATATAATTAGTCACTAACCAAGAAACAACTTCATCAGATGACAGTCTTATAACATGTTATACAATAAATCTATGTTTTGTTAAAAAATGTGCATATTTGAGGTATAAATCATAGTTTTACATTGCAGCTACAATCACAAATAGCACCGAAGCAGCAAGAATAATTACAGAGAGCAACGTGAAATACCTAAATACTCATCATAAAACATTTATGAAAAATACATGGTGTACAGCAAATAAAAGATAAACATCTTGTGAATCCAGCCAATATTTCCGATTTTTTAAAGTGTTTTACAGTGAAAACACAATATAGCATTATATTAGCTTACCACAATAGCCAAACACACAACCGCATTCATTCACCGCAAAGGTAGCGATCGCAAAAAAACAGCAAAAGATATAAAATTCATCACTAACCTTGACCAACTTCATCAGATGACAGTCCTATAACATCAGGTTATATACAATACACTTATGTTTTGTTCGAAAATGTGCATATTTTGAGCTGCAAACCGTGGTTATACATTGTGAATATGTAGCATCGATTCACCAGAATCTCCGGAGAAATTTTGGACAGTCACCTAATCTAATCAAAGAACTCATCATAAACTTTACTAAAAAATACATGTTGGACAGCAAATTAAAGATGCACTAGTTCTTAATGCAATCGCCGTGTTAGATTTTTAACAATAACTTTACCATAACAAACAGCTTACGTTATAGCGAGACAGCGCCCGCAAAAAGAAAGGAAAATACGACTAAACATTTTCCACAGAAATGCGAAATAACATCATAAATGGTTCTTACTTTTGCTGAGCTTCCATCAGAATCTTGTACAATGAGTCCTTTGTCCAGAATAAATCGTTTTTTGGTTTTAGAATGTCCTCTTCTCCTGTCGAATTAGCAACCTTAGCTAGCCAAGTGGCGCGAAGATGTCCATCTTCACCTAACGCAGAGAACGGAAAACTCCAAAACTCCCGATAAACGTTGAATAATCTGATAAAACTATATTGAAAAAACATACTTTACGATGATATTATCACATGTATCAAATAGAATCAAAGCCGGAGATATTAGCCGTCTATACCGAATGTCCTTCCCGCGCCTTGGTAGACAAAGGAAATTGTGGTCACGTCATTCCAAGAGCTCTTGCTCGACCTCAGATCAAGCTAGACACGCCATTCCACCTCCCACTGCCTGTTGACATCTAGTGGAAGGCGTATGAAGTGCATGTATATCCATAGATTTCAAGCAAATGAATAGGAAGGCCCTGGAACAGAGCCTCGATTTCAGATTTTTCACTTCCTGTCAGGAAGTTTGCTGCAAAATGAGTTCTGTTTTACCCCACAGATATAATTCAAACGGTTTTAGAAACTTGAGAGTGTTTTCTATCCAATAGTAATAATAATATGCATATTGTACGATCTAGAATAGAGTACGTGGCAGTTTAATTTGGGCACGATTTTTCACAAAGTGAAAACAGCGCACCCATATTGACAAGAAGTTAAGAGGGCTTGACAAAGCCTATTCCCCCTCGGGAGACTGAAAAGATTTGGCATGGGTCCTCAGATCCTCAAAAAGTTCTACAGCTGCACCATCGAGAGCATCCTGACTGGTTGCATCACTGCCTGGTATGGCAACTGCTCGGCCTCCGACCGTAAGGCACTACAGAGGGCAGTGTGTATGGCCCAGTACATCACTGGGGCCAAGCGTCCTGCCATCCAGGACTTGTATACCAGGCGGTGTCAGAGGAAGGCCCTAAAAATTGTCAAAGACTCCAGCCACCCTAGTCATAGACTGTTCCCTCTGCTATCGCACGGCAAGCGGTACCGGAGCTCCAAGTCTAGGTCCAAAAGGCTTCTTAATAACAGCTTCTACCCCCAAGCCATAAGACTCCTGAACAGCACATTGACTCTGTACTGGTACCCCCTGTATATAGCCTCGCTACTGTTATTTTACTGCTATTTTTTTACTTATCTATTTTTTACTTAACTTGGGTCAAACGTTTCGGGTAGCCTTCCACAAGCTTCCCACAATAAGCTGGGTGAATTTTGGCCCATTCCTCCTGACAGAGCAGAACTGAGTCAGGTTTGTAGGCCTCCTTGCTCGCATACGCTTTTTCAGTTCTGTCCACAAATTTTCTATAGTATTGAGATCAGGGCTTTGTGATGGCCACTCCAATACATGGACTTTTGTCCTTAAGCCATTTTGCCACAACTTTGGAAGTATGCATGGGGTCATTGTGCATTTGGAAGACCCATTTGCGACCAAGCTTTAACTTCCTGACTGATGTCTTGAGATGTTGCTTCAATATATCCACATAATTTTCCATCCTCATGATGCCATCTATTTTGTGAGGTGCACCAGTCCCTCCTGCAGCAAAGCACCCCCACAACATGATGCTGCCTCCCCCATGCTTCATGTGCAGTTGCAAACCGTAGTCTGGCTTTTTTATGGCGGTTTTGGAGCAGTGGCTTCTTCCTTGCTGAGCGGCTTTTCAGGTTATGTCGATATAGGACTCGTTTTACTGTGGATGTACATACATTTGTACCTGTTTCCTCCAGCTTCTTCACAAGGTCCTTTCCTGTTGTTCTGGGATTGATTTGTACTTTTCGCACCAAAGTATGTTCATCTCTAGGAGACATAACGCGTCTCCTTCCTGAGCAGTATGACGGCTGCGTGGTCCCATGGTGTTTATACTTGCGTACTATTGTTTGTACAGATGAACGTGGTACCTTCAGGGATTTGGAAATTGCTCCCAAGGATGAACCATACTCGTGGAGGTCTACATTTCTTTTTGACGTCTTGGCTGATTTCTTTTGATTTTCCCATGATGTCAAGCAAAGAGGCACTGAGTTTGAAGGTAGGCCTTGAAATACATCCACAGGTACACCTCCAATTGACTTAAATGAGAAGCTTTAGAATCAGAAGCTGATTCTAAATCTTTAAGAAGGGTTCTTAAAGATTCCAAGCAGGTGATTTGGTGCCTTATAGACAAGGGATTACCATTGAGCTGTCCGCAACCTTTTTGACCTTTTCCGGTCACTTGAAAATAAGATCTAATCAATAGTAAGTACTATCCTAATGAAATGAAGTGTTCTGTGTTCGTGAGAAGCTGTTTCATAAGATGGAATACTAAATATAACATCAGAACTAAAGTTTAATTTTGACCCCTAACACCCTAATAATGGTGTTGGAATGACAGTCACAGGGACCACAGTCTGAGTCCTGGTCAGGGTACCCCCCTAATTAACTACATTGGTGTCAAGAGTTGTATAGCATTATTGAAAGCCTGTCCAGCTAAATTAATTTGACTTAGTGAAAATCAATTTTTTGGACCCAACTTGCTAACCACTTTTTCCACGTGGCTTCTTCCTTGATAGGCTCCATGAAATGATGACATCTTCCTAAATATTTTGTCAAATGATACATTTTGTGTATGGTTTTCCAGAAACAAGGGTGGCTCAACTTAACCTACTCTCCCCTATTTATCTTACCTTAGAAGTGTTTAATTTGCAGGCTGACTCATCTATTGCGTTGCAATGTCCCATAAATTGTGTGCCCAAATCAACTTGTAGTATCTACTAAACAGGTTTTGCTAAAGCAAAAGGCTAAAGCAAAATATTTTTTCCTAAAACTACTGTTCCCAACTACTACAACGTCGGAGTGAATTGTTTAGTAAAATTTAGTAAAAAAACATATGAATCAAATTAACTGTTCAAATTCTTATTTCCTTTGGAGAAATGTGAAGCGGGGCATCAGTTAAACAGTAAATCAACTGTGTATGGCCTTACCATAATTTTCATTGATTTTCATCTGTGATTGTAATTTTGTACAGTGCTAATTACTCACTTCTTGTTCTCAACGTTGTCTGCTGGAGAGGCTGGAGGCAGTGCATCTGCCTGTTTCAGCCTATCCGCTGCCGGCTCCCGGTGCTCCGCTGGTTTCCTATTGGCTGCTACTGGGTCTGAAAAAGACAATAGCGTGTTAAAATCACCAACCGTCCAATGCATTGCATGTCAATGCTGTCATACTCAGATCCATTTATTCAGATTCAGATCCATTTATTGGGTTGGTGACATTAACTCACTCACAGTCACTATCCTGACATTTCTTAAGCTTCCATCTGACCAGTGTGTTGTATGTACCATGGTCTTGGGTCTAGGAGCCAGAGGCTTGAGGACAGGGGTTTTACTCTGTTTTCCTGCTCCGCGGGACAGTGGGCTTCTTGCTGGACGATTTCATGCTGTCCAGGACGTTGGTCACCCTGGGCTGACCACCCTCTGATGACTTCCCGGACCCGCCTCTCACCTGAGGTCACAATACAAGTTGATTTAATACTTCACTTTGTTCTATGAGGGGCCACAGGTTAGAAATTTTGCCAGGACACCAGCATTCAATAGCCAGTTGTCAGCAAGAAATTGAAAGAAATGGACTCCTCCACTTCTTTTCTAGTAAGGGGTTGCTCTCTATTTTGGTTTAACCTGCCCCAAAAGCATAAGTGTCTTACATTGAAAAGGTTCACACACTGTAAAAAAATGACCCACGGGCTTAGTAAATATTGCAAAAGAAAATCAATGATTTTTACTTAAAATAATAGGTTTCTGGTTTTACTTACATTTTTGAATATAATACTTAAATTTATATGTGTTGAAAAGACTGGCATTTGCAAATAAAAATCCAAGGTAATATGCTGCTAAATCTGAAAGAATATTTCTAAGAAACAACCAACAAATATGATATTCAAATTATCATCATTCTGTTGGACTGACATGCTAGATCTAGTTATGAACGTCAATTGTGCTTGGAACATTTCAACGGACGTCGTCTTGATCTTTCTCCTCTGGAATGGCCATGCGGCAGGTAAGGACCAAATTATAACTTGGAATGTAGTTTGGATCTCTCGTTAAATAATATTCTTCAAGTACGAAAAGCCTTTAGCTAGCTATATTGCCAGAGTACGTTATATATTTGCACGTTGATAAGCTAGCTAGTTAACAGCCATGATGTCTGTATAGTTAGCTAGTGGTGGGCATGCTACTAGCTAGTAAGTTGGCAGTGCATTTACTCAGCTCAGTGCTGTTTATAAACGTTGTCATTTTTGTGTAAGTTTTCTATTGACCGAAATAGCTATGTAACATATTAGCTACCTAGCTTACCAAAAATGCATTGTCAGCAAACATTACATTAGAACTGAACACATGTGCCCTGCAAGGTAATGTTTGCCTGCTAGGCAAGCTAACGTTACCCAGGAAGAGAAAGGTAGGAACAATATGTAACTAGCTAGCTACACCTAGGTATCTAACTACACCTGTCCTTGCAGAAACCTTCTTGTTGTTCACGTATTCACAACATGTTCAAGGCAGCACTGCAAATGTTAACCTTGTGCAGTAGTTATCTAGTCAATATCTAACAGCCAAACTAGCTAAATGAAATAATTGGGCTGGCTAGTAAGATAGATAACTAGCAGCTCTTCCAAGTCAGCTTTGATTTCCATTTTTTAGCTAGCTAGCTATCTAAAGTTGAAGTCATTTGAGTGTTATTTTCCTTGACATTGTCATAGATTTTAATACAACTTCTCTTCTTTAGGTATTCACGTATTCAGACGTTCCTGAGTACTGGACATACCATATTTTCCAGAATACATTGACAAGGTATGTCAATATATTAAAATGTCTGTGTGTTTTCATTGTAACTCACATAAGGGCTTGTAGGGCCCCATGATTTCCGCAATGGGGAAAACTCAGACGGAATCCTATGGAATCCAACAAGGCAGTTAACACCGTGTTCCCCCATAGGCTGTCATTGTAAATAAGAATTTGTTCTTAAAACTTCTTCTTAATAGGGGGGCGCTGTTTTCACTTTGGAAAAAATCGTCCCCAAATTAAACGGCCTCGTACTCTGTTCTAGATCATACAATATGAATATTATTATTACTATTGGATAGAAAACACTCGGAAGTTTCTAAAACTGTTTGAATTATATCTGTGAGTAAAACAGAACTCATTTGGCAGCAAACTTCCATACAGGAAGTGAAAAATCTGAAAACGAGGCTCTGTGTCAGGGCCTGCCTATTCAACTGGCTTTTATTTATCGATATGTATGCACTTCATATGCCTTCCACTAGATGTCAACAGGCAGTAGAAGGTTGAATGGGGTGTCTAGCTTGATCTGAGGCCGAATAAGAGCTTTTGGAGTGGCAGGTCCGGTATTTTGTCAGTTTTCGACGGCGCGCGGGAGAACTCGACATTGTCTTCTGAAGAGCGTTCGGTATACACAGCGAATTGCTCCGGCTCTGATTTTATTTGATACATATGAGAAAAACATCATAAAGTAGGATTTTTCAACCGAGTTTGATCAGTTTATTCAACGTTTATTGGGAATTTTGGAATTTTTCGTTCCATGCGTCAAGAGATGATGGGCATGTTCGCGCCACATGGCTAGCCAAAGTTGCTAATTCGACAGAAGAAATGGACATTCTAAAACCAAACAACGATTTATGCTGGACCTAGGACTCCTTGCACAACATTCTGATGGAAGAACAGCAAAAGTAAGACAACATTTATGATGTTATTTCGTATTTCTGTGTAATATGCGGAGAATAGGTGAGCGCTGTCTCACAATAACGCATGCTGTATGTTGTGGTAAAGTTATTTTTAAAAATCTAACACAGCGGTTGCATTAAGAACCAGTGTATCTTTCATTTGCCATACAACAAGTATTTTTATGTAAAGTTTATGATGAGTTCTTTGGTCAGATTAGGTGAGTGTCCAAAATATCTCTGGACATTCTGGTGAATTGTTGCTACATATTCACAATGTATAACCACGATTTGCAGCTCTAAAACATAAATGTATTGTATAACATGATGTTATAAGACTGTCATCTGATGAAGTTGTTCAAGGTTAGTGATTAATTTATCTCTATTTTGTCGGTTTTGTGAAAGCTATTTTGGCGGGGAGTAAATGGCGTTATGTGTTTGGCTATTGTATTGAGCTAATATAAATATATATTGTGTTTTCGCTGTAAAACACTTAAAAAATCGGAAATATTGGCTGGATTCACAAGATGTTTATCTTTCATTTGCTGTACACCATGTATTTTTCATAAATGTTTTATGATGAGTATTTATGTATTTCACGTTGCTCTCTGTAATTATTCTGGCTATTTTGGTGCTATTTGTGATGGTGGCTGCAATGTAAAACTACGATTTATACCTCAAATATGCACATTTTCGAACAAAACATAAATGTATTGTATAACATGATGTTATAAGACTGTCATCTGATGAAGTTGTTCAAGGTTAGTGATTAATTTTATTTCTATTTGTGGGTTTTGTGAAAGCTACCTATGCGGTGGAAACATGGTGAAAACATGGCGTTGTGTGTTTGGCTATTGTGGTGAGCTAATATAAATATATATTGTGTTTTCGCTGTAAAACATTTTAATAATCGGAAATGATGGCTGGATTCACAAGATGTTTATCTTTCATTTGCTGTATTGGACTTGTGATTTCATGAAATTATATTATATGATATCCCTGTCGTGTTAGGCTAGGCTATGCTAGTCAGCTTTTTTGATGAGGAGGATCCCGGATCCGGGAGGGAGAAGCGGTAGAGGTTAACGATGACAAGCATACCCATAACATGATGCAGCAATGAAAATATGGAGAGTGGTACTCAGGAATGTGTTGGATTTGCACCAAACATAACACTTTATCTTCAGGATAAAAAGTTAATTGCTTTGCCACATTTTTTGCAATATTACTTTAATGCCTTGTTGCAAACAGGAATCATGTTTTGGAATACTATTCTGTACAGGATTCCATCTTTTCATTCTGTCAGTTAGGTTAGTATTGTGTAGAAACTACAATGTTGTTGATCAATCCTCAGTTTTCTCCGATCGCAGCCATTAAACTCTATTATTGTTTCAAAGTCACCATTGGCCTCATGGTGAAATGTTTTCAAAAAACATAATTCCACTTCAACATTATGGGGTATTGTGTGTAGGCCAGTGACACAAGATCTCAATTTAATCAATTTTAAATTCAGGTTAACACAACAATATGTGGAAAAAGTAAAGGGGTGTGAATACTTTCTGAATGCACTGTACACCTTACACTAACATAAACAAATGTTTTTTCTCTTAGAATTCTAATTATACCTTAGACCTTCATAAGCACAAACAAATAATACTTTTTGCGATATATAAAATGTACTAATAACACTGTTTGAATGTTGCAGTCAGAATGACTGCTCATTACCTTGAAAGGGAGTCCAGCGAGGCCTAGCAGTTCTAGTGTTACTCTATGGAATGGGTGTCCCTAAACCGGGCCGGTTGTTGCTAACGTGCGCTAATGTGACTAAAATGACGTTGTATACAGCCAACTTTCCGGGACATAGACATGTCTTATATGGGCAGAAAGTTTAAATTCTTGTTAATCTAACTGCAGTGTCCAACTAACAGTAGCTATTACAGTGAACAAATACCATGCTATTGTTTGAGGAGAGTGCACAACAACAAAAAACTTTTATCACAGCAACTGTTTTATACATTCACCTCTGAAGGTAAATAATGTAATTACATTCAATAACCTTGCTCTGATTTGGCATCCTGAGGGTCCTAGAGATAAAATGTAGCATAGTTTTGTTTGATCAAATCCATTTTTATGTTCAATTGTAGGAACTGGGGTCTACAGTTTGACCCCACTGCTGTCTCTGGCTCCACGCCCGGCCATCTAGATGTGTGAAAGTTAGTGTATAATGTCATGTATGACATTCCTGGGAGTGTGTAAACTTACATTTGTTATTACCATAGCATTTCTGTATGTTCTCTATAGTTATGTACTTGAAAATGTATCAATTGGGGGCCTCCCGGGTGGCGCAGTGGTCTAGAGCACTGCATCGCAGTGCTATGCTGCGCCACCAGAGTCTGGGTTCGCGCCCAGGCTCTGTCGCAGCCGGCCGCGACCGGGAGGTCCGTGGGGCGACGCACAATTGGCTTAGCGTCGTCCGGGTTAGGGAGGGTTTGGCCGGTAGGGATATCCTTGTCTCATCGCGCTCCAGCGACTCATGTGGCGGGCCGGGCGCAGTGCGCGCTAACTGAGGGGGGCGGGTGCACGGTGTTTCCTCCGACACATTGGTGCGGCTGGCTTCCGGGTTGGAGGCGCGCTGTGTTAAGAAGCAGTGCGGCTTGGTTGGGTTGTGCTTCGGAGGACGCATGACTTTCGACCTTCGTCTCTCCCGAGCCCGTACGGGAGTTGTAGCGATGAGACAAGATAGTAATTACTAGCGATTGGATACCACGAAAATTGGGGAGAAAAGGGGATAAAATTTATAAAAAAAAATAAAAATAAAATAAAAAAAAGAAAATGTATCAATTGACCAATTCAGCACATTTGGGAAAACGTTGGCAGACTTGATACAAAATATTGTGCAGTAATGTAATTCTTTACTGGATCAGTCTGAAACTTTGCACACACTGCTGCGATCTGGTGGCCAAAATCTAAATTACACCTATTTGAAAGTACGGCCTTTCTTGCATTTCAAAGATGATGGGGAAATTATTATAAATGCATGTTTTTTTGTTTGTATTATCTTTTACCAGATCTAATGTGTTATATTCTCCTACATTAATTTCACATTTCCACAAACTTCAAAGTGTATCCTTTCAATTGGTATCAAGAATATGCATATCCTTAATTCAGGTACTGAGCTACAGGCAGTTAGATTTGGGTATGTCATTTTAGGTTAAGAGGTTTTAAACCAAAAAGGCATCTTGAGTCATCATCACCATTATTTTTTCTTTGTCAATTTCATTATAAGACAATCACCAACATACAGTATGTATCAGGGTTTCCATTTGGAAACTGTGGCACCAGACATTTGTCCGGCAGCATTTTAATTTACCTGACATTTGAGAAATTACAGGACCCATATGCATTGGGTGCGTAACCTGATTAGGGTGTCCACCTAAGGTGCTCAGAATGACAGAAATCTCATTTAGATTATGGTCATTTATCTTAAAAGAACATGCAACTAGCGGATTCAACGATGTGTATCCTTTTTACCGAATTCCGATGCACACTGTGATGGAGAAGTCCGTCACCAGCCGAGCGCAGCATTTGGTAAGATAACACACCCACACACACATACTAATTTCCCCCTCCCTGCTCCGTTTTCAGCTACGTTAGCAATGTGGGTATACACACAAGTTAACCTAGCTATCTCAGTTCATTCACACATTCTTACCTCCTTTCAGTAACAGCGGCATCTTGAGGACAGCCAATCTTCATATGGGGGGATTAACATAGACAACCACATACTCTACCTTGGGTCGGCTAGGCCCCCGTTTCTTTCTGCCCTCCGTATACTGATGTGCAAACATCCTGCAAAAAATGCCCCACATGCAAGAAAACCAGTGCTGTCCGTAGGTCTGACCAGGCTCCTCTCTGTTCCCTGCCAGTGATCTCTACCCCATTCAAGAGAATTGAAATGGATATTGTTGGACCCTTGGAGAAGAGTAGTGCAGGGTACGAGTACATACTGGTGATATGTGAATATGCCACCCGGTTCCCTAAAGCCTTCCCACTCCGTTCCATAACCACTCCAAAAATAAGCAGTGCTCTTGTTCAGTTCTTCTCTCATGTAGGAATACCAGATGAAATCCTGACAGAACAAAGGACAAACTTCACCTCGCGACTGAGGGTTCAACTCCACCAACAGCTGGGCATCAAGGGCTTGAGGACCACTCCCTACCATCCCCAAACGGATGGGCTCGTAGAGAGGTTCAATCAAATGCTCAAGAACATGCTGAGGAAGTTTGTGGCTGACACTGGCAAAGACTGGGTTAAGTGGTTACCCTTACAGCTTTTTGCTTACAGGGAGGTGCCTCAGGAATCGACGGGTTTCTTGCCATTCAAAGTAATCTATTTGTGGCCAGTACAGGGACCACTGGACCTGCTAAAGAAGTCCTGGGAGGGTCCACAAGTCTCTGCCTGAGGACAGGGGATTGTCCAGTAAGTCCTCCAGATGTGTGATAGGCTGGAGAGCTACCAAGAGGAAGCCAGGATGAACCTTCAGCAAAAGCAGAAGGCCCAGAATAGTGGGTATGACCAGCACACTTGCCACAGAGAGTTCGAGCCAGGACAGAAAGTCCTGCTCCTCCTTCCCTTATCTAGCAGCAAGCTTCTCGCGCAGTGGCAAGGACCGTATCTAATCAGGAGGAAGATGGGCCCGGGAACGTACGAGGTGCTGCACCTGGACAAGGAGAAGCAAACCTACCTCCTCAAGGCCTGACAGGAAAGAGAGGAAATCTCCAAGGGGGATGTCCTTCCTGGTTCGCCGAGTAGAAGAAGAGGATGAGTTGGATGGGGTCACAGAGGCATGCAAGGGACGAGCAGAGGTCATACTGGCTCACCTGGAAGAAGGAAAGCAAGATGAGCTGAAGCAGCTGTTTGGCGAGTATCCAGCCCTCTTCAGTCAGAAGCCAGGAAGAACCAAGATCCTGGAACATATCATCCGTTTGAAGTCTGACCAGAACCCTGTGTGCCAGCATCCTTACCATGTGCCTGTGAGGCTGGTGGTAGCCCTCAAGGAAGAGGTCCACACCACGATAGAGATGGAGGTTGTCAAGCCATCGTCAAGTGAATTGCCATCTCCCAAAGAAAGATGCCTCTCTGCGTGTCTGCATGGACTTCCTGCACGGAGTATCGGAGGAAGTGAAGGAAGAGCTTGCAGCCCGGGAACTACAAACGGTTCTCGACTCACTCATCGCCTTGACCATTCGGATCGATGAGTGACTACGGGAGCGAAGGAAGGAAAGGAGGTTCGATTTCACTTGCCCGCCTAAAGCTTCCATCTCGCCTCCAAGACATCCCGGAAGTCCTTGTTCTGTTGCAGAGAGAACCCGAGGCTACCCGAGTTCCCCCGAGAGTCTTTTAAGTCTGCCAATTCACCTCATCACGAGCCGATGCAACTAGGCAGCTAGGCTGTCCCCAGCTGAACGGCTATACAGGCTTCACACGAAGAGTTGCCTGTAATGCGAGACTACTGGTCATTTCGTGGCCACCTGTCCACTAAAAGACCAGGCTCACCGGTAAGAGCGAGTACTCTGGTGGACCATACGGAGAACTTTTCCTCTTCCCTTACTCACACCCCTTTTCATGTCATCTTGCTGTGGAGGAACCAGTCAAAATCTCTCTGGGTACTCATCGACTCTGGGACCGATGAGAGCTTCATGGACGCTACCCTGGCGTCTGAGCTGGGCATCCCTACTCCAAGCTGGGCATCCCATTCCCATGGATGTTAGAAAGCTGGATGGGCGCTCTATAGGCCGGGTCACCCACAATACCATCCCCATCAACCTACGTATGTCAGGGAACCACAGCGAGACGATCCAATTCCTGCTTATTAAGTCTTCTCAAGTTCCCGTGGTATTGGGATTCTCTTGGCTCCAGCTACACAATCCCCTTATTGACTGGTCTGCTGGTGCCATCATGGGCTGGAGCCCGTTCTGCCACACTCATTGCCTGAGGTCAGCACAGCCTGCTCCGGGACGTTTTCTTGGGGGCTCGGAAGTTGCCCCGGACCTCTCCGCCATTACCGCAGAGTACCAGGACTTCCAGGTGTTCAGTAAAGCCCGGGCCACTTTGCTTCTGGCGCACAGACCCTATGACTGCAGGATAGACCTTCTCCCAGGCATCACTCCGCCCCGGGGACAACTGTACTCTCTGTCGGGTTCGGAGACTAAGGTAATGGAGACCTACATTAAGTACTCCCTAGCTGTAGGGTTTATCCGTCCTTCTGCCTCCCCCGCTGGCGCAATGTTCTTTCTTGTGGAGAAGAAGGACAAAACCCTGCGCCCGTGCATCGACTACTGGGGCCTCAACGACATCATGGTGAAGAACCACTACCCGCTACCACTCATCTCCTCGGCCTTCGAGCCGCTCCAGGGGGCCACCGTGTTCTCCAAGCTGGACCTACGGAACGCCTACCACCTGGTGCGGATACGGGAAGGGGACGAGTGGAAGGCTGCCTTTAACACGGCCAGCGGTCACTACGAGTATCTGGTCATGCCATTTTGCCTTACCAGTGTTCTAGGTTCTGGTGAATTATGTTCTCCGCGACATGTTGAACTGATTTGTCTTCGTCTACCTTGACGACATCCTAATTTTCTCCCGCTCTTCCCAAGAACACGTGCTTTACATCCGACAGATTCTCCAACGCCTCCTGGAGCACCAGCTTTTTGTGAAGCTAGAGAAGTGCGAATTCCCCTTCCTGGGTTACATCATCACTACAGGGAGTGTACAGATGGATTCCGGGAAGGTGAGAGCAGTGGTGGATTAGCCCCAGCCTACATCCAGGGTGCAACTGCAATGTTTCCTGAGATTCGCCAACTTTTATTGCCGCTTTATCCAGGGTTATGGCACACTGGCTTACCCCCTGTCTGCACTCACCTTTCCCAAGGTTCCATTCACATGGCTCCCAGCTGCTTACCGGGAGTTCCGGGATCTCAAACACCGTTTCACCACAACTCCCATCTTGGTTCATCCTGACCTGCCCCACCAGTTTGTGGTGGAGGCCGATGCTTTGGATGTCGGAGTGGGGGTTGTCCTGGCACAACGTTCTTCCCTGGACCTCAAGTTACATCCCTGCGCCTTCTTCTCCCATCGCCTCAACGCCACGGAGAGGAACTATGATGTGGAGAATCGTGAGCTTCCTGCGGTGAAGATGGTGATGGAGGAGTTGAGGCACAGGCTGGAAGGGGCGAAACATCCGTTCATTGTGTGAACAGACCACAAGAACCTGGAATATCTCTGCACCACCAAGCATCTCAATTCCATGCAAGCTAGGTGGGCCCTGCTTTTCACCCGTTTCAACTTCTCCCTCTCATAACGACTGGGATCCAAGAATATCAAGCCGGATGCACCGTCACGCTGCTATAGCCCCGCGGCTACACCCCTGGAACCCGAGACCATCCTTCCCACCTCGTACCTGGCGATGACACTCAGCTGGGGAATGGGGAAGCATGTTCATAAGGCGCAGAGTTCCCAGCCAAACCCTGGGGGTACCCAGAAAACCGGATGTTTGTTCCTGACACTGTCCGCCCCTCGGTCCTGGAGTGGGTCCACTCCTCCAAGCTTGCCTGCCACCCGGGCTCCCGTCGGACCCTGGTCTTTGTGCAACAACGCTTTTGGTGGCCTACTGTGGTTCCTGACGTCTCCGCGTCCGTCGCAGCATGCACGATCTGTGCGCAAGCTCTGACAGTGAAGAGGCGACTCCAGGATGCTGGCCTTCTAGGCAGAGTTCCTCTGTCCAGTATCTATGCTCTTTTGCCCATCTTAATCTTTTATTTTTATTGGCCAGTCTGAGATATGGCTTTTTCTTTGCAACTCTGCCTAGAAGGCCAGCATCCCGGAGTCACCTCTTCACTGTTGACGTTGAGACTGGTGTTTTGCGGGTACTACTTAATGAAGCTGTCAGCTGAGGACTTGTGAGGCGTCTGTTTCTCAAACTAGACACTCTAATGTACTTGTCCTCTTGCTCAGTTGTGCACTGGGGCCTCCACTCCTCTTTCTATTCTGGATTGAGCCAGTTTGCGCTGTTCTGTGAAGGAAGTAGTACACAGCGTTGTACGAGATCTTCAGTTTCTTGCCAGTTTCACGCATGGAATAGCCTTCATTTCTCAGAGCAAGAATAGAATGATGCGTTTCAGAAGAAAGTTATTTGTTTCTGGCCATTTTGAGCCTGTAATCGAACCCACAAATGCTGATGCTCCAGATACTCAACTAGTCTAAAGAAGGCCAGTTTTATTGCTTCTTTAATCAGAACAACCGTTTTCAGCTGTGCTAACATAATTGCAAAAGGGTTTTCTAATGATCAATTAGCCTTTTGAAATGATAAACTTGGATTAGCTAACACAACATGCCATTGGAACACAGGAGTGATGGTTGCTGATAACGGGCCTCTGTACGCCTATGTAGATATTCCATTAAAAAATCCGCCGGTTTCCAGCTACAATAGTCATTTACAACATTATCAATGTCTACACTGTACGTATTCTTATCAATTTGATGTTATTTTAAGGACAAAAAATGTGCTTTGCTTTCAAAAACAAAGTTTTGGGTCTAAGTGACCCCAAACTTTTGATTGGTAGTGTATATTCTAAAACGATTTTATACATTAGGCAACATGTCGGTACCAACTTCATTCAGAAATTATGACATAATAACAATAAAAAATGGTGCTCCGGTAGGCAAAAAACCCCACTACAACACTGGTCATAATAAATGTAAAGCAATTGCCATGTGTGGTTAACTGATCATTCCAGCACCGTTTTGATTGGGACAGCGTCATTGTGCTGCTTTTAGAAAAGCATGGAAACGTATCTTGATAATTCAATCATTGTCAGATTTTTGTTTTCACTGAACCTCCGTTTGGATATTTGATTAGAATTAGTTTGGAAAATGTTTGCTAAATTGAGGTGAGTGCTTATGATCATTATAGCAATTGAAAGGAATGCATATCTTCTTCTTCACACACACACACACACACACACACACACTAGGCCTATAGCCTACCTGATGAGCTTCCCTGAAATTTCCAATACTTTTCTGATGCATTTCAGTCACTTAGCCTACTGAAGCAAATACACATTTTAGACTAAGTCATTTGACATCTTTCTTATTGGTTAAAAAGGCTATAAAGCCTACATTGTTTCAATAACAATATAGCTGAACCCACTATTGGCTTCATTGATTTGCTTAATGTATTTTCTTGTAATTGCAGGCTAGGCTACTTGCTGCTAGATTATTTTAAATATTATTGTAACAGTAGGCCTACCTACACAATAACCTCATATGGGGTTACTGACCACAATCCATTGAACTAATAATAAGAAGTTTTGATTGTTTGGCCTTGGGGAGAGCACATTGCATGGAAGAAAACAGACTGTAAGTTAGCTGTAGTTGGCTAGCTAGCAAGCAAGGGATAAGAACGTTGGTAGCCAGTATGGCTACTGAAAATTTTGAATGAATGACTGGGTCGCGACCATAGATACAGAACAAAAGGTCTGAACGATTGGGTCGCGTCTGGAACCGGTAGAACTAGCAATGGAACCGATAGAATGAATGACCAGCTGGATTGGGTGGCAACCCTAGATTTGTCTCAGGACTATATCTTGTGGAAGGATGAAATAGTATGAATAAATTCATCAAAATAACGTTTTTTATGAAAATATGTCAATCATTATTTGAATGTTGGTAACCCATTGCATAAAAGTGATAATGCCCTTGAAGCCGGTGTTAGGAGGATATATTGGCCTTCGTCTCTGGCCTAACAACACCCGTGCCAATATATCCTCCAAACACCGGCTTCTAGGGCATTATCACTTAATTAGTACATTCTTGCATTCTATCCATGCTGGCTTTTCCGGGCTACCAGAGACATGAATCAGATTGGTGACGGCCTGCATGCCCTTCCACCTATCTATTAATGTACAATTTGCCTAAATGGATAATGGAAACACTTCAACCACTTCACTTTTATTCAACACTCATTTGTTTTTTTGGGGGTATGACATCATTACGTCTAACTGTTTTTATCGACACAAGACAGACAGTTCAATGGAAACGCACCGTAGCAGGCAATTGTCCCCACTGGGCATACAATGGTTGAATCAACGTTATTTTCAACGTGGCTGACTTTCCCTTTATAAAAATAGATGTTGAATTTATGTCTGTGCCCAGTTTTATTCTAATTTCTATGCAAACTTTCTAATTGTCGTCAAAAAATTACTGGACAAGTTCATGGAAACCATATAGCTAATGTTAAGCTTTGGATAGGTTCTTACTGCAATGATAGCTGGATCATCTTAGACACATTAGTATTTCATTTCTGTTGTGTGGACAGATCAATAAGTATGCCTCCTGCATCTCTGTCATTGAGAAGCCACTTATTTTCATCATCTAGAAACATTGTCTGCGTCCTAATTCTCTATCCTTCACCCAAAGTGTGCACACTTCCCACACAGATTTTAAAGCATTAGTTTGGTATAAGCATTGGCTGGAGGGAGTTTCCACCATTGTTAAATCCCTGGCAGGAAGTGTGCTTAGGGATAAGGGTGTAAAAGAGGGATGCTACCCCTAACTATTTCATGCATCACATGTTGACCAGCTTTGAACAATAGTCTACTATACTACTACTGTTTAATCTCCCATCAACCTTCAGTTGCAGAATGACAACACTTAAGAGTGTGTAAGATAAATTACCCCTAAATAAACAAATGACATGAATTAGGATAGAGAGGGAGAATATACAGTACCATGTATTTCTTTCCAAATCTCTGGATAGAGATGACATTTAAAGGTGCCATTTGTAGGGAGCATTAGGAATTGTTTCCCCACACTTGAAAGGCAAATATTTCCAAACCATTAAATTGTCTTAGAGATCAGTGAAAGAGGTAAGGGCATGGTTAAGTGTGAAGACAGTGCTTTTCTACAAGACCGAGGATATTCGTTTGGTTGATGTGACAACAGGTTCTCGACTTGGGAAAACAAAAATAGTTCGTTCTGCAAAATAGAATGTCACAGAAAAGAGGTATGATGATGGAGCATTGATTGTTTGTATTGAGAAGTAGCCTGCAGTATCCATGTAGTGAATGATATTAAATAAAGGCTGCTTCGGTGGTTGACAATTTTAGCATTTTGAGGAAGCAATATTATGAAGACCATGACTCAATATATCACTGGGGTATTCGTGCTCTCTATACAGGGCTAATATGAAACAGTATCCATTGTATGTACTATGAAGACCATGACTCAATATATCACTGGGGCATTCGTGCTCTCTATACAGGGCTAATATGAAACAGTATCCATTGTATGTACTATGCTGGGGCTGAAAAACAACATGAAATGTTGTGTCAACCAAGACAGACAGACTTTAGAAACGAAACTGTGTCAGCCACTAAGACACGAATACCAGGAGGTGAATACCGGTCATCAATATGCTGTACTATGTATTACTAAGAGAGACTGTAAAGTACGGTATTGTATGATTAGGATGCCTTAACCCACTTGCAATGCATGAGTAAACCATACCTTGAGTATGAACAGTGCATTTATATCGCCATCTTGTGGCGTCAGATAAGACTGCATCCCTCTGCATCCTCCAGCAAAGAGACTGAAAATCGAAGTTCTGTATAAAAACGAGGACCACATTTAGGCCATGAAACCACTTTTAAACAGTCCTCACATATTGCATTATATGTGTAAATGTACATAATAAAATACACTAAAGTGTTTATGTGTGTTATCATACTCCACATCTACAGCAGTCACTGTTATTGTATCGGGATGTTAGGCTACATTATCCAGAAGAGATCGCTTTCAAACCAAATGCACAGTTCCTCATAGCATTTACAGTACTTACGACTACAATCATTCACTGTAACATGCAATCAAATTCTAAAATATCAAATTTACAGAGGTATCCCACACCCCTGAGTCAATACATGTTAGAATCACCATTGGTAGCTATTAAAGCTGTAAGTCTTTCTGGGTAAGTCTCTAAGAGCTTTGTACACCTGGATTGTACAATACTTTTATTTTATCTTTAACATTCGTCAAGCTTTGTCAAAGTGGTTGTTGATCATTGCTAGACAGCCATTTTCAAGTCTTGCCATAGATTTTCAAGACTATTTAAGCCAAAACTGTAACTAGGCCACATAGGAACATTCAATGTAATCTTGGTAAGAAAATCCCTACTCCTTGCCGATAACAAGCATACTCATAACATGATGTAACCATGACCATGCTTGAAAATATGAAGAGTGGTACTCAGTGATGTGTTGTGTTGGGTTTGCCCCAAACATAACACTTTGTATTCAGGACATAAAGTTCATTTCTTTGCCACATTTTGTGCAGTTTTACTTTAGTGCCTTGTTGCAAACAGGATGCATGTTTTGGAAAAATGTTATTCTTTACAAGCTTCCTACTTTTCACTCTGTCATTTAGGTTAGTATTGTGGAGTAACTACAATATTGTTGATCCATCCTCAGTTTTCTCCTATCACAGCCATTAAACTCTGTAACTGTTTTAAAGTCACTATTGGCCACATGGTGAAATACCTGAGCGGTTTCCTTCCTCTCCGGTAACTAGGTTAGGAAGGACGCCTGTATCTCCGTAGTGACTGGATGTATTGATACACCATCCAAAGTTTAATTAAGAACTTCATAATGCTCAAAGTGATATTCAATGTCTGCTTTTTTTTACCCATCTACCAATAGGTGCCATTCTTTGCAAGGCATTGGAAAATCTCCCTGGTCTTTGTGGTTGAATCTGTGTTTGAAATGTACTGCTCGACTGAGGGACCTTAAAGATAATTGTACTGTATGTGTGGGGTATAGAGATGAGGTAGTCTTTCAAAAATCAAGTTAAACACTATTACCGCACACAGTGAGTCCATGCAACTTATTATGTGACTTGTTAAGCAAATTGTTTCTCCTGAACTTATTTAGGCTTGCCAGGGGTTGAATACTTATTGACTCAAGACATTTCAGCTTTTCATTTTTAATTAATTTGTAAACATTTCTAAAAACATAATTCCACTTTGACATTATTTGATATTGTGTGTAGGCCAGTGACACAAAATCTCAATTTTAACACAACAAAATGTGTAAAAAGTCTATGGGTGTGAATACTTTCTGAAGGCACTGTAGCATTCAGGGTTTTCACAAGTCTCTAAAAACCAATGAAACATGGTCAATATTGAAGAGTAGTAACCCATGGGACTATAATTATGACGTCAGAAATTGTCATTGTTTTATACTGCACAAGCCCCATTGCACTTGTAGTGGTACTGCCTAAGATAGTCCCTGAGCTGATTAGGCAGTGGAAGAATCTTGATGCCCTGGTACGTAGTGCAGCTACAGATCACTGCGCGACACAGGTGCTGCAGGGTGAATGGGAAAGTCCGGGCCAGAGGGCGGGATAGGAGGGGCTCGAAGAAGAGGCATGTGGCCGGGTCGCTGTAGTGCCGGAGCAGGCCCGTCACGCTGGGGTCCCGGTACATGCACGGATCGCGGCCATCGAAGCTGAAGCGCTTGCCGTTCTGCTCGATACGGGCATGGAGGGAGCGGCTATAGCGGCGGAAGCTGACGGAGAAGAGGAACTTGTCCTGGGCCGAGTCGCGGAGGAGGAAGGTGCCCTCGGGCTGG
The DNA here is from genome assembly GCF_045679555.1 of Salvelinus alpinus. Taxonomy (NCBI): domain Eukaryota; kingdom Metazoa; phylum Chordata; class Actinopteri; order Salmoniformes; family Salmonidae; genus Salvelinus; species Salvelinus alpinus. The sequence goes on from NC_092094.1 coordinate 66,075,713, forward strand.
CCTTCCAGGAGCTCCTCTGCCTGGAAGCGGTCCAGAACGCCCCAGTAACACGGGCTGTTGTTGATCTGCAGGAGGTCAGGGACAAGGATGTAATCTGTATGGCTGCCACCATAGGCTGCTCTGCCCTGCGGATGGGAGAGATCCCAGTCCTCAAGGCTCAGGGGCCTACTCAAGCAGATGCCCTCCCATGAAAGAGGTGTCGAAGGCGGGGATGTGGAAGTGGACGGGACTGGTTCTTTGCCAGCAGCCTGTGCAGCCTTGGCGGCTTGGGCAACCTCTAGGCCCACAATGGCGCTGGGGTGGGTGGCATGCTTCTTGATGAGGTGCCAGCAGTGGGCCAGCTCTGACTTGGACGAGAAGGGGCACTTGTCCTGCATGAGCTCCGTGACATGGATCGGACGCTTGGACCAGAGGAGCACAGAAAATCTCCCCCGGTAGGCCCCCGTTGGGCAGCCGTGGTGGTGGTGGTGATGGTCAGTGCGGAGAGGGAAACACTGGCCCACTGCATCCTGGAACTTCTGCCGGAGAGAGCGCCTAGTAAGGGCTTTCCGACAGGGGACGTCTATGTCGACTTCCCCCATTACGGTACAGCTACACCTCCTCTCTCCCCGTCGCCGCAGACATGAGGTGGAACGCGCTCCTTGTTCCTCCATCGGCCCTACCCCCTCCGGACCCCGAAGGCCCGGATCGTTTCGGGAACTCCGGGAGCGTTTCTTGCAGCTCCATACGTAGCTGTCGGCACTCCAGCTGCGGATGCCGCATTTGGGACAGATGTCCGAACTTCGGGATTTCTTCTCAGACATGGCCTTCCCTCTTCTTCATACAGCTCTGTGCTACATTAATAGACAGAGATAACCAAGTCAATATGTGGATAAAAACAACATTCACTGATAAAACAATGGGATGGTTATCAACAAAAGCTTTGAAATCCAATATCAAACAGTACAAGTAGAAAGTGTATTATGTTAGATTAGATATTCCTCTAAAGTTTAGAGAGGATCTCATGTCAAATGTTGTTGAAGTGTTGTGGTTGCAGGTTCACCTGCCTCATCTAAAGCCTCTTCTTTTGGGGTGCTGCTATAGGCCACCAAGTGCTAACAGTCAGTGTTTGGATAATATGTGTGCAATGCTTGATAATGTTTCTGATGGTAACAGATAGGTCTATTTTCTGGGTGATCTGAACATTGACTGGTTAACAACTAGCTTTCCTTTCAAGAGGTAGCTTCTCACTGTGACTAATGCCTGTAATATCACCTAGGTTATCACTCAACCAACTAGAGTGCATACCAATAGTGTTCTGTCTGTGACATCCACTTGTATTGATCAAATATTCACAAATGCCGCAGAGCTTTGCTCCAATTGTTGACATACATGCACCTGTTAAGAAACTAACTGTGAGTGGACGGGGACTTTAATGCAGGCAAACTTAAATTAATTTCACCTAATTTCTACCAGCATGTTACATGTGCAACCAGAGGAAAAAAATCTCTAGACCATCTTTACTCTACACACAGAGACGCGTACAAAGCTCTCCCTCGCCCTCCATTTGGAAAATCTGACCATAATTCCATCCTCCTGATTCCTGCTTAAAAGCAAAAACTAAAGCAGGAAGTACCAGTGACTCGCTCAATGCGGAAGTGGTCAGATGACGAGGATGCTACGCTACAGGACTGTTTTGCTAGCACTGACTGGAATATGTTCTGGGATTCATCCAATGGCATTGAGGAGAATACCATCTCAGTCACCGGCTTCATCAATAAGTGCATTGACGACGTCGTCCCCACAGTGACCGTACTTACATATACCAACCAAAAGCCATGGGTTACAGGCAACATCCGCACCGAGCTAAAGGTTAGAGCTGTCGCTTTCAAGGAGCAGGACACTAATCCGGACGCTTATAAGAAATCCCGCTATGCCCTCAGACTAACCAACAAACAGGCAAAGCGTCAATACAGGACTAAGATTGAATCCTACGGCACCGGCTCCGACACTCGTCGGATGTGGCAGGGCTTGCAAACTATTAGGGACTACAAAGGGAAGCACAGCCGAGAGCTGCCCAGTGACACAAGCCTACCAGACGAGTTACAGTTGAAGTCGGAAGTTTACATACACTTAGGTTGGAGTCATTTAAACTCGTTTTTCAACCACTCCACAAATTTCTTGTGAACAAACTATAGTTTTGGCAAGTCAGTTAGGACATCTACTTTGTGCATGACACAAGTAATTTTTCCAACAATTGTTTACATACAGATATTTCACATAATTGTTGGTGATGTGTTGTGAAGTTGTGAAGAGAGCACGACAACGCCTTTTCCCACTCAGGAGACAGCTGCACCATTGAGAGCAGCCTGACTGGTTGCATCACCGCCTGGAATGGCAACTGCTCGGCATCCGGCCGTAAGGGGGGTAGTGCGTACAGCCCAGTATATCACTGGGGCCAAGCTTCCTGTCATCCAGGACCTACATGTATATACTAGGCGGTGTCAGAGGAAGGCCCAAAAAATTGTCAAAGACTCCAGTCACCCAAGTCATAGACTGTTCTCTCTGCTACCGCACAGCAAGCGGTAACGGAGCTCAACGTCTAGGTCCAAAAGGCTCCTTAACAGCTTCTACCCCCAGGCCATAAGACTGCTGAACAATTAATCAAATGGCCACAGGATTGTTTACAATGACCACCATCCCCTCCCTTTTTTTTTTACACTGTTGCTACTCGCTGTTTATTATCTATGCATAGTCACTTTACCCCTACCTACCTGTAAAAATGTCCTCAACTAACCTGTACCCCTGCATATTGACTCGGTACCGGTACCCCCTGTATATAGCCTCATTTTTCATATTTGATTGTGCTACTTTCTTTTCTATTTTTGTGTTTTTTTCTTTTTCTTCTTTCGTTTACTTAGTAGATATTTTCTTAACTGTATTTTTTTTAAACGGCATTGTTGGTTTAGGACCTCTAAGTAAGCACTTCACGGCATGTGACAAACATTCAATTTGATTTGATTTGAACTGTGAGAGCCCCCTGGGTTGACGATGAATTGAAAAATGGTATTGTTCAAAGAAAATTATGCAAAAGAGGTGGGAAACAGGTTAGGCTGCTCAGCTGATTTGTTAACATACTGTAAATTGAGAAATGTTGTGACTAAATTTAACAAAAATAATAAATGTTATTACCAAACAAAGATAAATGACATACAATAAAAAGAAAAGGTACTTTGGAGTACCTTAAATTATATCATGGGCAGAAAACCCAGTTCATCTCCATCGTTCATTGAAGTTGATGGGTCATATATAAGAAAACCTTTCAATATTGCCAATAATTTCAATGACTATTTCACTAGTAAGGTGGAAAAAATTACAACATTGAACAGTGAAACATAATTTTGTATAAAATATTTAATAATGAAAGAGAAGGATTGCTGTTTTGAATTTGGTCAAGTTAGTATGGGAGAGGTGGAAAAAACGATTGTTTTCCATCAATAATGATAAGCCACCAGGTATAGACAACCTAGATGGGAAACAATGTAAGGGATAATCAACGAGGGACTGAGTTCTATGGAAAATAATAAACGACGTGGAAGGTGTGTTCACAGAGAACTGACCTTCCACAGAGCTGGATTATTTTCCAGAGAACGCATAGAGCCCCGAGTTGATTATCCCTTTTATACCATGACTACAATTGTAACACATTTGCCGCTAGTAATGTGTTCAGTTGCCGGTAGAAATGTGTTCAACATACACTGAAGTAGCTAGCAAGGTTACTAGATAGTTTCCAGTAGTTGCCGTGGTAACCAAACAAACAGACTTGGTAGTTTAGCTAACAAAACCATCAGTCCTAGTTTCCCGTTATGAAAATTCGACAACGCCAATAATGTTTCCAATTCTACTTTTGCTTTCAAAAGCAGAGACATAGAACATATAAGAATGAACTATAGCCATTGAATTCTACCGTGCAAATATAATGCACGCTCTAGAATGCCCTTCAAGCCAATCAGAAACAAGTATTCAACAATTCCATGGTATAATGAGAATGTTAGCAGACTGAATTGCTACCCCTATTTGCTATATATTTAACCAAAGTCTAAAGGAGTGTGTGTCCACAGGCGTGGAAGGAAGCTAAAGTAATTCCACTGCCTAAAAATAGTAAAGCATCCTTTTGCTGGCTCTAACAGCCACCCAATCAGTTTGCTGCCTGTTCTGAGTAAACTGATGGAGAGGATTGTGTTTGACCAAATACATAGAACAGAGAACAAGTTAACTCCTGACTTTCAGCACGCATACATAAAATGTCACTCAACTTGTACGTCACTGACTCAGATGACTGATGATTGGTTAAAAGAAATGGAGAATAAGATTATCGATGGAGCTGGACAAATATTTTTTGCCCGGCGCTGCAGATGGCTAAATTGATCCCTGATACAGGACTATTAAAGGCCCAGTGCACTTTTGTGATTTAAAAAAATATTTTTTATTATTATTCCGATTTTTAAGTTTTTTTTTTGTCCTATTTAGCTAGCTTGCTGTTGCTAGCTAATTTGTCCTGGGATATAAACATTGAGTTGTTATTTTACCTGAAATGCACAAGGTCCTCTATTCCGACTATTAATCCACACATAAAACAGCCAACCGAATCGTTTCTAGTCATCTCTCCTCCTTCCAGACTTTGAAATCTTATACTCAGAATATGTGGTATGCATCTTACATTCTGCATCCAGGCAGTGGGAGAAGATGGAACGAGATGGATTTTGGCCAACATTCTGCAAATTTTCTCGTCAATTAAATATTTGATCTCAATACAGTTTTCTGTTCCCAAATCTAGAATATGTTATGAACAGAGTGGACTAAGTTTTATAGATTTCACCTTTTGCAAAAGTTTTTAAAAGTCACGCAGATGTATACTAGAATGCGGCAATAGGATATCTTTAGCGCATGCTTGGCTCTGGCCACCTCCTTGCTCGTTTTTATTTTATTTTATTATGCAAGTCAGTTAAGAACAAAGTCTTATTTTACAATGACGGCCTACTCCAGCCAAATCCTCCCCTACCCTGGACAACGTTGGGCCAATTGTGCTCCGCCCTATGGGACTCCCAATCACAGCTGGTTGTGATACAGCTCAGGATTGAACCAGGGTCTGTAGTAAGGACTCTAACACTGAGATGCAGTGCCTTAGACCGCTGTGCCACTTGAGGGCCATCGTTTTGCCCACTATGACTCATTTGTTCACATTTTTTGTTCACAAATCCAGATAGCTGATGTTCTGAAAGAGCTGCAAAATCTGGACCCCTACAAATCAGCCGGGCTAGACAATCTGGACCCTCTCTTTCTAAAATTATCCGCCGCAATTGTTGCAACCCCTATTACTAGCCTGTTCAACCTCTCTTTCGTATCGTCTGAGATCCCCAAAGATTGGAAAGCTGCTGCGGTCATCCCCCTCTTCAAAGGGGGAGACACTCTAGACCCAAACTGTTACAGACCTAAATCTATCCTACCCTGCCTTTCGAAAGTCTTCGAAAGCCAAGTTAACAAACAGATCACCGACTATTTTGAATCCCACCGTACCTTCTCCGCTATGCAATCTGGTTTCAGAGCTGGCCATGGGTGCACCTCAGCCACGCTCAAGATTCTAAACGATATCATAACCGCCATCGATAAAAGACAATACTGTGCAGCCGTCTTCATCGTCCTGGCCAAGGCTTCCGATACTGTCATTCACCGCATTCTTATCGGCAGAATCAACAGCCTTGGTTTCTCAAATGATTGCCTCGCCTGGTTCACCAACTACTTCTCAGATAGAGTTCAGTGTGTCAAATCGGAGGGCCTGTTGTCCGGACCTTTGGCAGTCTCTATGGGGGTGCCACAGGGTTCAATTCTCGGGCCGACTCTTTTCTCTGTATACATCAATGATGTCGCTCTTGCTGCTGGTGATTCTTTGATCCACCTCTATGCAGACGACACCATTCTGTATGCTTCTGCCCCTTCTTTGGACACTGTGTTAACAAACCTCCAGACGAGCTTCAATGCCATACAACACTCCTTCCATGGCCTCCAACTGCTCTTAAATGCAACTAAAACTAAAATAAATATCTTCAACCGATCGCTGCCCACACCCGCCCGCCCGTCTAGCATCACTACTCTGGACGGTTCTGACTTATAATATGTGGACAACTACCAATACCTAGGTGTCTGGTTAGACTGTAAACTTCCAGACTCACATTAAGCATCTCCAATCCAATCCCTCGTAAAACTGACTATCCTACCGATCCTTGACTTTTTGTAATTTACAAAATAGCCTCCAACACTCTACTCAGCAAATTGGATGTAGTCTATCACAGAGCCATCCGTTTTGTCACCAAAGCCCCATATACTACCCACCAACTACCTCATCCCCATATTGTTATTTATTTTTTGCTCTATTGCACCTCAGTATCTCTACTTGCACATTCATCTTCTGCACATCTATCACTCCAGTGTTTAATTGCTAAATTGTAATTATTTCGCCACTATGGCCTATTTATTGCCTTACCTCCCTAATCTTACTACATTTGCACACACTGTATAGACTTTTCTATTGTGTTATTGACTGTACGTTTTTTATCCCATGTGTAACTCTGTTGTTTGTGTCGCACTGCTTTGCTTTATCTTGGCCAGGTCACAGTGGTAAATGAGAACTTGTTCTCAACTGGCCTACCTGGTTAAATAAAGGTGAAATAAAAAATAAATAAAAACAGTTGAACCGACAAGCTGTGGTCTATCTTGGTTAAGTTATAAAAATCTTTGTCTGAATGCTCGGCTATGAAAAGCCAACTGACATTTACTCCTGAGGTGTGGACCTGTTGGACCCTTCACAACCACTGTGATTATTGTTTGACCCTGCTGGTCATCTATAAACATTTGAAGAACAATCTAGCCTTAATGGCCAGGTACTCTTATAATCTCCACCCCGGACAACAGAAGAAGACTGGCCATCCCTTAGAACCTGGTTTCTTCCTAGTTTCTTCCTAGGTTCTTCCTAGGTTCCTTCCTAGGTTCCTTCCTAGGTTCCTTCCTAGGTTAGGAAGCACTTGTCATCTCCCGTCTGGATTACTGCAACTCGCTGTTGGCTGGGCTCCTTGCCTGTGCCATTAAACCCCTACAACTCATCCAGAACGCCGCAGCCCGTCTGGTGTTCAACTTTCCCAAGTTCTCTCACGTCACCCCGCTCCTCCGCTCTCTCCACTGGCTTCCAGTTGAAGCTCGCATCCGCTACAAGACCATGGTGCTTGCCTACGGAGCTGTGAGGGGAACGGCACCTCCGTACCTTCAGGCTCTGATCAGGCCCTACACCCAAACAAGGGCACTGCGTTCATCCACCTCTGGCCTGCTCGCCTCCCTACCTCTGAGGAAGTACAGTTCCCGCTCAGCCCAGTCAAAACTGTTCGCTGCTCTGGCACCCCAATGGTGGAACAAACTCCCTCACGACGCCAGGTCAGCGGAGTCAATCACCACCTTCCGGAGACACCTGAAACCCCACCTCTTTAAGGAATACCTAGGATAGGATAAAGTAATCCTTCTAACCCCCCCCCCTTAAAAGAGTTAGATGCACTATTGTAAAGTGGTTGTTCCACTGGATATCATAAGGTGAATGCACCAATTTGTAAGTCGCTCTGGATAAGAGCGTCTGCTAAATGACTTAAATGTAAATGTAGGTTCCTTCCTGCCTTTCTAGGCAGTTTGTCCTAGCCACAATGCTTCTACATCTGCATTTACATTTCCATTTAAGTCATTTAGCAGACGCTCTTATCCAGAGCGACTTACAAATTGGAAAGTTCATACATATTCATCCTGGTCCCCCCGTGGGGAATGAACCCACAACCCTGGCGTTGCAAGCGCCATGCTCTACCAACTGAGCCACACGGGACCATCTGCATTGCTTGCTGTTTGGGGTTTTAGGCTGGCTTTCTGTATAAGCACTTTGTGACATCTGCTGATGTAAAAAGGGCTTTATAAATACATATGATTGAATGATTGATTGAAGAAAAAAAAGTGTCCCAATTTAGATCATTGTAAATGTATTTAATATACTTAAATGCTAATAAAACACAATTAAAGTTGACATTAAATGCATTAAATATATTTCAAATTGTTCCAATTTAGATAATTTAGCTGCTGCTAAAGCCAATTTCTACCACTCTAAATTCCAAGCATCTGCCTCTAACCCTAGGAAGCTCTTTGCCACCTTCTCCTCCCTCCTGAATCCTCCTCCCCCTCCTCCCCCCTCCTCCCTCTCTGCTGATGACTTCGTCAACCATTTTGAAAAGAAGGTCGACGACATCCGATCCTCGTTTGCTAAGTCAAACGACACCGCTGGTTCTGCTCACACTGCCCTACCCTGTGCTTTGACCTCTTTCTCCCCTCTCTCTCCAGATGAAATCTCGCGTCTTGTGACGGCCGGCCGCCCAACAACCTGCCCGCTTGACCCTATCCCCTCCTCTCTTCTCCAGACCATTTCCGGAGACCTTCTCCCTTACCTCACCTCGCTCATCAACTCATCCTTGACCGCTGGCTACGTCCCTTCCGTCTTCAAGAGAGCGAGAGTTGCACCCCTTCTGAAAAAACCTACACTCGATCCCTCCGATGTCAACAACTACAGACCAGTATCCCTTCTTTCTTTTCTCTCCAAAACTCTTGAACGTGCCGTCCTTGGCCAGCTCTCCTGCTATCTCTCTCAGAATGACCTTCTTGATCCAAATCAGTCAGGTTTCAAGACTAGTCATTCAACTGAGACTGCTCTTCTCTGTGTCACGGAGGCGCTCCGCACTGCTAAAGCTAACTCTCTCTCCTCTGCTCTCATCCTTCTAGACCTATCGGCTGCCTTTGATACTGTGAACCATCAGATCCTCCTCTCCACCCTCTCCGAGCTGGGCATCTCCGGCGCGGCCCACGCTTGGATTGCGTCCTACCTGACAGGTCGCTCCTACCAGGTGGCGTGGCGAGAATCTGTCTCCGCACCACGTGCTCTCACCACTGGTGTCCCCCAGGGCTCTGTTCTAGGCCCTCTCCTATTCTCGCTATACACCAAGTCACTTGGCTCTGTCATATCCTCACATGGTCTCTCCTATCATTGCTATGCAGACGACACACAATTAATCTTCTCCTTTCCCCCCTCTGATAACCAGGTGGTGAATCGCATCTCTGCATGTCTGGCAGACATATCAGTGTGGATGACGGATCACCACCTCAAGCTGAACCTCGGCAAGACGGAGCTGCTCTTCCTCCCGGGGAAGGACTGCCCGTTCCATGATCTCGCCATCACGGTTGACAACTCCATTGTGTCCTCCTCCCAGAGTGCTAAGAACCTTGGCGTGATCCTGGACAACACCCTGTCGTTCTCAACTAACATCAAGGCGGTGACCCGTTCCTGTAGGTTCATGCTCTACAACATTCGCAGAGTACGACCCTGCCTCACGCAGGAAGCGGCGCAGGTCCTAATCCAGGCACTTGTCATCTCCCGTCTGGATTACTGCAACTCGCTGTTGGCTGGGCTCCCTGCCTGTGCCATTAAACCCCTACAACTCATCCAGAACGCCGCAGCCCGTCTGGTGTTCAACTTTCCCAAGTTCTCTCACGTCACCCCGCTCCTCCGCTCTCTCCACTGGCTTCCAGTTGAAGCTCGCATCCGCTACAAGACCATGGTGCTTGCCTACGGAGCTGTGAGGGGAACGGCACCTCCGTACCTTCAGGCTCTGATCAGGCCCTACACCCAAACAAGGGCACTGCGTTCATCCACCTCTGGCCTGCTCGCCTCCCTACCTCTGAGGAAGTACAGTTCCCGCTCAGCCCAGTCAAAACTGTTCGCTGCTCTGGCACCCCAATGGTGGAACAAACTCCCTCACGACGCCAGGTCAGCGGAGTCAATCACCACCTTCCGGAGACACCTGAAACCCCACCTCTTTAAGGAATACCTAGGATAGGATAAAGTAATCCTTCTAACCCCCCCCCCCCCCCTTAAAAGAGTTAGATGCACTATTGTAAAGTGGTTGTTCCACTGGATATCATAAGGTGAATGCACCAATTTGTAAGTCGCTCTGGATAAGAGCGTCTGCTAAATGACTTAAATGTAAATGTAAATGTATAATTTAAATATACTGAACTATATTTATCACAGACATACTTCTATATACTGAAATAATATATTTAAGTATATATATATATATTTTTTAATAGTCAGTTTGGGAAGACATATTATTGCTACAGATTTCTTGCCTTCTACCTTCTTGCCTTCTACCTTCTACTATGCCCTAGCACAGTGGTCGCAAACCGGTCGATCGACAAGGCATTCCAAGTCGATCACCAAATATTTCTGTAGAAAAGCCAACGAATGATAAAGGCTTGCTCTCCTTTATTGAAATCGTGTTGAGTTTATACCAGTAGGTGCACTTGATTCAAAAGTCCTGCGCACCGGGTAAGCAAAGTGTTCCCATGAGACAAACTCTGACTACCCGGCGGACCGGCAATTCTGTGCCTAAATCGAGTGCATCTACTGTGCTGCCCAATCGGATAGCTCAAATCACCGTGGCTAGTGGCTACAGAGCTTCCATGACCCTGGCCACAGCCAAGTAGGCTACTAGCCTACGTAAGATTTAATAACTTTTAAAACCATGAGCACAGAAAGACTGTCAACAAATACAGCAAAGAGCTGCTGTTTTTATCAGTGAGTTCATGTTTAAGTGTATATTCAGCACTGTCACTGTTTTTATTCAACACTTTTACATAACTCGCTTTTCCGTACTTCCGCTCGGCCTGCAGCCGCAATGAATGAGTAGCCAAGTATCGATAGCCCTGCGTTGTATTATTATTAGCAGCTCGTCGTGTCGATTTTAATATTAAGGAATATTGAACTTTCTCTGGTCATAGGAACAACATGAATCTGTGCATGACGCAGATGCGGTGTGACTCGAGTTTCGCCATCAGGTGGAAGACGGTGTCCCCTCTCTCTGGTCAGTCTCACCGGAGGAAAGGAAGGAGAGAGCAGGGACGGTGAGAGGCGGTTGGGAAAAATCGTTTTGAACAGTCATCAATTCCAAGTCGGAAACTCGGGCATCTTTCTAGAGCCCCGACTTTTCAACCTGAAGATCACTGACGTCGTGATTTGACCTCGTTGAACATCAGATGCAGGTACCATCAGTCCAGTAAAATAAAAAAGCTAATTATTTCAATTCATGCTCTACAGTGCCTCACAAGTGCTAAACCAACTGATCAATTTTGTTATCAAAGCTCGAGTTTTGAAATGGAAAATGGTCTGATTAACAATATTGGCAGGCCAATCATATAGCCAATATGTTGTGATAATGTATTAGGCCAACTGCCCAAACCTCATTCCTACAAAACTGTTTGTGTGAGGTTAATGTAAAAAAAATCTGAGCTTTAGATTTCAGCTTGCTTTTTGACTGCGAAAGTGATCTTGACTCAGAAATGGTTGGTGACCACTGCCCTAGAATGTATAAGGAGAGGACCAGACAAAGGCAGTGTAATTTCAGAGTCAAGACAAGTCATGATGTTTGAGAGTGCCCCACAGATTTATATCAATGATAAAAAATTACACTTACTATACAGTTGTACAATGTATAAAGTAATTTGCTCTGAAAAGAGTTAGCCTATAGCCACACAAAAAAGAAATGAAAACCTCATTTTATATTGTTTAAAATAACATTGAGTAGCCTACACCTTGTTTTTATTTCTAAATCTTACAAATCATTTAACTTTTGATTACTTTTGTCTAGAGATGGTCTTACCTTTTAAAAATCGTTTTAGAGAGACAACGTAATCTCCATGTCCATGTTGCCAAATTCTATTATAATCTTGCCATTTGCATTCAGTCTTCCTTCCAGACCCCATCTCCTGTGTAGACTAGTTCCGCTCTCTTTATAGACAAATCCTCTTGGGATTTGATCGTTTCCTCGTTTGTCGGGGATGGTTGTGAGAGTGAGAAAGTTGCATCTTCTACTCAGTAGCATATAGTAGGCGTGTAATAGACTACAGCGTATACGTGTAAAGACGCACAACCAATATGCTATTATTTTACTTGATAGTCCTATATTTCCTACCCGACACCTCTGATGATATTTTTAAGGGATTGAATTTTGCCTTGAATTTGATTAATCTAGCTCATTTATTTCAGAAAGCAGAGCCTGTGTGCATTAGACCTATATAGACCATTATATTTAAAGGTCCAATCTGGGATCTTAGAATCGGTTTTAATGATCATTTAAATAAACTGACACTCATTCGTTATAGGGCGGCACACAATTGGTCCAGCGTCTTCCGGGTTCGGCCGGTGTGGGCCGTCATAGTAAATACGAATTTGTTCTTAACTGACTTGCCTAGTTAAATAAAGGTTAAATGTAAAAAATATAAATAATTACCTTTAAAGAAATTACTGTAGGCCTATATTGTTCTCAATGCCACCTGATGGTAAGCCCACCCACACGTTAACGACATCCTTGAGATAATTAGGCAACAATGATAGCCTCTGTCTGTTTATCCTTTCAACCTAGTTAGACAGGAAACGGCCTGGCTTTTAGATTGCATCGAGCACTTGATGTATTGATTGAACAATCAATAAGACTCTTCCGACAGGTTTGTCTGCTTCCAGGCGATCTTCGAGTGGCTCCAAGTTAGAAGACAAGTCATTTTGACATAGAAACCTCTGGATACTACACAGACTTGGGTTTGTATACTATCTGAAAACATTTCAAATACCTTATCTGTGCTTGATTAAGCTTGCCTGTTGCAATGGAACCAATACAAAAGTCTCAAAACGGCAAACACTGCCCATCTGGCACTCCAGGAAGGCTAAAGCAAACACTCAGATTTGAGTATTTTAGCGTATGCAAGTATTTGAAAGATTTAAATAGCATTTGAATTTAGGTCTGTGCGTGTGAACCATATGACATTCCCCGTTTTCCCACTGTTAGTCTACAAAACTTGTGGTATCAGATGTCAAAATAAGCATTTGAAGGCTGAACATCCTGCTGGACTTAAAGGGTTAAACGGGACTAATACAATAAGTGCCCCTCCTTTGTTGTCATTAATGAGGTGATGTCATGTACATGTTTAACAAGAGGCCCTGCCTATTAAGCAGAGGATGACATATTGTACTGTATGTATTATTCATTAAAGTGGAACCATTGAGTATCCAAAATACTTGTGTGTGACACTCCTGCTATGAAACAGCAGGTTAATATTTGATGAGCGTTGTTATGAAGTCCACATAGAGTAATACATCTCTTCAAGTAGTAAAATATTTTCTATTAATTACTTACTGGGGGTGTAGATTTCAGTCGACCACCAACCGAGCAAATGAGTAATCAAACCAGTTAGTAGTTGGTTACTGAGTCAAATGATCAGTGATGATTGATGAACTACTAGGATGACTCCTCTCCTTCCCTCATGTGTCCTCCTTATATGGCCATGACACTTATCCTTTTTGTCCCATTTCAGGAAGTCTGTTGAATATGATGCTATTCCCTGGTAGTCTTTTCACAGCAGTTCATTCAATCATGAGGATGCCTGACATTTGTCAAGTTAAAGGTTTTATTTTAGCATTATATTTTGATACCATTCATAGCTACATCAGACTCAGACACCCTTAACCGCACCCATACAACCTTTACCACCCGTTTCCTCTGAAATATTTGTTCTCCTCCACCCCTCCCACTGAAGGAAAGGCTTGACTTTTAGTCCTCTGCACTGACTCCCATCAATTGAAACAGTAGTGTGTGTGTGTGTGGGGGTAGCAGCACTACCGGTGTTGCATAAACCACACACTACATCCCCCAGTTATACACACACACGCACACAAATGCATGCACACGCCGAATGCATACACACACAAGCACGCAGGTACACTCAAATCAAATCACATTTTATTTGTCACATACACGTGTTCAGCAGATGTTGTTGTGGGTGTAGCGAAAGGGTTGTGTTTCTACAGTATCTCTAACAGTGCAGTGATATCTAACAAGTAATATCTAACCATTTCAGAACAATGCACACAAATCTAGAGTAAAGGAATGGAATTAAGAGTACATAAATATTTGTGCGAGCAATGTCAGAGATGCATAGACTAAGATACAGTAGAATATAATAAAATACAGTATATACATATGAGATGAGTAATGACAAATATGTAAACGTTATTAAAGTGACTCGTGTTCCATTATTAAAGTGGCCAATGATGATTTCAAGTCTATGTATATAGGGCAGCAGACTAATGTGCTAGTGATGGCTATTTAACAGTCTGATGGCCTTGAGATAGAAGCTGTTTTTCAGTCTCTCGGTCCCAGCTTTGATGCACCTGTACTGACCTCGCCTTCTTGATGATAGCAGAATTTAAAAAGCAGTTAAAAATACACTTCATGGAACAATGGGAACTGTGAAGAGACACACACAAAGGTACAGACACATGCATACGCACACATTGCGATATTGTTGTATGGTGGTATTGAACATTTTGTGTTGAGGATATGTGGTGGTGTAGGGATGTTATATGATGTACTTTTTTTATCTTTAGCTCATTCAGTACAAACATAGTTCACTGTTTTATCTTTTGTTTTATACGTAATGTGGGTGCTTTGGTGTGTTTGGACCCCTGGAAGAGTAGCTCCTGCCTTGGCAAATACAAATAGCGGGGTGAACAGACAGTGGCTCGGGTGGTTGTTGTCCTTGATGAGCTTTTTGGCCTTCCTGTGACATCGGGTGCTGTAGGTTTCCTGGAGGGCAGGTAGTTTGCCCCCTGTGATGCGTTGGGCAGACCGCACCACCCTCTGGAGAGCCATGCGGTTGCGGGCGGTGCAGTTGCCGTACCAGGTGGTGATACAGCCTGACCGGATGCTCTCAATTGTGCATCTGTAAAGTTTGAGGGTTTTAGGTGCCAAGACAAATTTTTTCAGTCTCCTGAGGCGCTGTTGCGCCGAGGAACTTGAAGCTTTCCACCTTCTCCACTGTGGTACCGTCGATGTGGATAGGGGGGTGCTCCCTCTGCTAATTCCTGAAGTCCACGATCAACTCCTTTTGTTTTGTTGACGTTGGGTGAGAGATTATTATCCTAGCACCACACTCTCAGGGCCCTCACCTCCTCCCTGTAGGCTGTCTTGTCATTGTTGGTAATCAGGCCTACTACTGTTGTGTCGTCTGCAAACGTGATGATTAAATCATGGGTCATGGGTGAACGGGGAGTACAGGAGGGGGCTGAACACCTATCCTTGTGGGGCCCCAGTGTTGAGGATCAGCGAAGTGGAGGTGTTGTTTCCTACCTTCACCACCTGGGGGCGGCCCGAAAGGAAGTCCAGGACCCAGTTGCACAGGGCGGGGTTCAGACCCAGGGCCTCGAGCTTAATGCTGAGCTTGGAGGGTACTACGGTGTTGAATGCTGAGCTATAGTCAATTAACAGCATTCTTGCATAGGTATTCCTCTTGTCCAGATAGGATAGGGAAGTGTGCAGTACGATGGCGATTGCATCGTCTGTGGATCTATTGGGGCGGTAAGCAAATTGAAGTGGGTCTAGCGTGTAAGGTAGAGGTGATATGATCCTTGACTAGTCTCAAAGCACATCATGATGACAGAAGTGAGTGCTACAGGGCGATAGTCATTTAGTTCAGTTACCTTTGCTTTCTTAGGAACAGGAACAATGGTGGACATCTTGAAGCATGTGGGGACAGCAGACTGGGATAGGGAGAGATTGAATATGTCCGTAAATACTCCAGCCAGCTGGTCTGCACATGCTGTGAGGACCCGGCTAGGGATGCCGTCTGGGTCGGTAGCCTTGCGAGGGTTAACACTCTTAAATGTTTTACTCACGTCGGCCACAGAGAAGGAGAGCCCACAGTCCTTGGTAGAGGGCCACATCGGTGGCACTGTGTTATCCTCAAAGCGGCGAAGAATGTGTTTAGCTTGTCCAGAAGCAAGACGTTGGTGACCGCGGCGTGGCTGGTTTTCCTTTTGTTGTCCATGATTGTCTGTGGACCTTGCCACATACGTCTCATGTCTGAGGCATTGAATTGAATCTCTATTTTTGCCTGTTTGATTGCCTTAAGGAGGGAATAACTACACTGTTTGTATTCGGCCGTATTCCCAGTCACCTTGCCATGGTTAAAAGCTCTTTCAGTTTTGCGCTAATGCTGCCATCTATCCACGGTTTCTGGTTAGGGTAGGTTTTAATAGTCACAGTGGGCACGACATCTCCTATACACTTCCTGATAAACTCAGTCGCCGTATCAGTGTATTCGTCAATGTTATTCTCGGAGGCTACCCGGAACATATCCCAGTCCGCGTGATCAAAACAATCTTGAAGCGTGGATTCCGATTGGTCAGACCAGTGTTGAATAGTCCTGAGCACAGGTGCTTCCTGTTTGAGTTTTTGCCTGTGAGAAGGGAGGAACAAAATAGAGTCGTGATCAGATTTGCCGACGGGAGGGCCTTGTAGTAGCAGTGGTCGAGTGTTTTAGCTGCGTGAGTACTACAGCCAATGTGTTGATAGAACTTCGGTAACGTTTTTCTCAAATTTGCTTTGTAAAATCCCCAACTACAATAAATGCGGCCTCAGGATATGTGGTTGCAGTTTGCATAAAGTCCAGTGAAGTTCTTTGAGTGCCGTCGTGGTATTGGCTTGAGGGGGAATATACACGGTTGTGATTATAACCGAAGAGAATTCTCTTGGGAGGTAATACGGTCTGCATTTGATTGTGAGGTATTGTAGGTCGGGTGAACAAAATGACTTGACTTCCTGTATGTTATCACAATCACACCATGAGTAGTTAATCATGAAACATAGACAGACACACGCGCACACACACACACATACACAAGCTCTGTCAAGGTGACACGGGAGATCAAGCACAACACAACGGGGGATGTGGCAGAGCGGGAAGACCCTGTGAATGAAACAGGAAGCGATGAACATAATAGAACACGACAAAATGCCGATATAGGTCGTGTCACTGTCAAGGAATTTGAGAATGTCTATCGCTCTGTTCTTTATGCGCTGCCTGTGTCACGATTCTTCGACAGTCTCAAACGGTCTGCCATGTCTCATAAAAAAATGAATAATAATTTGATCAAATGTTTGGATTGATTCTAGTAACACGAACAAGAGACCACGAGGACATGAGGACATGAACTATACTTTAATTGATTAAAATGCATTAAAATGTGTTTGATAGATGAAAGAAAGAGAGGAATAAATATATTGTACTGCAGAATGTTACTGCATTATGTTTCTATCATATGGCTTGGGGGTCCCAGACTGAAAAGGCACTATAGTATGTCTAAACATTTTTGCAGTGCACCATTTCCTGCATACATAAAACAATAGGAAAACAGAATAATTAAATTACATATCCACTTTCCACTAGTGTGAATCAGCATAAGTGTTATTGCAATTTGCCAGGCGTGTAAAACGCGGCCATATCTCCTCATCTCACCAGGATACAATAGCTTTGCTCAGGAAGTGTGTGGAAAGTGGAAACCCAGTATGCCCATTACTATGCCCACTAAGCGGGCACAGTTCATCATCGCAGTGCAGCACATTGACCAGACCAGGGACAGAGGGGCTCCCATATTACAGTGGAATCGATCTAATTCTGATGAACAGCACAACTAACAACGACCTCTATAAATAATTGATGTGCCTGAGTAGATGAATGGGGAGGGAGGGAGGGATTTATAAGCAGCCTTATTTCATGAGCCTTTAGCTTTTGCCTCTTCTGAAGTTTTCTAACACCTCCCTCCTGTCTTATAATTGGTTGTAGCAAATTTTAAACGGACTTTAGTTGGCTATTATTTAGTCAGGATCATTATGAGATGATAAAATCACATTATAATGCATACTTGTGAAAATTCTTACAATGCATTATAACCACATAATAATGCATTGTGTGGGTAAAGTAAACCTGTAAAATGTTGCAGAATCAGGGATGTCTGTTTTAACCACAGTCCCTAACGTACCTTTCCATTCACAATTCACATACACTACTACTAAGTGTGGCGACGTTATCACTGGGCTGCCATTCATGAGGCAATGGGGAGAAGGAGTGAGAGGGAGGCAGTAGGGGTTGGCAGTGTTTGGCCTTGCCTTGTGAATTGCACTGAGAGCTAAATTGAATCAGAGAGGAAGTCTCTGGCTCCATTGATCTTGGCTCAGCTCTCTCTGCCGCTCTGCCTCTCTCTCTCTGTATCCCTCTCTCTCTCTTTGATCTATCTCTGTCACAGCAGGGGCCAAACTGCAGCCACTGCTTTGGCAACCAAGATGCTCTCAACAGTGTTACGGCATAAATGGTCGGTCGGACTGACATGATGCACTGTTGTTAGGAGTCATTATAATGCTATATGACTGTGCATGAGTCATTGTTTGAGCAGTGTCTTGTCTAATAATACAGTATTTTTTAGGGATAGTGTTCTGTTCAAGAGACTGATTGTGGAGTGGTTGGTGTCATTCAGTGAATTCCTCACTCTTGCGTTGCACTTCACTTCACTTGCTTTACAGTTCACCAGTTTATTGTGCAGCTAAGAATGTGACAACGTTCCAATGGCAGACACTATCACGCAAACAAGATGTTATTTCCTTTTGCTTCCTAAAATGTATTTCCTGGAATTCAATAGGCCTGTGTTTGAACCCAGGAATGTCATACCTGTGATTGGCTTACCCGTCTCAGCAGGGCTTCTCTATTAGCTGGGGTGGCCGAATGACGTCGACCGCCGAACGCCGCCCGAACAAGGAGAGGGACCGACTTCGGCGGAAGTCGTGACAGTACCCCCCCCCCCCCGATGCGCGGCTCCAGCAGCGCGCCGACACCGACTTCTGGGACGACCCGGAGGACGAGGCACAGGGCGATCCGGATGGAGACGGTGGAACTCCCGCAGCAACGAAGGGTCCAAGACGTCCTCCACCGGCACCCAGCATCTCTCCTCCGTACCGTACCCCTCCAACTCCACGAGGTACTGAAGGCCCCTTGCCCAACGCCTCGAGTCCAGGATGGCTTGAACAGCATACGCCGGGGCCCCCTCGATGTCCAGAGGGGGCGGAGGAACCTCCCGCACCTCAGACTCCTGGAGTGGACCAGCCACCACCGGCCTGAGGAGAGCGGCGTCCCAGGTCTCCTGGGCGTCCCAGGTCGCCTCCGAGCGCTTAAACCATTCATCCACCGCAGGAGCCTCGATCTGGCTCTGATGCCAAGGTGCCAGAACCGGCTGATACCCCAGTACGCACTGGAAGGGGGAGAGGTTAGTGGCGGAGCGAGTTTTGGGCCATCTCTGCCCAGGGGATGAACGCCGCCCACTCCCCCGGCCGGTCCTGGCAATATGACCGCAGAAACCTACCCACATCCTGGTTTACTCTCTCCACCTGCCCTTACTCTCGGGGTGAAAACCTGAGGTGAGGCTGACCGAGACCCCAGACGTTCCATGAACGCCCTCCATACCCTGGATGTGAACTGAGGACCTCGATCAGAGACTATGTCCTCAGGCACCCCGTAGTGCCGGAAGACGTGAGTGAACAGGGCCTCCGTAGTCTGTAGGGCCGTAGGGAGACCGGGCCGAAGGGAGGAGACGGCAGGACTTAGAAAACCGAGCCACAACGACCAGGATCGTGGTGTTGCCCTGTGAGGGAGGAAGATCCGTCAGGAAGTCCATCGACAGGTGCGACCACGGCCGTTGTGGAACGGGTAGAGGTTGTAACTTCCCTCTGGGCAGGTGCCTGGGAGCGTTGCACTGGGCGCACACCGAGCAGGAGGAAACATAAACCCTCACGTCCTTGGGCAAAGTGGACCACCAGTACTTCCCACTAAGACAGCGCACTGTCCGACCGATGCCAGGATGACCAGAGGAGGGTGACGTGTGGGCCAAATAGATCAACCGGTCGCGGACAGCAAACGGAATGTACAGACGCCCAGCTGGACACTGGAGAGGAGTGGGCTCTGTACGCAACACCCGCTCGATGTCCGCGTCCAGCTCCCACACTACCGGTGCCACCAGGCAAGAGGCCGGGAGTATGGGAGTGTGATCCATGGTGTCATACATCCGGGACAGTGCGTCTGCCTTAGCGTTCTGGGAACCTGGTCGGTAGGACAGGGTGAACACAAAACGGGTGAAAAACATGGCCCACCTTGCCTGGCGAGGGTTCAGTCTCCTCTCCGCCCGGATGTACTCCAGATTGCGGTGGTCAGTTCAGATGAGAAAACGGTATCTCACCCCCTCAAGCCAATGTCTCCACGCCTTCAGAGCCTTGACGACAGCCGACAGCCAACAGCTCCCGGTCCCCCACATCATAGTTTTGCTCCGCCGGGCTGAGCTTCTTCGAAAAGAAGGCACAGGGGCGGAGCTTCGGTGGCCTACCCGAGCGCTGAGAGAGCACGGCTCCTATCCCAGCCTCGGACGCGTCCACCTCCACTATGAACGCCAAAGAGGGATCCGAATGAGCCGCCTCAGCCGACCACTGCAGTCGCACCAGTCCCCCCTTCAGCAGTGAGGTAATGGGAGCCGCTACCTGACCAAAGCCCCGGATAAACCTCCTGTAATAGTTGGCGAACCCTAGGAACCGCTGCACTTCCTTTATCGTGGTGGGAGTCGGCCAATTACGCACAGCTGAAATGCGGTCACTCTCCATCTCCACCCCTGACGTGGAAATGTGGTACCCTAGGAAGGAGACGGACTGTTGCAAGAACAGACATTTCTCAGCCTTGACGTACAGGTCATGCTTCAACAGTCGACCAAGCACCCTGCGCACCAGGGACACATGCTCGCCGCGTGTAGCGGAGTATATCAGAATGTCGTCGATGTACACCACTACATCCTGCCCGTGCAGGTCCCGGAAAATCTCGTCAACAAAGGCCTGGAAGACTGATGGAGCATTCACCAACCCGTACGGCATGACGAGGTACTCATAGTGCCTTGAGGTGGTACTAAATGCCGTCTTCTTCTCGTCTTCTTCTCTTCCCTCCCGGATACGCACCAGGTTGTAAGCGCTCCTGAGATCCAATTTTGTGAAGAAGCGTGCCCCGTGCATTGACTCGATCGCAGTGATCTGATTGATACCCCGATAGTCAATACACGGGCGCAGACCTCCATCCTTCTTCTTCACAAAAAAGAAACTCGAGGAGGCAGGTGAAGTGGAGGGTCGAATGTATCCCTGCCCCAGGGATTCGGAGACGTATGTTTCCATAGCCGCCATCTCCTCCTGTGACAGAGGATACACGTGACTCCTGGGAAGTACTGCGTCTACCAGGAGATTTATCGCACAATCCCCCCGTCGATGAGGTGGTAATTGAGTCGCCTTCTTCTTACAGAAGGCGAGAGCCAAATCGGCATATTCTGAGGTGATGCGCACGGTGGAGACCTGGTCTGGACTTTCCACCGTAGTCGCACCGATGGAAACCCCTACACACCTCCCTGAGCACTTTCATGACCACCCCTTGAGAGCCCTCTGTTGCCACGAAATAGTGTGGTCATGACAGGCCAACAAGGGTAGGCCCAGCACCACAGGAAACGCAGGAGAATCAATAAGGAAGAGACTGATTCTCTCCTTGTGACCCTCCTGCGTAACCATGTCTAGTGGAGCGGTGGCCTCCCTAAGTCGACCATTAGGGTCAGGGCTGATATCTAGGGCGTGCACAGGGAAGGGCATATCCACAGGAACAAGGGGGATCCCTAAACTATGGGCAAATGAACGGTCAATAAAATTCCCAACTACGCCTGAATCTATGAGCGCCTTATGGAAACTTATGGAAACTCAGGAAATGTAATAAACACATACATGTGAGCAACGGGGCTCTGGGTGAACCTGGTGCCGACTCACCTGGGGTGACACGATAGTGCCCTGCCTGCTGCATAGGCTCCCTGAGGAACCCCCCCAGCACCGACCAGCAGTGTGCCCTCTGCGGCCACAGATGGTGCAGGGAATGGCCCCTCCTCCAGTCGCCCTAAGCGCAGCACCTCCCGCGGGTAGCCAGCAGGTTGTCCAGCCGGATGGACAGGTCCACCAGCTGGTCCAACGTGAGGGTGGTGTCTCGGCAGGCCAACTCCCGACAGACGTCCTCGCGCAGACTGCACCGGTAGTGATCGATCAGGGCCCTGTCGTTCCATCCCGCGCTGGCGGCCAGGGTCCGGAAGTCCAAAGCGAAATCCTGCACGCTCCTCGTCCCCTGCCTCAGGTGGAACAGACGTTCACCTCTGCGTAATGGTCCAACGCCGCGTCTCCTTGACTCCATAAGGTGTTGGCCCACTCCAGGGCTTTGCCTGAGAGGCAGGAGACGAGGGCGGACATGCTCTCACGTCCCGAAGGAGCCGGGTGGGCGTTCGCCAGGTAGAGTTCCAGCTGGAGTAGGAACCCCTGGCATCCGGCAGCCGTCCCATCATACTCCCTCGGGAGCGCGAGCCGAATCCCGCTGGGACCGGGTGAAGGAGGGGTGGACAGTGGGGTCTGCTTTAGTGGGGCTGGTGGAGGCGCTGGAAGACCACCTCCTCTCTCCCAACAATCCATTGTCTGCAGCACTCGATCCATGGCGGTGCCCAGACGTTGCAACATGGTCGTGTGCTGCTGGACGAGCTCCTCTACCGCCACAGGGAGGGTGTCTACTCCTGCTGACTCCATTCGGTGGTGAGTGATTCTGTAGTATTGCCTGTGTGTAGCTGGTGTAGAGGACTCAGGCGCAGGACAGCAGATATGAGTAATAAACGTAATTTACTCAAATATTCACAAATACAACGCAATAATTCGAGCCCACAATAACGGACCGTATTACAAACAAACAATCACTCACAAACAAACATTGGGGAACAGAGGGTTAAATAATGAACAAGGAATTGGGGGATTGAAACCAGGTGTGTAAGACAAGGACAAAACAAATGGAAAATGAAAAGTGGATCGGCGATGGCTAGAAGGCCGGTGACGCCGAACGCTGCCCGAACAAGGAGAGGGACCGACTTCGGCGGAAGTCGTGACAAAAATACTTTAAGCTGTTGATTGAGTGTCAAATGGTTGTGATTTGAACTTTTGGAACTATTCCAGTGGTTCCATTGTGCTGTGCATGTTAAATAAAGCATAACTTACTGTAGATATTTGAAAGCAGACAAGCCCTATTTAAACCCAGGTCTGGTAGAAATACAGTTGAAGTTGGAAGTTTACATACACTTAGGTTGGAGTCATTGTTTTTCAACCACTCCACACATTTTTTGTTAACAAACTATAGTTTTGGCAAGTCGGTTAGGACATCTACTTTGTGCATGACACAAGTCATTTTTCCAACAATTGTTTACAGACAGATTATTTCACTTACTGTATCACAATTCCAGTTTACAGACACTAAGTTGACTGTGCCTTTAAACAGCTTGGAAAATTCCAGAAAATGATGTTGTGGCTTTAGAAGCTTCTGGTAGGCTAATTGACATAATTTGAGTCAATTGCAGGTGTACCTGTGGATGTACAGTTTAAGTCGGAAGTTTACATACACTTTAGCCAAATACATTTAAACTCAGTTTTTCACAATTCCTGACATTTAATCCTAAAAAATGCCCTGTCTTAGGTCCGTTAGGATCACCACTTTATTTTAAGAATGTGAAATGTCAGAATAGTAGTATGGAGAATGATTTATTTCAGCTTTTATTTCTTATTTCTGACGACATATGAAAATCACAAGAAATCAGCCAAGAACTCAGAAGAAAAATTGTAGACTTCCACAAGTCTGGTTCATCCTTGGGAGCAATTTCCAAACGCCTGAAGGTACCACATTCATCTGTACAAACAATAGTACGCAAGTATAAACACCATGGGACCACGCAGCCGTCATACCGCTCAAGAAGGAGTAGAGTTCTGTCTCCTAGAGATGAACGTACTTTGGTGCGAAAAGTGCAAATCAATCCCAGAACAACAGCAAAGGATCTTGTGAAGATACAAAGGTACCAAAGTATCTATATCCACAGTAAAACGAGTCCTATATCGACATAATCTGAAAGGCCGCTCAGCAAGGAATAAAAAAGCAAGACTACGGTTTGCAACTGCACATGGGGACAAAGATCGTACTTTTTGGAGCAATGTCCAATGGTCTGATGAAACAAAAATAGAACTGGTTGGCCATAATGACCATCGTTATGTTTGGAGGAAAAAGGGGGTTGCTTGCAAGCCGAAGAACACCATCCCAAACGTGAAGCGCGGGGGTGGCAGCATCATGTTGTGGAGGTGCTTTGCTGCAGGAGGGACTGGTGCACTTCACAAAATGGATGGCATCATGAGGTAGGAAAATTATGTGGATATATTGAAACAACATCTCAAGACATCAGTCAGGAAGCTTGGTCGCAAATGGGTCTTCCAAATGGACAATGACCCCAAGAATACTTCCAAAGTTGTGGCAAAATGGTTTAAGGACAACAAAGTCAAGGTATTGGAGTGGCCATCACAAAGCCCTGACCTCAATCCCATAGAAGATTTGTGGGCAGAACTGAAAGCGTGTGCGAGCAAGGAGGCCTACAAACCTGACTCAGTTACACCAGCTCTGTCATTTCACATCTGACATTTCACATTCTTAAAATAAAGTGAATAACATGTAAACTTAGCAAAAAAATTAATATCCTCTCACTGTCAACTGCGTTTATTTTCAGCAAACTTAACATGTGTAAATATTTGTATGAACATAACAAGATTCAACAACTGAGACATAAACTGAACAAGTCCCACAGACATGTGACTAACAGAAATGGAATAATGTGTCCCTGAACAAAGGGGAGGTCAAAATCAAAAGTAACAGTCAGTATCTGGTGTGGCCACCAGCTGCCTTAAGTACTGCAGTGCATCTCCTCCTCATGGACTGCACCAGATTTGCCAGTTCTTGCTGTGAGATGTTACCCCACTCTTCCACCAAGGCACCTGCAAGTTCCCGGACATTTCTGGGGGGAATGGCCCTAGCCCTCACCCTCCGATCCAACAGGTCCCAGACGTGCTCAATGGGATTGAGATCCGGGCTCTTCGCTGGCCATGGCAGAACACTGACATTCCTGTCTTGCAGGAAATCACGCACAGAATGAGCAGTATGGCCATGTTAAAAGTTAATTTGTGCCTCCCGGGTGGCGCAGTGGTCTAGGGCACTATGTTTCTACAATGTAGAAAATAGTAAAAATATAGAAAAGCCCTTGAATGAGTAGGTGTGTCAACTTTTGACTGGTACTGTATATAAAAACGGCCTCCTAATATTGTACAATCTGTGTGTCGCTTCACTGGCCTGGGCTATTATTTGTTTGACTTCAAGACCAGATTGTTCTCAGTTTGTCAGTGTAGCCACTCATTTCGGTCATTTGTGTGTTATTAAAAAAGATTCAGCTAATGTCTTCTATCGTGCAAGTTACGTTGAATTGCAAGACAATTCTTCAACAGTAAATGTACCACGCATCAAATTGCATCTTGGTGCAGGGGAAATGGGGGAGGGCTATGATTTCTTAATCCGGCCCTGTGCTCATGAGTGGTGGAGAAGAGCAAGCGCTTTCTGAGAAATTGTGTACGTTTTGGGAAACTGAATCTATTGGTATTCAAATGGAAAAATAGCAGAATAATATGAAGAAGGCTTCCATGATGAGAAGAACAAGTGAAGCTATCATCCAATTATGTTTTTAAAAATCCCAGTCTACTAAGAAAATTCAGAAACAATGTTACTCTGTATGACTGACACAACGATGTGATTCAAGACTATCTAAGCCAAGGTATGGTAGAGCATACTAGCTAGCAAGCAAGGGATAAGAACATAACCAGCCTGCATAGCGATCAAACAAATAGAATGAACAACAAGTCTGCTTTTCTAGCAACCTAACCAATAGAACTAACAACCAGGTATAGTGGAAGGATGAAATGGTATAAATTTACATCATCGCAATGAAAATGTTTACCAGTAAATGTGTGCTTGTTTTCTTTGGCAACAGTGGTATAAGCGGGATAAACACCTCTGCTCTGTACATTATCTGCAACTAATACTCACGGGCAGTACCAAGTCATCCATGACTTCCAGATAATGTACAAGTCAGTGTTTATCCCTTACATGTATGTAAAAGACCCAGAGAGACATTGATACAATCTGCCCTTTCCTTGCTGTGTTCGGTCCTCTCCTTTATTTCTCTGTCTGTTGCAAGCTTCAGCCACCTTAAAACTTCTCTCTCCATCTGTAGCCTTGGATGTGAAAGTGTTTGTCCTGACAGCACCTTTGAATAACAGAAAAAAAGAGCAAAAGAAGTAGTTACAACAATTATTCCGATTTTGACACCATACAAAAATCCTAGGAATCACAATCCAGACCGCAAATGGGAAGCACATCAAAATAACACAAAACAATAACCACAGAGGGTTTCAATTTCAGCACTGAGTCAAACAGATCAAGAGCGCCACCGTATGTTCAATCTGAATGTGTTTTTTAATATGTTGAGTCTGGATAGGGTTTGGAACATGTGTACCACGTTTTGTTACATTACAAATATGCATTTATGTGCCAGATCACGCCCATATTGGACAGTTGTTTGACATACTAGTCTGTAAAATATTGCGTTGAAAGACCTTGGTCCATAGATGCCAAATATCAAGTTTCATCCAGATTGGCCCTGTGGTTCCAGAGGAGATGTCATTTAAATGTTGTTTTTTTAATGCTAAATGGAAAATACATCATGGCAGACCTTGTGGTTCCTTGAAGCAAATTTGTTCCTTGTGAGAAGAGGGAACTATGCACAAAATTTCAGGACTCTGGGTCAGGGATGGGCAACTTGGGGCCTGCGGCCCGCAAAGGCCTCGGATTAATTTCCCTCAGAAAATAACTATTTTCTGTGATCTATTGTCAGGCTATGTCATAATAATATTCTAATTGCTAATTCTATGGTCAGGCCACTGTCTGTCTCTCACACAAGTCTCTCTTATTTTGTGTCCCCTGCCCAGTATTCATGACTACAGCTCTCAGATAAAAAAAAAAATAACATATGGTCCGTGCTATTCCGGTTCCTTTGGACGCCCCTACCCCATTGAAGTGGACATTTTAAAATATTTAAGGTTGGGTAAGGTATTTTGTTAAGGTTAAGGTTAGGGTTATGGTTTAGGGGTAAGGACGTCCCAAGGATCCCAGTTAGCACTGACCATAAACATATAGGCGCTATGAATGCAATAATGGCCATCCATTATATAAAAATGATTGTTTGAACCATGTTTTGAGGCTATACAGTGTTTGTTTTCAGTTAAACATGCCTATGTTTTCAGGTAAACATGCCTATGTTTTGTTCTGATGGGGAGGAACAGTTAAACTAAGCTCAACAAGCATGTATAACTTTTCTTCAAGAAGCAATGGGTATACAGTGCCTAGTGAAAGTCTACACACCCTTGAACAGTTTTCACATTTGAGATTGACTCTTTTACTGTCCAGCCACACCATCTCAGGCTCAGGGTGCCAGCCTTCAGATTCACATTTTGAGTATTTGGCGCACGGTGGTGGAAGGTGGAGACAGTCCATCAGAGAGGCCGAAGGTGGAGAGACCGAATCTGCTGGTAGGGAGACAAACAAGAAGACATATTGTCACGCACATCACTTTACATCACTCTTCATGGGGTTCAAGTGAGGAATGGGATCCACTGGAAAATGCATCATTCAACCTATAAAATGTTGTTTTACATTATACTTACCGTACAGTTCATTTTAATTTTTTTATAGATTTGTTTTTCAATTAAAGAATGAAGATGATTGACCCATTGAATGTAAAGGGTCAACCATGAATAGTTTCGCAAAACTATTTGTTTTGTGGTCGACCACTAACTAGATCCAAATAATTCAGGTAGCTAACTTTACACAGAACCACCGGGACCATATATACAAAACTATATATTGTATGTGTTACTGTAAGTCAGCGCTTAGCTTCCATAGTACACCTGAAACTAAATAAACCATTATGTTTGTAAATTTACTCAGGGAGTGCCTGAGTGTGCTCTGGGCGTTCGCAGATTCAGAGCGTTGTCAGATTGTCCGTTCATAAATTCAGTGTGTTTCTGAGTGCACACTGGATGCTCTGGCTAAGGAGTAGGGTTATGGAAAGCAAAAAGGTTCAAATCGTCTTGCCCAAAACACATCTTAACACTTGTAATTATAAGTGTCAAATATCATTTTCTTTACATGTTTTTTTATTTTTTCACTTGTCCAGTGTGCATTTACAGGTGATATGAAGACTTGTTATGATTTTTACACATGTTCTTTATACCTGTCCAGTGTGCATTTATGGGTGATTAGAACTCGTTTGGTCATTTTTACACGTGTTCATTACACCTGTCCAGTGTGCATTTACAGGTGATGTTAACGCTCTAACCCAGAGACTTCTCGCTCCAGAGACTGGGTGGGCTGACCCCTGGGGATGGGGGCCGATGCCCTGAGGAGGGGACACTACATCCAGCTCCATTCCCCAGGGATATGGGGGAGGGGGCCAGAGAGGGCTAAGGCTGACCCAGGGAGGAGGGCCCGACCCCTTACATCCAGCCAGATCCCTGTCCCGGCTATAGAGAGAAATAGTAATGGCCTCTTTTTGTAGGCACTAACTCCGCCATGGTCCAGAGTGCATTTACAAACACTTTTTTGGTAATTTTTACATGTGTTCTTTACACCTGTCCAGTGTGCATTTTCAGGTGATTAGAATGCTTGTTTGGGGCCAACCACTGCCCGTGGCCACCAGGGGACGCCACTACATCCAGCCTGCTCCAGGAAATGGGGGGAGAGGGCCGGAGAGTGCTGGGGCCAACCCAGTAAGGGCACCCAGGGTGGGAGGTGTCGTCCGACTCCCTGCCCCCGACCACCAGGTGGTGCCACAACATCCACCCTGCTCTCTGCACCAGGAAGCGGGGGGGACGGCCAGAGAAGGATGTGCCAACCCAGGAAGGGGGGGGCCGACATCCGGAGAGAGGGCCCGACCCCTGCCTACGGCCACCAGGAGGCATTACTTAATCCAGCCAACTCATTGCCCCAAGGAGATGGGGGGAGAGGGCCCACCCAGTAAGGAGGGGCCAACCCCCGGAGGAGTCTTAACCCCCGCCCACAGCCACCAGGGGGCGCCACTACATTCAGCCAGCACCCTGCACGGGCTGGAGCAACCCAGGAAGGAGGGGGGTGGGCGACTCCCTCCCAAAGTCAAGGCCACCAGGGGACGCCACTACATACATGCCAGATCCCTGTCCCAGCTATAGAGAGAAATAGTAATGGCCTCTTTCTCTAGGCACTAACTCCGCCATGGTTTGTTCGACAGTGTATGGGGTGATGACTGGTGTTTTTGTATGGTTTTTTGATCATTGTCGAAAATTTCCTAAGCCTGTATTTACCAAATAAGTTATGTTTTGGTCTATGAGATAATCTTCATCAGCTAACGTCACATTTTGTGAATTTTTAAGCATTTATGTATTGAAAAAAGCACATAAAGGCTTCATAATTCATGAAGGTCATGTAAATGACTGATATTATCTCAGCTATGGTGGACATTCCTTCATACAGCATGCCAATTGCACACTCCCTCAAATCTTGAAACATCTGTGGCATTGATGTGTGTCAGAATTGCACATTTAGAGTAGCCTTTTATTGTCCCAGGCACAAGGTGCACGTGTGTAATGATCATGCTGTTTAATCAGCTTCTTAATATGCCACACCTTTTCAGGTGGATAGATTATCTTGGCAAAGTGGAAATACTCACCAACAGGGCTGTAAACAAATTTGTGCAAAACATTTGAGGGAAATATGCTTTTGTGCAAATGGAAAATGTCTGATCTTTTTTCAGCTCATGAAACATGGAACCAACACTTTACATGATAGGCTGTACATTTACCTGCTTATTCCCTGACATTGTCCAAGTTCTGAATACTTATTAATTCCCCCTTCCTTTTTAGCAAACATTAAAAAGGCAAA
The DNA here is from genome assembly GCF_045679555.1 of Salvelinus alpinus. Lineage (NCBI taxonomy): Eukaryota > Metazoa > Chordata > Actinopteri > Salmoniformes > Salmonidae > Salvelinus > Salvelinus alpinus. The sequence continues at coordinate 66,105,626 of NC_092094.1, forward strand.
ATAAAATAATGAGTTGACTGAATAGATATTTAATAAACATTTCAAAACCACACCTTGTACTATAGACCTGCTAAATTACTCCCATCCAGTGTAACGGATGTGAAATGGCTAGCTAGTTAGCGGGTATGCGCTAATAGCATTTCAATCGGTTACGTCACTTGCTCTGAGACCTGAAGTAGGGTTTCCCCTTGCTCTGCAAGGGCCGCGGCTTTTGTGGAGCGATGGGTAACGACGCTTCGTGGGTGTCAGTTGTTGATGTGTGCAGAGGGTCCCTGGTTCGCGCCCGTGTCGGGGCGAGGGGACGGTTTAAAGTTATACTGTTACATTGATGCTGTTGACCCGGATCACTGGTTGCTGCGGAAAAGGAGGAGGTTGAAAGGGGGGTGAGTGTAACGGATGTGAAATGGCTAGCTAGTTAGCGGGTACGCGCTAATAGCATTTCAATCGGTTACGTCACTTGCTCTGAGACCTGAATTAGGGTTTCCCCTTGCTCTGCAAGGGCCGCGGCTTTTGTGGAGCAATGGGTAACGACGCTTCGTGGGTGTCAGTTGTTGATGTGTGCAGAGAGTCCCTGGTTCGCGCCCGTGTCGGGGCGAGGGGACGGTTTAAAGTTATACTGTTACACCAGCATAAACATTAGAAACAGAATGAACAAAATTAATTCTGTATTTATTTCAGAAGATGTAACAATTTTTCATGAAGCAAACATTGTATGACTTGGTGAAGGTGTGATAGAAAGAAGCAGTCTGTTTTCCTCCTGCTCCTTCATCTTAGCATTTGGAGATTCCTGTGAACATCAACAGTCATAAACCTGTCATTCTGAACAGCACCATCTTCCTAATAAGAATTTAGTCCAGTTGACAATTCAACATAATTCAATGTTGTTCATGCTGATGATCATTACAACATGAGACAGATAGCGACTCAGTAAAAATAGATAAAGAAATTATAAAATGGTTTATAAGCCTTGAATGCTGATTCGCTGAAAGCCGTGGTATATCAGACCGTATACCTTTTTTTCAGAGTATAGCTTTATCAGACATTTTCAGGAAAAGCAACACATTTAGCAAGCCAATTCAATGTATATCTGATATAATAACTAACTAGTACTTATTGTTCCACAGGTTTTCTGACAAGTAATTTGCCATTTCATGCCAACTGTCAGCCCAGCAACTTGTGATAGAAATGCATGACATTCCAGTCGCTAGCTGTAGCGAACTGAAAAGAGGAGCGAACCAGGGATGTGTGTGCTTTGGGGACCTTTAACAGAATGTGACTGGCAGAATGGGTGTTGTATGTGGAGGATGAGGGCTGCAGTATTTATCTCAGATAGGGGGGAGTGAGGCCTAAGAGGGTTTTATAAATAAGCATCAACCTGTGGGTCTTGCAACGGGTATACAGAGATTACCAGTTTACAGAAGAGTATAGAGTGCAGTGATGTGATGTGTCCTATAAGGAGCATTGGTAGCAAATCTGATGGCCGAATGGTAAAGAAAATCTAGCCGCTCGAGCGCACCTTTATTTGTATAAACTACGTCTCCATAGTCTAGCATGGGTATGATAGTCAGCTGAATCAGGGTTAGTTTGGCAGCTGGGGTGAAAGAGGAGCGTTTACGATAGAGAAAACCAAGATATAACCTTAGCCTGCAGCTTTGATATGTCATGAGAGAAGGACAGTGTACCATGTAGGCATACTCCCAAGTACTTGTAAGAGGTGACTACCTCAAGCTCTAAACCCTCAGAGGTAGTAATCACACTGGTGGGGAGATTCTTCTTTCCAAACCACATGACCACAGGAATCATGTAGTAACCAAAAAAGTTTTAAACAAATCATAAAATATTTTTTGATTCTTCAAAGTAGCCAGCCTTTCTTTGCCTTGATGACAGCCTTGCACACTCTTGGCATTCTCTCATCCAGCTTCATGAGGAATGCTTTTCCAATAGTCTTGAAGGAGTTCCCACATACTGTATGCTGACCACTTGGTGGCTGCTTTTCCTTCACTCTGTGGTCCAACTCATCCCAAACCATCTCAATTGGGTTGAGGCCAGGTGATTGTGGAGGCCAGGTCATCTGATGCAGCACTCCATCACTCTCCTTCTTGGTCAAATAGCCCTTACACAGTCTGGAGGGGGCTTGGGTCATTGTCCTGTTGAAAAACAAATGTTAGTCCCACTAAGTGCAAACCAGATGGAATGGCGTATCGCTGCAGAATGTTGTGGTAGCCTGGTTAAGTGTGCCTTGAATTCTAAATAAATCACTGACCGTGTCACCAGCAAATCACCATCACACCACCTCCATGCTTCATGCTGGGAACCACACGTGTGGAGATCATCCGTTCACCTACTCTGCGTCTCACGAAGACATAGCGGTTGGAACCAAAAACCTCAAATTTGGACTCATCAGACCAATGGACAGATTTCTACCGGTCTAATGTTCATTACTCGGGTTTCTTGGCACAAGCAAATCTCTTCTTCTTATTGGTGTCCTTTGGTAGTGGTTTCTTTGCAGGAATTAGACTATGAAGGCCTGATTCACGCAGTCTCCTCTGAACAGTTGATGTTGAGATGTGTCTGTTATTTGAACTCTGTGAAGCATTTATTTGGGCTGCAATCTGAGGTGCAGTTAACTCCAATGAACTTATGCTCTGCAGCAGAGGTAACTCTAGGTCTTCCTTTCCTGTGACGGTCCTCATGAGAACCAGTTTCATCATAGCACTTGATGGTTTTTGCAACTGCACTTGATGAAACTTGACTGACCTTCATGTCTTAAAGTAATGATGGACTGTCCTTTTTCTTTGCTTATTTGAGCTGTTCTTGCCATAATATGGACTTGGTATTTTACCAACTAGGACTATCTTATGTATACCACCCCCACCTTGTCACAACTGATTGGCTCAAACGCATTAAGAAGGAAAGAAATTCCACAAATTAACTTTTAACAAGGCCCACCTGTTAATTGAAATGCATTCCAGGTGACTACCTCATGAAGCTGGTTGAGAGAGTGCCAAGAGTGTGCAAAGCTGTCTTCAAGGTAAAGGGTGGCTACTTTGAAGAATCTCAAATATATTTTGATTTGTTTAACACTTTTTTGGTTACTACATGATTCCATGATTCCACTACACGTGTAACATGCTGACCAGACCGGACACGTCGCGTGCGCGAGCGTCGCAAAATAAATTTAGAAACCCATGTTATTCAATTATTGCACCCACACTGCTTGCGCGCGCCAAAGAGCGTCTGCGACACCAAGGGCTAAAATAGATGTCGTTACTATTTCTGACGCAGATCGCGCTGCAAGTCCTGCCTCTCCCATCTCCTCATTGGTTTATAGAAGCAGGTATCCACGTGCCATCTCCTCATTGGTTTATAGAAGCAGGTACTCACGTGCCATCTCCTCATTGGTTATACCCACGTGGGTGATAGAAAGACGAAAACTGTTTTGCCGGTAGTCGTGGTAATACAATGAAAGTTTAGATGCGATCGCCATATAATTTAAACGATGAAAAAGCCTGGAAGGAGGAGAGATGACTAGAAACGATTCGGTTGGCCGTTTTGTATGTGGATTAATTGTCGGAGTAGAGATCCTTGTCCATTTCAGGTAAAATAACAACTCAATGTTTATATCCCAGGACAAATTAGCTAGCAACAGCAAGCTAGCTAAACAGGACAAATTAATATTAGCTAGCAAGTGCAAGCTAACTAGCTAAAATACCATACATGTTTAATGCTTTTCGACCTGTCCCCAAATTAATGTCATTGGTTCAGAGTTTGTTTTGATATTTTAACCTGCATGTCGTGATCACGTTTGGTGTGGGGGGGCAAAATAAATTTATGCACGATGGAGCACGCGCGCAGCCGGTTTGGGCAAGGTGTAAGGGTTATTTCATAGTTTTGATGTCTTCACTATTATTCTACAATGTTGAAAATAGTAAAAATAAAGAAAAACCCTTGAATGAGTAGGTGTGTCAAAACCTTTAACTGGTACTGTATATCCAAGGCTGTCCGAGCGTTATACGGGGTTATGGTATTTCAGTTCCTTGTCGGCAAAGGCCTGGTGCATTTAACAGTGAAATGAGCAACCTACTCCCCTATAACAATATTTGTTGTATTTGGTACAGAGGAAACCATATAATCATCATCAAACCAACTTCCGCTAACGCAAGAATGTTTATGGAGGTGTGTTTGCAGTTGGTGAGGCTACATTTCTCACCTCAGTGGCTATTTGGTCGTTGAGGCGGTCATGTCCAGCTATGTACGTGTCCTTGTATGAACAACAACCATTTAACACACTCTGTTAAATTTGACCGTGTGTAAGATATCAATCAAATGTATTTTTAAGGTCCTTCTTACATCAGCTGATGTCACAAAGTGCTGTACAGAAACCCAGCCTAAAACACCAACTTGTAAATCGCTCTGGATAAGAGCGTCTGCTAAATGACTTAAATGTAAAATGTAAATGTCCACTTGTGTGATGTATTACAGAACTTGCACAGAACTGCTCAATTGCACTATATTATACAGTCACTCCAATCAAGAAACATACATGTTTGACCATTTGTTTTTCTTTGTCTGGCATTATGTAGTACCTATGTGTACTGACCTTAGAGAGCTTTTTATGTCTCTATTTTGGTTTGGTCAGGGTGTGATTTGGGTGGGCATTCTATGTTCCTTTTTCTATGATTTGTATTTCTGTGTGTTTGGCCGGGTGTGGTTCTCAATCAGAGGCAGCTGTCTATCGTTGTCTCTGATTGAGAACCATACTTAGGTTGCCTTTTCCCACCTGTATTTGTGGGTAGTTGTCCATGTATAGTTGCCTCTGAGCACTATGTTGGCGGCATGTTTTTTTTCGTTTTGATGTTTATTGTTTTGTTGGCGGCATGTTTTTTTTAGTTTTGATGTTTATTGTTTTGTTGGCGACATCTTAAAATGAAGAAGTATGTACGCTCACCACGCTGAGCTTTGGTCCGCTGTTTCCACCTTAGACGATCGTGACACTATGTCTCTGGAGTGTGTTTTTATATGCAATTTCTCAAACTTAATTTCTGAATTGACTCCGTTTCTGTTAATTGTGTTCATTAATCAATAAACTCTAAGTGCTGTCAGAAAAGGGTCGCTCGGATATTTGCTGAGGCTCTGCGATGGCTATGCTGACTAAACCCAGCATTGCTATCAAAACTATCAGAAAACATGTTGCGTTCACAGTATGTTTGAAGTCATACTATAGCTTATCTGAGCCTACGGTATTTGACATTTCAGCAACTCCATTTTCTGTTCAATGTCATGTCAAGTTCACAGGGGTTCTAAATATGTGTGTGGTTAGTGAAAGTACAGAACGGAATGATAATGAACATACGATATAAGCAATTACAATTAATACATGCTAATTACTTCTATATAAGTACTGCTTAATGTTATGAACATTTATCAAATTAAGTACTATTTTGATTGTCAGTTTCCCACTTTTGGAGGGTCATTTAAGTGAAACTTCCTAGTCGGAGTCAATTCTCCACCAATGTTAACACAGCTTTCAGTTTAGCTGCAAACTGTATGCCACATTCTCATGCTATTGTAGTTATTGGAAATTCCTAGTTCCGAATAGGAAGTTTAACTTGAACGTCCCTCCAAATTGGAATTAGCCTACAAGTGGGAAACTCAAAGAAAATGTGGTTGCCTGAGTTGCTTAATTGTGACATTTCAAAAGATAAGAAATACATTTTTGACAACTACAGTTTGAGGACAGTTTTTGACGTCTACCTTGACCATATTGTCAATGTTTGATAACAAACTTGTATGCCATCTGTAAATATGAATAAAATTGTTAAATTACGAGCCTAGTTGGTTTAGCCATGGAAAAAGTGAGCAACCTTCCTGCTATCCATGATTGGCTGAGATAATGAGTGGGCTGGACATGCCGGGAGATGAGTTCGGATTGGTCTGCCATGTAGCACGGTTCTGTCTATAATATGAGCTGGTCAGTATGTGTTGGTAATCCTTTCTAAAGCGGCTATTTTTAAAGATATCACGTAGTAGAACTGCATAACACCCGTTGAATATGGCCGGTGTCAGTAAACGTATTTAAATTGTTGCCAGCAGCACAGTTGCAGTCACTAACGCTCTGGATAACATAAAAATAGCCTAACCAGCTCAGCTAGAGCGAGTAAAATGGTCAGTGAGCTGTTCTCTCATTTGTGTCTGGAAGTATCTAGCCAACGTTAGCCAGTTAGCTTTGGTGCTTGAATGCTGCTGTTAGGTCAGAACGCTCGGATCAACCCTACTTTTACGAACGGCCAATCTGACAAAGCTCTGAGTTTACAAAAGCCCAAATGGGTGGGGCTAAAGCTTAAAAGGGTGTGAACGATGCTGAATGGGTGTAACCAAAGAAGAGCTCTCCAGTAGGTACCAAAACGTAACATTTCTCGGTTGAGTTGACGGACTTTGTAGGCCGTTTTCGTCTTGGTTGTCATTCTCCTTTCCTGCCTATGTGCTCAATGCATTTGTTGCCGCAGGTTGTGCTTGAATAACATCCTAGCTATTTGCGTTTTACTGACTGGTAGCCATGTTCATACAGTCTTTTGAACTATCCAAACCTTTAGGTTCATACCACTCTTCCCTAGACACTTGCTCTCTTCCTCTCCTTCAGTGAAAGGAAGGGAATGCTTCAGTGAAGGAAGAAAACCTTTGCTTCAGTGAAGGGCAGAGGCTCATATTTTCTTCTTTGGTGAAAGGAAAAGATGGATGGAAGAGTTCCTTCTTCAGTGTAGGACAGAAGCTTGTTGAAAGGAAGAGAAGGGCAGAATAGCACCCACTGCCTAAAGAGGGTGGAGGTGGAGGGCACTCGGCAAAGAAGCAGCGGCTCCTGCTCACTGACCCCCATATGACCCCCTTTCCTAAAGGTCACAGGCCTCCCTCAGAGAAACAGATCGACGCCTACCGCTGTGATCGCTAACCCTAACACCCTTGCCTTTTACCCCCTGCCACCCACACACACACACTTGCCTCCCCCAACCCCCGTCCGAACATCAGGGGTTTCCAAAGTTGGAATCTCAGGCGAGATCCTTCAGGTCCCCCTGCACCCCCACCCACCGTCACTACATACATTAGTTCCATCTGGCCTAGTTTATGCCCCAGCTCCTGATTAACTGGATTCGATCTACATCTTTGGCTTGCAAATGTCTTTCTTGGCCTTTTTCTCTCTTTCTATCTTCCTCCTATTCCTCTCTTTTTCTGACTTTCTCTTTCCCTAGCTAATTTTCACTGCCCTTCTCCCTCTCGGAGCTGACAATATCACATCCTTAAAGGTATACTTCGGGACTTTAGCAATGAGGCCCTTTATCTGCAGTAGTCAGAGTCAGATGAACATCTGGATACCATTTTTATGTCTCTATGTCCAGTATGAAGAAAGTTACATGTAGTTTCACGAGCCAATGCTAACTAGCGTTAGCACAATGCCTGGAAGTCTATGGGTATCTGCTAGCGTGCGCTCAGGTGATTTCCCCCTCCCCCCCGTACTTCCAGTGTCTGGCTTCGTTCAGACATCTCTGGCATTGCACATCTTTTTAAACCCTTTGCGATGTGAATAATCTGTCTAACTCGTTCTGGTCATTGTCTCATCACAGCAAATGTACAGAGCCACAAATCAGAGCAACGAGGCTATCAGATCATTGCAGTAGCCTCCTGGTAGGTTCCCAAAGCTAGTTGAGTCAACCAGACATGTTGCTTATGCTCAAACAGATGGGCCCAAAAGAGCAAAGCATTGGGGGTTGAATCTTGCCGTGACTTAGAATTGGCATATACTCTATGAACTCTAAGATAATCTATATATAAGTGGTTTATTGCTGTTCAAAAGATGTGTATGTTAGATATCGTTGCATTAGTTTATTGGTAATTGAGTTATTGAGCTACGTGTCTATGTATGCATTTCTAGGTGTTCATGTGCGTACGCATGTGTGTGGGTGTTCTTAGAATTAAAACAAACCATATCACTGTCAGTGGTCACACAGTCGTCTTCGCGCTTGGTTTACGATTCAACAAGCATCAAGATTTCATGGTCATTTTGACCATCCCAATGCTCCCGGGCCACAGACAGAAGACCGTGAAGATGGCTCCACTTACAGTGCAGTCGAACAGAAGAAGCCCCTCATCCCAATATCCATCCCAGTAACCCCCTCGCTCAAGCAATAGTAATGCAATGACAATCAAACAAGCCAGCAATAGCCCTTTTTAATTTGACCAGCGTGTGAATTAGCCCTCTCCTCAGAGGCCTCTCGAGCTTGAGGCTTCTGGCGAGCCAGTGCTAATTTCTGCTATTTAGACCTGGTATTACATATCGATATGGCCCTTAAATGTACACGGAGAGCTAACATTAATAACATGCATGTCAATCTCTCATGGCTCAAAGTGGAGGAGAGATTGACTTCATCACTACATCACTTACTTTTTGTAAGAAGTGTTGACAAGCTGAATGCACTGAGGTGTCTATTTAAACTACTAGCACAGAGCTCGGACACCCATGTATTCCCCACAAGACATGCCACCAAAGGTCTCTTCACAGTCCCCAAGTCCAGAACAGACCATGGGAGGTGCACAGTATTACATAAATCCATGGCTACATGAAACTTTATTCCACATCAGGTAACTGATGCAAGCAGTAGAATCAGATTTTAAAAAACTGATTAAAATACACCTTATGGAACAGCGGACACTGTGAAAAGACACACACACACAGACACAGGCTTAAACATACACTTGATCAGACACATACTCTACAAACACGTACACATGGATTTTGTATTGTAGATATGTGGTAGTAGAGTAGTCACCTGAGGGAACAGGCACTTGTCATCTCCCGTCTGGATTACTGCAACTCGCTGTTGGCTGGGCTCCCTGCCTGTGCCATTAAACCCCTACAACTCATCCAGAACGCCGCAGCCCGTCTGGTGTTCAACTTTCCCAAGTTCTCTCACGTCACCCCGCTCCTCCGCTCTCTCCACTGGCTTCCAGTTGAAGCTCGCATCCGCTACAAGACCATGGTGCTTGCCTACGGAGCTGTGAGGGGAACGGCACCTCCGTACCTTCAGGCTCTGATCAGGCCCTACACCCAAACAAGGGCACTGCGTTCATCCACCTCTGGCCTGCTCGCCTCCCTACCTCTGAGGAAGTACAGTTCCCGCTCAGCCCAGTCAAAACTGTTCGCTGCTCTGGCACCCCAATGGTGGAACAAACTCCCTCACGACGCCAGGTCAGCGGAGTCAATCACCACCTTCCGGAGACACCTGAAACCCCACCTCTTTAAGGAATACCTAGGATAGGATAAAGTAATCCTTCTAACCCCCCCCCCCCCCTTAAAAGAGTTAGATGCACTATTGTAAAGTGGTTGTTCCACTGGATATCATAAGGTGAATGCACCAATTTGTAAGTCGCTCTGGATAAGAGCGTCTGCTAAATGAATTAAATGTAATGTAAATGTAAATGGAACACACTTAATGTGTTGTAAAAAGTGTTATATACAAATGAAAATATTACATTTCATAACTGCCTTAATGTTGCTGGACCCCAGGAAGAATTTCGACTGCCTTGGCAGTAGATAATGGGGATCCTTAATAAATACAAAATACACTGGCTTTCTGCTGACCAGCTTGAACGAAAACACAAGGATGGTACATTGTTTTGCTCCAGGCTGGAACCATATCTCTTCAGTGGGAAGGTGCTAGTTTTATGGGTTCCTAAGCGACGTTGTCCAGAGGAGACTTTGGGTCTGTCTGATATGGTAAACTAAGCCTGTTAGCTGGACGTCAAAGGCAAGCGACCAGAGGGGTAGTTTTATTTTTTACATGTTAATGCATCGTTAGCTTTTTACTTGTTTTGATTAGAAAATGTTTCAAAATTCACAAAAACTTAACATTAGCTGATGAAGATTATCTCATGAAACAAAACATATAAGATCTCCTAAGCCTGTGTTTACCACAGACCTTATTTTTTACGTTTATCCAAAACCCCTCCAAAAAATACGTTCATTTCCCCATAGGCTTTGGCCATTAAGCCATGGCGGACTTCGCCTCCATTAGTGCCTCGAAAAAGATGCCATTACTGTTGCTCTCTATGACGTTGAGTCATTGTGTAAAATGAATCCCTTCTAATATTGAGTAAATGAGTCAACTGTCTACTGTGTCTGTTGTCTCAGTCATTCTCTCCTCTGCCTTATCCTATCATCATCCCCACCTTCTCTAGATTCTTCCTCGATGTTGACTTTGTCCCATCATTGAAATGCGTCTCTTAACAAAGGTTATCAAGCTATCAAAATTGTATTGGTTCAAGAATTGTCTGACCAGAAAGCACACAAATGAAACAAAGTCAAACATATTAAATAGGAAGTTCCGACAATCACTTGAACGCGGCATGAGTTGTGAATCAGTTCACCTATCATTGTCCTGTCATTACCTTTTTATATTAGCCCAGGGGGGAAAAAATCTGAACTCATCATAAGGGGCTGCAGTTGCTCGGGGTCTGTGTGTTTGTGTGTGTGACTAAAGTTACCCTGTGTTTACCAGAATCTGTAACTTAGTATTAATTAGATTATTCACAATAATCATATTATTGTGTTCATGTAAACATTTCCATTGATATTGTCTCAAACAGGAATAAGCTCAGACCCTGGAGTTCAACCTACCTCAAACTACACAGGACTATCGCTCGAAGAGATTTCTTTGCAACGAATCATTCACACTTTTAAGGACTCTTGTTGTCTTCTGCTGTCTGACAACGTGAGACTGGATGAAGTCCAACCAGTAGTACCTACAAGGTGAGTCCATTTACTTGGCAAATATAGCCATGATCATAATGTCTACATAACCTCTGTTTCTCCATTATTCTAGCAGTAAATTCTAAGCAGTGAAGGTTTTATTTTGGATACATTGTAGGGACAGGTAACTTCAGTGCAACTACAATTGAACAACAAAGTGACTGCACAACTGTAGTTATATTGGATGTTGTTCATCCAATGTAATTTCAAGACTACATTTAGAAAAAGTATTATCTAATAACATTTCATACTGTTTTGTGGCAATTGCTCAAATACATATTTATCTACTCACTTCAACAGCTATTTACCGCTTCAGTTTTCTTCGTTTTAAATCCTTTCTATTTGCTATGTTTTATTGCCCTTTAGATTGCCCTATTTTTTAAAGCCATTGGCGTAAAGGCCAACATATTGTAATGTCAAAATTGTTGGCATGTCACAAGGAAATGTCTTCCCTTGGTTCTGGATTCCCACTCTTTGACGTTAATGACTTACAAGACTAATAACAATCATGCTGGTCTAGGTTGGAAACTATTCAACGAAGCTGGCGCTGGGCTAGAGGACAGCTCATTGCTGAGGATGCTGCATTGAGCCTTCATCCAAGAAGTACGCATTCATTGACCTCTAATCCAAGATGGTGAGTAACAAATTAGAAAAGTCAAGTACAAACACTAAAGGAGATAACACATTTTTTAAGAAAAAGCCGTTGAGTTGTTGGTTTGACAGACATATCATGTCTGACCTGGCCCACCTAAAGATATGTACATTTTGTAGAACCAAACCGGTGTTAAATCATATTCTCATTTATGACGTGATTAAAATGTGTTACCTTGACCAGCTATTGAGATGTGCCTTTTGTTAAGCACATTCAGTGCATTTGGAAAGTATTCAGGCCCCTTGACTTTTTCCACATTTTGTTACGTTACAGCCTTATTCTAAAATGGATTAAACAAATTGTTTTCCTCATCAATCTACCCACAATATCCCATAATAACAAAGTGAAAACAGGTTTTTAGACATTTTTGCAAATGTATACAAAATAAAAAACAGATACCTTATTTACATAAGTAAATTCAATTGACTGGACATGATTTGGAAAGGCACACACGTCTATATAATGTCCCACAGTTGACAGTGCATGTCAGAGCAAAAACCAAGCCATGATGTCGAAGGAACTGTCCGTAGAGCTCAGAGACAGGATTGTGTTAAGGCACAAATCTGGGGAAGGGTACCAAAAGAATCCTGCAGCATTGAAGGTCCCCAAGAACACAGTAGCTTCCATCATGACTTAAAGGCCTGATTGGTGGAGTGCTGCAGAGATGGTTGTCTTTCTGTAAGGTTCTCCCCAGCTGGCCGCCCGACCAAACTGAGCAAATGCAGGAGAAAGGCCTTGGTCAGGGAGGTGACCAAGAACCCGATGGTCACTCTGACAGAGCTCTATAGTTCCTCTGTGGAGATGGGATAACCTTCCAGAAGGACAACCATCTCTGCAGCAATGGTGAACATGGATCGATTGAAATCAGCATAATGTCTTTATCAACCTATTTGTTTGACTTTATTTGACTTTTATGAATACATTTAACGAATATATTGTTTTTTAAGATATGTTAATTTAAATCAGACATGCATCTAAGGTCACTTCAACAAGTTAAATCTTTATAGTAGTCTTTATTTGTTTCTATTATGTAATTACACAATTTCAAGATTCAGTATACTAACTCTACACACGCAGTGCCCTTTGCTTTAAAAAATAAAAGTTAAGACAAACATTTATTTTATAGGTGTGAGTAGGGCTTCTCTCTCTGCACTGCTGGATCCTTGGATTAATGTCATGTTACAGCTCACACTTAGCATGTATCTGTCACAATGAGGAGCCTATCTGGAAACATGAAAAAGATCTAATTGAAAATAGTTAGAACCTTAATATTTACTTTGACAACACTTGTACGTGTTGAGGCTCTCTCAATCCAGCAATTGGGTTGCATTTAAATTGTGCTTGCCAGATGATGAGTAAATTACAAAAGACACCTTGAGTGATTTTTCTCAGTGGTCAGGTGAGAGAATGTCTGTTAGCTATATCTAAAGTCATGTCATGTGTACGGTATATACAAACATTGTCTTTTGAATATGGGGACGACAAGACGTTATTGTGATCACTTGGGAACACAGAAATGTCATTTTGAAACTTTAAAGAGCAATCATCCACTATAGATTATCAAATTGTTTTAGTCTGTCATCTTATTATGAAAAGGCATCCTGAAAAGTAGCATAATGTCCCCAAAGGCAGACTGAAAAGTAACTAAGTTGTTGGAGGGGTCTGAAACCAGAATCGTTAACGTTATAGAAGTATCGTGTAACGTTACTCTCTATCCCTAGTCTACAGCAAATCTCTAGGCCATTTACCCGTACACCCCTTTAGCCGTAGATCATTTTGAGTTGACCCTTATATTCATGTATAAGACAGATTGTGTATTTCAAGAATTTCACAACAGCCAGCTAAACGCAAAGGTAGAGCAGTCATGTCAACAGAAAAACTAAAACAGTTATTTGACAATTTTTACATAATTTTAAGCAAAACTGGGAAATGTAATAATATGAAACAATGTTTGGTAATTACAAGGCGCTTGTAGGATACAATACACAACAGTAATTGAAATATAAAATCACTTTAAAACGGGAGACAATAACTGCAATCAGTTAATGAATCCACAAAAACACGTAATGTGGAGCCTAATTCCAATGCTAACGATTATTTATTTTAAATTAGCTGACTCAATAATCTATTGCTGCCATAGTCTATACTGCACAACCATTGTAGGCTTATCTTTAAAAAAATATATAAAACAAAAAGGCCTAAAGGGGAGCAATAAATCTAGCTAGTGGTCTCATTTTGAATACGCCCTTTTCAGGGAACGCTTATCAAATCAAACATTATTTGACACATGCGCCGAATACAAGTGTAGACCTTACCGTGAAATGCTTACTTTACAAGCCCTTATTAACCAACAATGCAGTTGAAATCGGCAGTTGTCACGTTAATCGTCTGGAAGCTTGCTTTACCAGTTCAACAATATTTATATCGCTAAGCTGTGAAATACTGTGTAATTTTTTTTTTTAGATGAGGACAATTTTGAAATCCATAATTTTTAAACGTTGCACACTTAGTAGCCATGCTATTTTGACTTAAGCAGTTTGTACTGGTGGTGTACCGCAACCAGAGACAGACGAGAAAAAGTAATCTCACTCCCTCATTTATCATCATTTCAATTGAAGTCAATGAACTTAAATGGTAGGAAGCATTACGTTTTACTCACAATGTAAAAACACAATGGGGTCAAATACTTAGTTGTAGTCAAGATCTGGTTACCCATAGTGCAAACATAGTTAGGTTTTTGGGTTATTACATATGTATTAACATATTTCTGGCTATATTCTAAACTATCCACACAATTTACATCAACATCATAGGCAAGGGATCATCAACTAGATTCTGCCATGGGGCAATTTTTTCTTCAGTGATGGATGGTCAAGGGCCAGACCATAATGAAAAATAATTAGTAGACTGCAAATATAATGAAACGAGCACAAAGAGATATAATCACATATCTCTCTCTATTATGCATGGGAATACAGATGTCCAAAATTAAAAACACTTGAAGCTGGTTTGCTAGTGTTTTTACAGCATTTTTTTCTGAGAACCTGGGATGCCATGTGACATCACCTGCGGGCCGCCAGATGGGGAAACCTAATCTCTTTGCTACCGAGTTAATATGCTAGCTTAGGTAGCTATCTGAAGTTGGGTAATGTTTATATTGGATTTTCGTTGAATATTGGGTATTCAATCTTCAATAGCTCTTAAACAAAGAGTGCCATTCAGAATCGGGGGGGGGATAATAGTACCCGCAAAACACCAGTCTCAACGTCAACAGTGAAGAGGCAACTCCGCGAGGCTAGCCTTCTAGGCAGAGTTGCGAAGAAAAAGCCATATCTCAGGCTGGCCAATAAAAAGAAAAGATTAAGATGGGCAAAAGAACACAGACACTGGACAGAGGAACTCTGCCTAGAAGGCCAGCATCCCGGAGTCACCTCTTCACTGTTGACGTTGAGACTGGTGTTTTGCGGGTACTATTTAATGGAGCTGCCAGTTGAGGACTTGTGAGGACTTGTGAGTCTCTCAAACTAGACACTCTAATGTACTTGTCCTCTTGCTCAGTTGTGCACCGGGGCCTCCCACTCCTCTTTCTATTCTGGTTAGAGCCAGTTTGCGCTGTTCTGTGAAAGGAGTAGTACACAGTGTTGTACGAGATTTTCAGTTTCTTGACAATTTCTCGCATGGAATAGCCTTCATTTCTCAGAACAAGAATAGACTGAAGAGTTTCAGAAGAAAGTTCTTTGTTTCTAGCCATTTTGAGCCTGTAATCGAACCCACAAATGCTGATGCTCCAGATACTCAACTGGTCTAAAGAAGGCCAGTTTTATTGCTTCTTTAATCAGGACAACAGTTTTCAGCTGTGCTAACATAATTGCAAAAGGTTTTTCTAATGATCAATTAGCCTTTTAAAATGATAAACTTGGATTAGCTAACACAACGTGCCATTGGAACAGGCGTGATGGTTGCTGATAATGGGCCTCTGTACGCCTATGTAGATATTCCATAAAAAAATCTGCCGTTTACAGCTATAATAGTCATTTACAACAATAACAATGCATTTCTGATCCGTTTGATGTTATTTTAATGGACAAAAAATTCCTTCAAAAACAAGGACATTTCTAAGTGACCCCAAACTTTTGAATGGTAGTGTACATGTTAGCAGGGATGAAATTGAAGGTAGCCCGAGGCTACTACTTTTCAGACTGGACTAGTAGAAAATGTGCCGAACTAGCCTGACACAGCAGTGAAATTTTGCCTTAATAAACATCGTATGCCACAGATTTAGGACCTGAATGTTACCCGAGCTAGTAGAACTCGTGGTCTGCTGGCCAGTGTCCAAAATCCCTATGTTCCAACCCTGCATGTCAGTCCCTTTCAGACGAACCCCCCTTATCAGTGTTGGTCCTCCTCAGTGACCTGAGGGTTTTAACTTTACTCTTGCGAATTAGAATCAGAAGTAAAGTAGTATAACTCATAGCAATACTCCACCTCTTCGGGCAAATAGTACACTAGACTGTCCTGATCACCTAGTTGAGCATTCCAGATAATTCCTCCAACCCAGTAGGAATGTCCCATCGACATAGTAGGATTTTAGATGTGCAGATAGACCAATGCCCAGTCTATGTTACCGTTACTATAGTCAAGTCTGTGAGTTATGGTATTTTATTATAGATGTTACCATTTCAGTAATCAACTTAGCTAGCTAGTAAAAGTCACTTTTTTTGTCTTTCAGATGGGTGGCCTGGAAATCCAGTGACAACACTTAGGTCTGCAGCTGCTATTTTCCGGTGGGAAAGAGAAATGGCCCTGTATTTACCAGAAAAAGGTAGCTCATCCACCATGGCAGAAGAGGAAGAAACAGACTGTTGATTGGGAAACAAGAACAAACAATGAGGCATGAGGATTGGGTGTTGAGGGGCCACTTGTCATTCTCCAAGATGGGTTGGTGTTATGATTAACAATGCATTTTCTGTCCGCACATCGAGCCTGTGGACAGGCAGGTCAGTAACTCATCAAATGTGATACAACAATGAATCTGTCGATATCTGCGCAGTATGTTTGTCACGTTTGTGTATGGTTCTCATGACTTACGATTGCGTGTTGAGGGACCACTTGTCACATTGTCCAAGGTGTGTTTGTGTTATGACAAACAAGGTGTTTTCTTCCAGATAAAGATGGTGATACGGCATTGAAAAAGACCTACCACTGACCAAATGTCTCTTTGTTTTCCAGTCCAACAGGACTGCATCCCTCAGACCATCTGGTGCATGGACATCCTGTGCCAGTGTGATCCAAGCGGGAGTGTCCAGTTGTGGAGACTACAGCACATCGAGCCTGTGGACGGACAGGTCAGTAACTCATCAAATATGATACAATATTGTGTAAAACATTGAATTGGTAGATGCATCGAAATTCTGACTTTATGTCCCCTTTTCCTGTTTTAGACGTGAGGCGTGACATGGGGAACATCAGGCTCACCCCACAAGAAGCAGTGCATGATCAACGCTACCCTCAGCAAGGAGATCTGCTGGAAGTTATGTACTCTCTCTCTCACTCTGGGGGTAAGACATAATTGAAACATCACAGATATAAATTCCCATTGTGCCCATGATAAAATGCAATGTGAATTCTGTTGTACTACTGAAAGAAACTGTGTGGAGATTCACTCTGACCAGTTCTTGTGATTGAACTTGCGTAAACTACCTTACTGCTATTCTGGAAGCCTACTGTGTGTGTACTCTGTGGAATATTTTTGGACCATTGGCTTCCCTGAAAACAGGTACTGACAGGATGTTCAACAAGAACGCTGATCCAGTGCCCCCCCCCCCACCCCCAAAAAAAGGTAAGAACAAAAACTGATTTGTGTGCGGATGTTCACTGTTCCAATGCCAACTTTGAGAGCATGCGGTCTTTGAAAACTCCTCTAGTCCAGCAATATGAGTCTGCCAGACGTCATCACGCTGGATGGGGATGGTGATGGAGGCTTTGGTGGTCCACACAACCAAGAAGAAGATGTCCCTTCCAGTGATGTGGAGCTGCCCTTTGACCTGATGCCAGTAAGGATGGCCTTCACGGAGGCGGTAAGACCCTCCCTCCTTGATATAGAAATCCTTTGACTTCACTGCCTCTTCAATGGTATGGTCCCTTTACCATAGGTATACTTGACCTCCACCACCATTGTGGTGCCCACCAGACCATCCAGTGAGGCACCCAGGATCCCAGACCCTGTGACCCGGGTACAGGTCCTCCACTGACTGGACCTGTTTGGTCACGGCTTGCTTCCTCCACTCGCATTCCATATCTGTACAGACGATATTGTGAACCGCAATAATAGCCAATGTAGCTGCATGGCTACACTTATGAGCTCCACAGGGCCATTCTCATGTGGTAGAGAGAATCCCCTTGTCACCTATAGAGACCTGCCAACAGGAAGGATGTTAAGTGTTACATGTTGTAGAGAGAATCTCCTGGTCACCTATAGAGACCTGCCAACAGGAAGGATGTTAAGTGTTACATGCCTTTCAACGCATGACTTTGAACACCTTGAAATGCATTTGATGTACGAAATATGCTATATAAATAAAGTTTGATTTCATTGATTTCATTACAGCTGCAGATATTTTAATCAAATGTAATTTTCACATGATGACAAGTGCAGTTTTTCTATAAACCTTTCATTTATAACTTGGGAATTTATCACTTGACATATCAATCATATATGGATCCTATAAATCAAGACTGTGTGAATGCATGTACCACTCTGAATAAATACTGTAGATACTGTGCCTTTGAAGATTTGTCTCTCGTCATGAAACTACAATACAGGCTGGATGCCTAAACAAAGTATATTTTGAATGTCAATAGATTTTTTGATTCATTCTCATCAATGACAACATTCTAGAACTGAGTTATCACTCATCTAAATTTGGTATCCGGGGTAATCTGGTTAATGATTATTTATTCAATGGGTGGGTCTAATCCTGAATGCTGATTGGTTAAAACCTCCTTCCAGCCGGTGTCTATTCCACAATTTACCACCAGTTAAATCTATGACGTTAAAATGCCTATTTTACTCTGTTCCATCTGACTGTGCAATCCACTGTCTCATCAGCCCAGCCAGGTAATTTATAAACTTCATCTCCACTATAAAAAGCATCTAGACATTATCTCACATTTCTTTCAGACTAACATTTAGTTTTCAACAGCGGAGATTTGTATAAACCCAGCTGTCTGTCTCTCCGACATTTGCAACATTGTTTAAACATTCTCCAGCCGTCCCTTAGTAATGAACGTGTTGGGAGTAGGGACGAGACAGATAGGCAGGCAGCGTTTCTCAGCCGGTCTAAATCATGAATCAGCTGGCATGAACTACATTTTATTTTTGAATTAATTAATGAAATTTAATTTTCGTGTCAAATCGCCAATTGGCAACCCATGCCTTATGGGATTATTTGACACATAAACAAACATTACAATAATTAATGGTAATTAAATGATAGTTCTTCCGGTGTTCTCTGCCTTGCGCATCGCATAAAGAGTGAAAAAATATATTAAAAAATCTATACATAATAGTAAATAAGGTTATCCAAACAATTATATTCTTAGAGCAGTAAAATAATATACATACACTGTACATATACACTGTGGCAGACCAGGGGGTTTGGTCAAGACGTTTACACAGACCAGACACGGACAGAGTTGGATTAGCTCATTTAATCAACAAATGAAAAGAATAAGACCTCCTCCGGGATACCGTCTTCTGGGGCTCCGGGGTCTTGCTGTATCCTGGGGGGAACAAAACTGAGCTTCCTCCGTTATCTCTGGGACTGAGCATGACTATATGGGAGTAAACTTTCTTCCCCCAGTCCCCTCCCCTGTGTGCTGCCCTTCTGGCAGCTTTATGGGACTTGTCCAGCTGGTGAGCAATCAGCCCCTTGAATACTCACCAACCACAACCTGTCCCAATTAGTCCTGGCCCCAGAGCCCGTCGAGACCTGGCACGTCCAGCAGAGGGAGCCATCGCCTCGATGTAGACTCCGTCTGTCACCAGGCCTCGACGAGTCTCCCCCTGGTGGCTGACTTGCTGTACGCCACAATAGGATTGAGATCCAGGCTCTTCGCTGGCCATGGTAGAACACTGACATTCCTGTCTTGCAGGAAATCCCGCACAGAACGAGCAGTATGGCTGGTGGCATTGTCATGCTGGAGGGTCATGTCAGGATGAGCCTGCAGGAAGGGTACCAAATGAGGGAGGAGGATGTCTTCCCTGTAACGCACAGTGTTGAGATTGCCTGCAATGACAACAAGCTCAGTCCGATGATGCTGTGACACACCGCCCCAGACCATGACGGACCCTCAACCTCCAAATCGATCCCGCTCCAGAGTACAGGCCTCGGTGTAACGCTCATTCCTTCGATGATAAACACGAACACCCCTGGTGAGACAAAACCGCGACTCATCAGTGTAGAGCACTTTTTGCCAGTCCTTTCTGGTCCAGCGACGGTGGGTTGCCCATAGGCGACATTGTTGCCTCTGATGTCTGGTGAGGACCTGCCTTACAACAGGCCTACAAGCCCTCAGTCCAGCCTCGCTCAGCCTTTTGCGGACAGTCTGAGCACTGATGGAGGGATTGTGCGTTCCTGGTGTAACTCGGGCAGTTGTTGTTGCCATCCTGTACCTGTCCCGTAGGTGTGATTTCCGGATGTACCGATCCTGTGCAGGTGTTGTTACACGTGGTCTGCCACTGCGAGGACGATCAGCTGTCCGTCCTGTCTCCCTGTAGCGCTGTCTTAGCCGTCTCACAGTACGGACATTGCAATGTATTGCCCTGGCCACATCTGCAGCATGCCTAAGGCACGTTCACGCAGATGAGCAGGGACCCTGGGCATCTTTCTTTTGGTGTTTTTCAGAGTCAGTAGAAAGGCCTCTTTAGTGTCCTAAGCTTTCATAACTGTGACCTTAATTGCCTACCGTCTGAAAGCTGTTAGTGTCTTAACGACCGTTCCACAGGTACATGTTCATTAATTGTTTATGGTTCATTGAACAAGCATGGGAAACAGTGTTTAAACCCTTTACAATGAAGATCTGTGAAGTTATTTGGAATTTTACGAATTATCTTTGTAAGACAGGGTCCTGAAAAAGGGGCGTTTCTTTTTTTGCTGAGTTTACATACATACATAACATATACAGATAAATAAAAAAGAAACAGAAACAGAAGTCACTTGAACCCAGTCTGGCACAAAGAGGAGATTCATATGGGAGACAAGCTTATACACAATCTATATACACACTTGCCATTTACCACATAGAATATTTTTACAATTTAATTATCGGTAGCGCTTTTTATTTTATTTCAGGCTTTATCTAAATTTTCCGCAAATGCAAATACACAATGGAGAAAAAAACATTTACATTTCTCCTCATCACTCAGCCACATAATGCCAGGGTATATCTGATGGGCTTTCTGGAATAAGAGCAAGCGTATATCGTGGTAGAACGGACAATAGAGGACAAAATGAGTTTAATTCTCTATTTATTCGAGGTCACAATAGTTACATAGTCTTTCCTCTTCTGTTTCACCACAATACCGACCTGTTTCAATACGCAGAGGCAATATCCCTGATCTTACCTGTGCACATAGCGATCTCTTGCTTTTAGGTAGGTTATACATAACATATCTCTCACACACAAATGCACCCTTGATCAAAGATATCCCTCTAGTGGTGTGGGGGCTGTGCTTTGGCAAAGTGGGTGGGGTTATATCCTTCCTGTTTGGCCCTGTCCGGGGGTATCATCGGATGGGGCCACAGTGTCCCCTGACCCCTCCTGTCTCAGCCTCCAGTATTTATGCTGCAGTAGTTTATGTGTCGGGGGGCTAGGGTCAGTTTGTTATATCTGGAGTACTTCTCCTGTCTTATCTGGTGTCCTGTGTGAATTTAAGTATGCTCTCTCTAATTCTCTCTTTCTCTCTCTCTCTCGGAGGACCTGAGCCCTAGGACCATGCCTCAGGACTACCTGGCATGATGACTCCTTGCTGTCCCCAGTCCACCTGGCCGTGCTGCTGCTCCAGTTTCAACTGTTCTGCCTGCGGCTATGGATCCCTGACCTGTTCACCGGATGTGCTACCTGTCCCAGACCTGCTGTTTTCAACTCTCTAGAGACCGCAGGAGCGGTAGAGATACTCTTAATGATCGGCTATGAAAAGCCAACTGACATTTACTCCTGAGGTGCTGACTTGCTGCACCCTCGACAACTACTGTGATTATTATTATTTGACCATGCTGGTCATTTATGAACATTTGAACATCTTGGCCATGTTCTGTTATAACCTCCACCCGGCACAGCCAGGAGAGGACTGACCACCCCTCATAGCCTGGTTCCTCTCTAGGTTTCTTCCTAGGTTTTGGCCTTTCTTGGGAGTTTTTCCTAGCCACCGTACTTCTACACCTGCATTGCTTGCTGTTTGGGGTTTTAGGCTGGATTTCTGTACAGCACTTTGAGATATCAGCTGATGTACGAAGGGCTATATAAATACATTTGATTTGATCAAACAAAAGATTCTCAATTTGGGTTTATGATTATTCTCCACCCATTTTATTTTCATACTGCATCAACAGTTTAAAAAAAATCATATTTATGTCTCCCTTAATTAGTTTTTTGTACAGATGTTCACAGTCAGACTGTTGAAAAAGCTCGGACATTTCAGTTGCCCAGGCTCCCCCTATGGAAAGAACCCATTGAAACTTTACTAGCTATTCTGGCAGTTGGCATATCCAACAGTCTATTCTAAAGTCTCACCTTACATGCCTTCCAGCTGGCATTATTTGTATGGATATATACAAAGAAATAGTCAATTATGTAAGGTATATCCAACTCGGGGCTCTATGCGTTCTCTGGAAAATAATGTAACTCCGTGGAAGGTGAGTTCCACTCCACTAGCGCGTCGTGGAACACACCTTCCACGTTGTTCATTATTTTCCTGAGAACGCATAGCCCCTCGTTGATTATCCCTTACATAATTGACTATGTGACTATTTCCTTGTAGAATGTTGACAACTGTATAGAACACATTGTGTTGCTAAAATGCTCAAACAACTTAATAGCTACACTCACTGACACAGGATAAACTTTATCCCTTGTGCTGGCCCTGACCAAACCGATAAGTTTCCCCTCACTATTAGATCCACTTCTCCACATGGCCAGACGCATTTTCCCCTTTTAATGCTCTTATGCTCATCGTTGAAAAATAGACACCAAAGTCGACATACTGTACAATCAATTATGTAGGCTCAATAATACAAAATTATTTTTTGATCTACTGCTCTGCTAACTAACTAGCTAAAGTGTAGCCAGTGGCTAACTAAGACAGAGAAAGGTGACGGAAGAAGTTAATCACTTTATTAAATTAATTTCAATACAGCACATGAATTCGTCATGGATGGGCACAGGTCCTCTAATCGTGCTGGTGAATGGTAGCTGATAGTGTCGGCTAGAGATGACGTGCAGGAGTTTCCTGCAAGAATTTGTAGTTTTGCTGAGATCTCTGTTGCTAATCAAAAATGTTTGAGGCAAATTGATAAAACTCACCTTGCCCGAGAGACAATTGCACGGTTATCAAAACGTCACGCCAAGGTAAGCCTACACCAAACACATACACTACATGACCAAAACGTGTTTAAATTTGTAACACAATAGGGAATAAACCCTGATTTATTTAACTGCAAGTACTGCTTTGGGACTCCTGACTATACATCACATTTGTGGAGACGTTAAAGTCGGTTAAAGACATGCTCCAGTACTTTGGTACCTAGTAAGTATTTTTTAAACCTCAGGATTTTGGATGGATGTGTCGATCTGTAGTTCATACATACATAATCTATGAGTAGAATTACTGTCTTATCTCAATTAGCCACGATATCCCTAGTTTGAAAGTGACTGTTTTTTGGAAATTGTGCTGTGCCATTTTCCCTACATTTCCCCACACGTGGGCCAGCCCCCTAGCAATTTGAGTTCCAGCCAATGAGATTCAGCCCCTCGCCATTTGAGTGACAGCTAAAAAGAATCACACATAGCAGAACATTCGAGAGCAATGATGTGGTGCATATACACTACCGTTCAAAAGTTTGGGGTCACTTAGAAATGTCCTTGTTTTTGAAAGAAAAGCACATTTTGTTGTCCATTAAAATAACATCAAATTGATCAGAAATACAGTTTAGACATTGTTAATGTTGTAAATGACTATTGTAGCTGGAAACGGCAGATTTTTAGGCGCACAGATGCCCATTGTCAGCAACCATCACTCCTGTTCCAATGGCACGTTGTTAGCTAATCCAAGTTTATCAGTTTAAAAGGCTAATTCATCACTAGAAAACCCTTTTGCAATTATGTTAGCACAGCTGAAAACTGTTGTCCTGATTAAAGAAGCAATAAAACTGGCCTTTAGACTTGTTGAGTATCTGGAGCATCAGCATTTGTGGGTTTGATTACAGGCTCAAAATGGCCAGAAACAAAGATGCTGTGTACTACTCCCTTCACAGAACAGCGCAAACTAGCTCTAACCAGAATAGAAAGAGGAGTGGGAGGCCCCGGTGCACAACTGAGCAAGAGGACAAGTACATTACAAGAACAAGAGCACCTCCTCCCAGCTGCCCACTGCACTGAGGCTAGGTAACACGGTCACCACCGATAAATCCATGATAGTTGAAAACTTCAACAAGCATTTCTCAACGGCTGGCCATGCCTTCCACCTGGCTACCCCCCGCAGCTACTCGCCCAAGCGTCCCCAGCTTCTCTTTTACCCAAATCCAGATAGCAGATGTTCTGAAAGACCTGCAAAACCTGGACCCATACAAATCAGCTGGGCTTGACAATCTAGACCCTCTATTTCTGAAACTATCCGCCGCCATTGTCGCAACCCCTATTACCAGCCTGTTCAACCTCTCTTTCATATCGTCTGAGATCCCCAAGGATTGGAAAGCTGCCGCGGTCATCCCCCTCTTCAAAGGGGGAGACACCCTGGACCCAAACTGTTACAGACCTATATCCATCCTGCCCTGCCTATCTAAGGTCTTCGAAAGCCAAGTTAATAAACAGATCACTGACCATCTCGAATCCCACCGTACCTTCTCCGCTGTGCAATCCGGTTTCCGAGCCGGTCACGGGTGCACCTCAGCCACGCTCAAGGTACTAAACGATATCATAACCGCCAGCGATAAAAGACAGTACTGTGCAGCCGTCTTCATCGACCTGGCCAAGGCTTTCGACTCTGTCAATCACCATATTCTTATCGGCAGACTCAGTAGCCTCGGTTTTTCTGATGACTGCCTTGCCTGGGTCACCAACTACTTTGCAGACAGAGTTCAGTGTGTCAAATCGGAGGGCATGTTGTCCGGTCTCTGGCAGTCTCTATGGGGGTACCACAGGGTTCAGTTGTCGGGCCGACTCTTTTCTCTGTATATATCAATGATGTTGCTCTTGCTGTGGGCGATTCCCTGACCCACCTCTACACAGACGACACCATTCTGTATACTTCTGGCCCTTCCTTGGACACTGTGCTATCTAACCTCCAAACGAGCTTCAATGCCATACAACACTCCTTCCGTGGCCTCCAACTGCTCTTAAACGCTAGTAAAACCAAATGCATGCTTTTCAACTGTTCGCTGCCTGCACCCGCCCGCCCGACTAGCATCACCACCCTGGACGGTTCCAACCTAGAATATGTGGGCATCTATAAATACCTAGGTGTCTGGCTAGACTGTAAACTCTCCTTCCAGACTCATATTAAACATCTCCAATCCAAAATCAAATCAAGAATCGGCTTTCTATTTCGCAACAAAGCCTCCTTCACTCACGCCGCCAAACTTACCCTAGTAAAACTGACTATCCTACCGATCCTCGACTTCGGCGATGTCATCTACAAAATAGCTTCCAATACTCTACTCAGCAAACTAGATGCAGTTTATCATAGTGCCATCCGTTTTGTTACTAAAACACCTTATACCACCCACCACTGCGACCTGTATGCTCTAGTCGGCTGGCCCTCGCTACATATTCGTCGCCAGACCCACTGGCTCCAGGTCATCTATAAGTCCATGCTAGGTAAAGCTCCGCCTTACCTCAGTTCACTGGTCACGATAACAACACCCACCCATAGCACGCGCTCCAGCAGGTATATCTCACTGATCATCCCAAAAGCCAACACCTCATTTGGCCGCCTTTCCTTCCAGTTCTCTGCTGCCTGTGACTGGAACGAATTGCAAAAATCGCTGAAGTTGGAGACTTTTATTTCCCTCACCAGCTTTAAACATCTGCTATCTGAGCAGCTAACCGATCGCTGCAGCTGTACATAGTCCATCTGTAAACAGCCCATCCAATTTACCTACCTCATCCCCTTACTGTTTTTATTTATTTACTTTTCTGCTCTTTTGCACACCAGTATCTCTACCTGCACAGGATCATCTGATGATTTATCACTCCAGTGTTAATCTGCTAAATTGTAATTATTCGCTCCTATGGCCTATTTATTGCCTACCTCCTCATGCCTTTTGCACACAATGTATATAGACTTATTTGTTTTTTCCTACTGTGTTATTGACTTGTTTATTGTTTACTCCATGTGTAACTCTGTGTTGTTGTCTGTTCACACTGCTATGCTTTATCTTGGCCAGGTCGCAGTTGGTTAAATAAAGGTAAAATAAAATAAAAATTAGAGTGTCTAGTTTGAGAAACAGACTCCTCACAAGTCCTCAACTGGCAGCTTCATTAAATAGTACCCGCAAAACACCAGTCTCAACATCAACAGTGAAGAGGCGACTCCGGGATGCTGGCATTCTAGGCAGAGTTGCAAAGAAAAAGCCATATCTCAGGCTGGCCAATAAAAATAGAAGATTAACATGGGCAAAAGAACACAGTCACTGGACAGAGGAACTCTCCCTAGAAGGCCAGCATCCCGGAGTTGCCTCTGCACTGTTGACGTTGAGACTGGTGTTTTGCGGGTACTATTTAATGAAGCTGCCAGTTGAGGACTTGTGAGGAGTCTGTTTCTCAAACTAGACACTCTAATGTACTTGATTAATTAGCCTTTTAAAATTATAAACTTGGATTAGCTAACACAACGTGCCATTGGAACACAGGACTCATGGTTGCTGATAATGGGCCTCTGTACGCCTATGGAGAGATTCCATAAAAAAATCTGCTGTTTCCAGCTAGTATAAATAGTCATTTACAACATTAACAATGTCTACACTGTATTTCTGATCATTTTGATGTTATTTTAATGGACAAAAAACAGATTTTCTTTCAAAACCAAGGACATTTCTAAGTGACCCCAAACTTTTGAACGGTAGTGTACATTTGCAATCAATGTAAAAATAAATTATCATTGAGTTAATAAAGCTGCATACAAACATGGTCTCTTTTTTGCTTTCAAGAATAAGGCAGCTAAAAAATGCATTTGTTTCAGCCTAGTTCAGTGCTTTCTGTGGTGGTGGGGCAGCCAGCGGAAAATACGGAGCATAGGGGTTGGTAATGTTCTCTAGTTGCTCTGTGATTGGCTCAGTGTTCTGTCACTCATGGGGACACTTTGTCACTGCAAAATCTATGGGGAGAGCTCATGAATGCAAGCCCCTTGGGTGCTGCCATAGAGTTGCAGCGTCACTACAGCCTAGGGTTCGATCCCAGGCTGTGTCATAACCGGCTGAAATTACAGAGTGTAGGGGTTTGTAATGTTCTCTAGTTGTTCCGTGATTGGCTCAGTGTTCTGTCACTCATGGGGATATTTCGTCACCTCAAAGTCTACAGGGAGAGCTCGAAAATTCAAGCCCCTTGGGTTCGATCCCAGGCTGTGTCATAGCCGGCTGTGACCGGGAGTCCCATATGGGGTTAGGGGAGGGTTTGGGGAGGGTTTGGCCGGTGGGGCTTTACTTGACTTATCACGCTCTAGCGACTCCTTGTGGTGGGCCGGGCGCCTGCAGGCTGACCCTGTACGTCAGTTAAACAGTGTTTCCTCCAACACATTGGTGCAGCTGGCTTCCAGGTTAAGCAAACAGGTGTTAAGAAGCGCGGCTTGGCGGGTCATGTTTTGGAGGATGCATGACTCGACCTTCGCCTCTCCCGAGCCCGCTGGGGAGTGGCAGCGATGAGACAAGATGGTAATTACGAAATTGGAAAAAAATGTTTAAAAATATATTATTTAAGGGCCCATCCAAAAATGCTCAAGGTCATTGACCACAGATAAAATGATGTCAAATCACATTATATGTACCGTGGCTTTGATTGGACTGATCATGTCAACATCATACTTTCAGAATCTTAGCTAGCAAGCTAGCAGTCATCATTATGAATCAAGTCGACAATCTACTGGCAAATCCTTTTCCATCCTTGTCATATGAAGAGAAATTATAGGTAAAAGGTATCGGTGCTCATCGGCCATTGGACATAAACATTACACAACAATGAGTGGTTTGGAAGGAATCAGTGGCTAACTGCAAGCATAGCAAAACAATAACTAGCCTGCTATACAGTGGATGTATGGTCCAAGTCAGGGTTTAAGGGTCTCTTTTCCAACCTTAGAAGGATAAACATTCAACATTGGACATGCTGTCAATCCAGCATGACTTCTGCCGCATTCGAAACAACTGTAAACTCAGAACTGGGAAATCTCAGACTTCAGTGAGTTCAAAACAACTGGGAACTTTGAAAAAAACTAGCTCTGCCTGGGAAAATAAGTTTTGAACGGTCATCCAACTCGGAATTCCAAGTTGGGAACTCGGGCCTCTTTCTAGAGCTCCAAACTGAAGATCACTGAGGTCATGATTCAACCTTGTTTTTTTCCGAGTTTCCAGTTGTCTTGGGCTGGCAAAACCCTGGATCATTGTTATTCTAACTTTCGCGACGCATATAAGGCCCTCCCCCGCCCTCCTTTCGGAAAAGCTGACCACATTTTGTTGCTTCCAGCCTATAGACAGAAACTAAAACAGGAAGCTCCCGCGCTCAGGTCTGTTCAACGCCGGTCCGACCAATCAGATTACACGCTTCAAGATTGCTTCGATCACGTGGACTGGGATATGTTCTGCATTGCGGCGAACAACAACATTGATGAATACGCTGATTTGGTGAGCTGGTTTATTAGCAAGTGCATCGGCAATGTCGTACCCACAGCGTCTATTAAAACATTCCTAAACCAGAAACCGTGGATTGATGGCAGCATTTGCGCAAAACTGAAAGCGCGAACCACTGCTTTTAATCAGGGCAAGGTGACCGGAAACATTGACCGAATACAAACAGTGTAGCTATTCCCTCCGCAAGGCAATCAAACAAGCTAAGCATCAGTATAGAGACAAAGTAGAGTCGCAATTCAACGGCTCAGACACGAGAGGTATGTGGCAGGGTCTACAGTCAATCACGGACTATAAAGGGAAAACCAGCCCCATCGCGGACCAGGATGTCTTGCTCCCAGACAGACTAAACCGCTTCTTTGCTCGCTTTGAGGACAATACAGTGCCATGATATGGCCCTCTACCAAAACCTGCGGGCTCCCCTTCACTGCAGCCAACGTGAGAAAAACATTTAAACGTGTCAACCCTCGCAAGGCTGCAGGCCCAGACGGCATCCCCAGCCGCGTCCTCAGAGCATGCGCAGACCAGCTGGCTGGTGTGTTTACGGACACATTCAATCAATCCTTATCCCAGTCTGCTGTCCCCACATGCTTCAAGAGGGCCACCATTGTTCCTGTTCCCAAGATAGCTAAGGTAACTGAGCTAAATGACTACCGCCCCGTAGCACTCACTTCCGTCATCATGAAGTGCTTTGAGAGACTAGTCAAGGACCATATCACCTCCACCCTACCTGACACCCTAGACCCACTCCAGTTTGCTTACCGCCCCAATAGGTCCACAGACAACACAATCACACTGCACACTGCACACTGCCCTAACCCATCTGGACAAGAGGAATACCTATGTGAGAATGCTGTTCATTGACTACAGCTCAGCATTTAACACCATAGTACCCTCCAAACTCGTCATCAAGAGACCCTGGGTCTCGACCCCGCCCTGTGCAACTGGTTCCAGGACTTCCTGACGGGCCGCCCCCAGGTGGTGAGGGTAGGTAACAACATCTCCACCCCGCTGATCCTCAACACTGGGGCCCCACAAGGGTGTGTTCTCAGCCCTCTCCTGTACTCCCTGTTCACCCACGACTGCGTGGCCATGCACGCCTCCAACTCAATCATCAAGTTTGTGGACGACACTACAGTGGGAGGCTTGATTACCAACAACGACGAGACGGCCTACATGGAGGAGGTGAGAGCCCTCGGAATGTGGTGTCAGGAAAATAACCTCACACTCAACAAAACAAAGGAGATGATCGTGGACTTCAGGAAACAGCAGAGGGAGCACCCCCCTATCCACATCGACGGGACAGTAGTGGAGAGGGTAGAAAGTTTTAAGTTCCTCGGCGTACACATCACGGACAAACTGAAATGGTCCAACCACACAGACAGCGCAATGCGCAGCATTGCCTCTTCAACCTCAGGAGGCTGAAGAAATTCGGCTTGTCACCAAAAACACTCACAAACTTTTACAGATGCACAATCGAGAGCATCCTGTCGGGCTGTATCACCGCCTGGTACGTGAACTGCTCCGCCCATAACCGTAAGGCTCTCCAGAGGGTAGTGAGGTCTGCACAACGCATCACCGAGGGCAAACTACCTGCCCACCAGGACACCTACACCACCCGATGTCACAGGAAGGCCAAAAAGATCATCAAGGACAACAACCACCCGAGCCACTGCCTGTTCACCCCGCTATCATCCAGAAGGCGAGGTCAGTACAGGTGCATCAAAGCAGGGACCGAGAGACTGAAAAACAGCCTCTATCTCAAGGCCATCAGACTGTTAAACAGCCATCACTAACATTGAGTGGCTGCTGCCAACATACTGACTCAACTCCAGCCACTTTAATAATGGAAAAATTGATGTAATAAATGTATCACTAGCCACTTTAAACAATGCCACGTCATATAATGTTTACATACCCTACATTACTCATCTCATATGTATATACTGTACTGTATACCATCTACTGCATCTTGCCATCTTGATGTAATGTATCACTAGCCACAAATCATGTCCAATCAATTGAATTTACCACAGGTGGACTCCAATCAAGTTGTAGAAACATCTCAAGGATGATCAATGGAAACATTGATTTACTACGTAAATAAGGTATTTCGTTTTATTTTTTTGCGAATATTTCTAAGAACCTGTTTTCGCTTTGTCATTATGGGGTATTGTGAGTAGATTTCAGAGGACATGTTTTTATTTAATCCATTTTAGAATAAGTCTGTATGTGGAAAAAGTCAAGGTGTTTGAATACTTTCCGAAGGCACTGTATATAGAGAGTTGGGCCATTGCGGTTTCTGTCAGAACATTTATAGAGTGCCACTTTCTCCTCCATAGCCGTTACTAAGTGATAATTGACCCTTCGTTGTGCTGATTATTTCAGATAGTTTTCAAAACATAGGATGTCCAGTGAAAGCAGACATGCAATTTGTTGACAACACAACATAGTACAGACTTGGATACACATTATCCCAAATGCTAATCAATAAAAACATCTGTTAATTTTGCAACTCTTTTCTGCTTGTTTACAGCGGTAATTTCATAGGGGAATTGTCGGAGGTGCTCTCGTATTGTTACATCACCAAAATTTTAAGAATAACGGTGCAAACATGGCAGCTATTCTAAAACCTGGCCCAACTACTTCAGAAAGTATTCACACCCCTTGACCTTTTCCACATTTTGTTGTGGAAAAGATTTGCTTAACAAGTCACATAAATCGCAAGGAATAATAGTGTTTAACATGATTTTTTAATTCATATGTCATCTCTGTACCCCACACATACAATTATCTGTAAGGTCCCTCAGTCGAGCTGTGCATTTCAAACACAGATTCACCCACAAAGGCCAGGGAGGTTTTACAATACCTCGCAAAGAAGGGCGGGCACCTTTTAGTAAAAAAAGAGCAGACATTGAATATCCCTTTGAGCATTGTGAAGTTCTTAATTTCAGTTGGGATGGTGTATCAATACACTCAGTCAATACAAAGAGATACAGGTGTCCTTCCTAACTCAGTTGCTGGAGAGGAAGGAAACCGCTCAGGGTTTTCACCATGAGGCCAATGTTGACTTTAAAACAGTTCCAGAATTGAATTGCTGTGATAGGAGAAAACTGAGGATGGATCAATAACATTATAGTAGTTACTCCACAATTCTAACCTAATTGACAGAGTGAAAAGAAGGAAGCCTGTACATAATACAAAATATTCAAAAAAATGCATCCTGTTTGCAACAAGGCACTAAAGTAATACTGCAAAAAATGTGGCAAAACAATTCACTTTTTGTCCTGAATACAAAGTGTTATGTTTGGGACAAATCCAATACAACACATTACTGAGTACCACTCTCCATATTTTCAAGCATAGTGGTGGCTGCATAATGTTATGGGTATACTTATTATCGTTAAGGACTGGGGAGTTTTTCAGGATAAACTGAATGGAGCTAAGCACAGGCAAAATCTTAGAGGGAAACCTGGTTCAGTCTGCTTTCCACTAGACATTGGGAGATTAATTCACCTTCCAGCAGGACAATAAACTAAAACACAAGCCAAATCTGCACTGGAGTTGCTTACGAGGAAGACATTGAATGTTCCTGAGTGGCTAAGTTAGTGTTGACTTAAATCTACTTGAAATGTTTTGGCAAGACCTGAATATGGTGTCAAGCAATGAGCAACAATGAATTTGACGGCGCTTGAATCATTTTGAAAATAATAATGGGCAAATGTTGCACAATCCAGGTGTGGAAAACTCTGAGACTTACCCAAAAAGACTCACGCCTGTAGTCGCTGCCAAAGTTGCTTCTACAAATTATTGACTTGTGGGTATCAATACTTATGTAAATTAGCTATTTTTGTATTTCTTTTTCAATACATTTGCAACATTTTATTAAAACATGTTTTTACTTTGTTATTATGGGTTATTGTGTGTAGATGGGTGAGAGGGAAAAAAGAAGCTATTTAATCAATTTTGAATTCAGGCTGTAACACAACCAAAAGGTGGAATAAGTCAAGAGGCATGAATATTTTCTGAAGGCATTGCATACGGCTCTTGGTCTGGTCTACTTAGTTCATTGACTTCCAATGAAACAGAAAAAATCGGAGTGGGATGTCTCACTTCCTCTTCCGTCTCTGGCTCTAGCATCTCTGCCACGTCATATAGGAGTGATATCAGAAGGAGGAAGAAAAAATATTCTGTTTCGATAAATGATGTAAACTAGTGATACACTCGAAAAAGGAGATCGATCAAGTCATCTCATTCCGATATTTATTCATCTGTACGTGCCCTTACATTGATGTCACCGTAAGTACATTGACATATTTTCTTGATTTAGCTAGCTACATTAGCATAGCTGAAGAGCAATGTTGTGAAGTGTAGCTAATGTCAGCTAGCCAGTAGATCTCTGATTAATTCATTTAGGGTTAGCTAACTAGCTAGCTATAATAAACATGTTAGCAAGTGTCAGAAAACGGAAAGGTAGTTACTCTCACTAGCTAGCTAGTTTTTGTAACGTTAGCTTGTCAGGGAAAACATTTGTCAGGAAAAAGATTGTGGTACTATGGAAACTTATGGCAAAGATTTATATAACTAAACCATTGTTCTATCTGTGCTTGTGGCAACATAGTTACTGTGCCTTTTGTAAATAGTGAACATTTTATGACAGCTAGCAGTGGTGTAAAAAGTACCCAATGGTCATACTTGAATAAAAGTAAATACCTTTAATAGAAAATGACTCAAGTAAAAGTGAGTCACCCAGTAAAATACTACTTGAGTAAATTGGTTTTAAATATACATAAGTATCAAAAGTACATGTAATTGCTAAAATATATTAAAGTATCAAAAGTAAAAGTATAAATCATTTCAAATCCCATATGTTAAGCAAACCAGAGGACAC
Source organism: Salvelinus alpinus (assembly GCF_045679555.1). Lineage (NCBI taxonomy): Eukaryota > Metazoa > Chordata > Actinopteri > Salmoniformes > Salmonidae > Salvelinus > Salvelinus alpinus. The sequence continues at coordinate 66,139,078 of NC_092094.1, forward strand.
CATTTTCTTGTTGCTTTATTTACAGATGGCCACGGGCACACTTCAACACTCAGACATAATTTACAAATGAAGTATTTGTGCTTCGTGAGTCCACCAGGTCAGAGGCAGTAGGAATGGCCAGGGATGTTCTCTTGATAAGTGCTTGCATTGGACTATTTTCCAGTCCTGCTAAGCATTCAAAACGTAACAAGTACTTTTGGGTGTCAGGAAAAATGGTACAAAGTCCATTATTTTCTTTACAGATGTAGTGAAGTAAAAAAATATATATAAATAGTGAAGTACAGATACGACTTAAGTAGTACTTTTAAAGTATTTTTTACTTGAGCTCGTTTTACCACAGACCGCTAGCAATGAACTAACCTTACTCTTCTAGATTCATCAAGGGAAAGACATAAACACTTCCATAACTAGACCAGTCCTTTGCTGTTTATGAAACAATTCTAGGCAAGACAATTGACTTTGACCACCATCAGTCAGTTCCCTTACTTGGCAAAAGGTGGACGGTAGGCCTAAATTCTTGTTCTATGGCTGCACCCAAGTGTGTCCACATAGTGGGGTAGGTCCAACTCCTGTTACACGTCCTGGATAGGAGGAGAGTATAGGAGGACATATCCTGAACACAATACAGTTGTAATTCAATCCCAGTAAATGGGACATGGGAGATAAGGAGTTATTTCACCTTACAAAGCCAAGAGGAGAGAATGGTATCAATAAATGATTCATACAAATTCTACAAGTTGAATGTTAGTCACTCACTGACATTGTCTACCATTTTGGAAACTGCCCTGAGTGTCTTTCAACCCAAATTTAGACTCATTTTGTTCCTCATTACTATTTTATACCGTATTTGCTCGGTCAAAGTCCACTGTCTGTACATCAGAACTGAATTCGTCATTTCAAAAGTAAACATATTAAGCTAATCTTGGAGAAAGGATTTACACACTATATACAGTTAGTATTTGATTAGTACATACATTTTATTCCCACACCTTTACGTCACAGTTTTGCTAACATTAAACGTGTGTGTGTGTGTGTGTGTGTGTGTGTGTGTAGAGCCTGTGGGATGCTGCTGGATGAGACGCCACTATTCGAGCCAGCTCTGCTCCAGGAGCTGGACTGGAGTAGCAAGACAGTGTCCTTCTCTCCCCCAATCTCCCCCTCCCAGCCTGGGGAAGGTCTGGTCCTCAGGCCTCTCTGCACAGCCGACTTCAACAGGGGTAAGGAAGGAAGGAAGGGCCACTACAACACACTGCTTTATCTGGGTTGTGTGCATTCGGCACCAACCGGAAGAAAACGGACTGAAGCAGGAACGGTCATTTTGAGTTTTCCTTTGCAAAACCTTTTGCTACAGTGTTCCCTTATGAGCACGACCCTGACTGACACATTCCAAATAATAAGACTGACTTAGCTGAACAACAATAAGAGACTGACTGACTTGTGTATTACAATAGTAGCGTTCCTGAAAGTCAGTGTTTTCACAATGAGACTGACCTGTCTGGTTCAACAGTCGTGCATTCTATTCTATGTCTAAAATAAAATGTTGAATGTAAGTTTCCTAATAGTTCCAATGTTGTTTTTGCTACACAGGATTCTACAAGGTGTTATCCCAACTCACAACTGCAGGGGATGTTACGCCAGAGCAGTTTATTAGTATGTTCCAATCAAAGCCTGGGCATGGCAATACACATTGACTGGTTCATTTTGACAGTGGATTTTGACATGTTGTAAAGTGAATGTATATTCAGATTTTTCATGAATACACAATCATAGAAAACACACATTCTTCAGTAAAAAGGTCCTCAATAAGTGTTTTGCCATATGATATCCTGTCCTTCAGATATAGATGCACACACTACCCAAAATGATCCTGTATATTCTCTCATAGAGAAATTTGAGCACATGAAAAAGACTGGGGACTACTATGTCATCGTGGTGGAGGACACAAACCTGGGACAGATTGTTGCCACGGCCACATTGATCACAGAGCACAAGTTCATTCATTCCTGTGCAAAGGTAGGGTTTACCAACAAGCAATCTACAAACCCTCCCTGGATCTGTGTCAACTCCTTTTTGATTGATGTACTTGGTCTAATCTTATCGGTCCGAATCGTGACAGACACACACGTAACATTGCATTGATAACAATGGGATATTTTGCTCAAAACCACACGTTTGTCACAATGTTATTCAGCCCATTGAAGACTTCAAAATGTCTGACATTTTGTCTCATTCACAGAGAGGAAGGGTGGAGGAGGTGGTTGTCAGTGACGTGTGCCGGGGAAAACAGCTGGGGAAACTGTGAGTAGTCTCCACTGAGCTTAAAGGAAAAATCCACAACAACAAAAAAACACTTCCACTGTTAAGTCTCAAAATGTTTTGCATGTCAGCAGTCAGTTTGCTTCTTGAAAATCCTATTGACAAGAAGCAGTGTTACTTGCCACATTTTTTAAATTTAACTAGGCAAGTCAGTTAAGAACAAATTCTTATTTATAATGACGGCCTAGGAACAGTGGGTTAACTGCCTTGTTCAGGGGCAGAACGATAGATTTTTACCTTGTCAGCTCGGGGATTCGATCTAGCAACCTTTTGGTTACTGGCCCAACTCTCTAACCTCGAGGCTACCTGCCGCCCCATCATGACTTGACTGCTGACATGCAAAATATTTTGGGACTGTATGAACAGTAAACTAATGAAAAAAATACCAAAATATAGTTTGACTTAATTGGTAGTCCTTGCCTCTCTTCCAACCCGTTCTGTAATACTAGCTGGTAAACATGGGCGTTACATTTCACAGTGAGGTTGTAGCTTTAGCCAACTTGTCTTGCAAAACAAGGCGGGCTATTGTCCTTTGTTAAACTCTTCGTTAACGGTTCTTGTTCTCTCACCAATTTCAGGTTAGTGTCGACCCTCACTCTCCTCAGCAAAAAATTAGATTGCTACAAAATAACATTGGAATGTGCACCCAAGAACGTGGCCTTCTACACAAAGTTTAGCTACTCGGCATCAGACGAGACTTACATGCAGTGTCGATTCTTTGATTGAGGGTCGTTCTCCCTCCCTGGGATTTGACTTGAAGAAATTGGTTCCAGGACATTGTCATATTGGTTCAACATCCCAGGATCCCCCAACGTTCAAGTCGTCTCCCCACCGTCAGAGCTACCTCACCTGGGGGAGATTTGGCATTGTGTCCCTGGCTTCCCCAGCTTCTTAACAAAGGAATGTCAAGCCAGTCTGGAATTTGGGACATGCAATAAAGTGCTCTCTGCGCTTTATAGGAAACACATTGAATAATTTCTTTTTCTGTTTTACAAATGTGAGGGTTTAGTTAATATTTACATGTGTTAATTGCAATTTAAGATTTGCAGACTGGTCCACATGATATCCGAAGGCAAGTGAAAAGTCCCACATTGACCATTTGGTAACGGTTTGATATAATTTTTGTTGGATTGATGTAGGGCAGAAAACTTGGGACATTGATTATGCTAAGGTACTGCATATTTATTTTGGGAAATTTGACAATCACCCACTGAAATTGTATTTTCTGTTCATTGGCAAAGACTTTGATCGCTGTGCCCTTTAGACTAACTGTGCTTGCAACCTATTGGGCAGCACAGAATTGCTTTCACTAGTGATCATGGGTTATTTCAGACCTCAGGAAGTTCAAGTTGTACATAAGTAAAATCATGTATAGGTTTGAGGGAATTCTGTTCTAGAAAATACATAGCTACATTTGGTATGAAGATATGGGTAAAATAATTGTAGTGAAAGCTTATTTATTCAACCTTAGGTTTTTTCAGTTTAGTTTCGGCAACTGGGGACATTTTTACTCTGTAAAATGCTAATAAATTATTTTTACACTGGTTGTTACTTTGTTGGTCAAAATACAAAAACCTAAACGTATAATATTTGGGAGCAATGTGTTAAAGAATGCAAAAAATAACAGTACAAAAGACATGTTAGATGTTTGTTTATTGAGCAATGGGTCGTTAATTCTCTGGCAAGCTGTTTCTCAATTGTAAACCTGATCTGTCCAACATTCCTAATTCCCTAACATGGGGCTCAGCATTGGGCATTTACTTCCTATTACTGTACCTTACGACAACTGCCACCTTCTGGCGAAAAATAATTCAAGTATCAAAAGTGCATTATTGCAATACTGTCCCGCTGCAAATGCAAAATGCTATAAAACCTTCAGTGCACACAGGTCACTTATGAAATTGTCTCAGACGTCAGGAAGTGGACCCAATGCTCTCCGACCCCCCTTTAGAAAATGTTTAATATTTAAATTATCAATACAAATGTAAAAAAGGAAAAAAAGTGCACTATGTGATGACGGCTATCTGCATAATAAGCCTATCCGTTCTGCTCAGTAGTGACCTGCATTCCCCCAAAATCCTCGTCTTCTTCCAGGCTTCGTTTCAGGCTGCCTGTGAGGTACAGATTGAGTCAAAAATCCGTAAAGAAAGACTGGTGACAAGGTTAATAAACTGTAAAACTCAATTTAATCCAAACTAAAAATCAACTTCGTGGGATGAAAACCAGTTATAATTGGGCATATTTGAGTGCACACATTCTGCCCAGTCACTGAACAATAATAATCAGCTACTTTCAATGTGTTGCATTATAGGAATGATCTGACTTGCACCCATTGATTGTACACGAATGTGCTAGGTTGATATGGGGTAGAGAATAACTTATTTTGACATTAATGAAAAACATGAACAATGGTAGCTATGATGACACAGCCATGTTGAAATGAGCCTTGCTGTTGGAAAACCACAGAAAGTGTTGGTACATAAGCACCTCCCTCAACTGCAATAGACTTCTTTCTAGGCAGTTTTGTAAGTCAATCTCAAATGCACCCACGGTGACACAATAAGCCCAGGTTCTTAGAACTGTCACCTGAATGCAAGTTGCACACACTGACCTGGCATTCCAGCATGCAGGGAGAACGATCTGCCCAGCTGTATTGGAGACATCTTGATGGTCAGTTTAGCTGAGTAGATCGCTTCATATTCCTAGAAAACCCAGAGATGGAGGGTGCAACGTTACAAACATTCAGACAGAAATGTCTTGTTTTGAGCAGACATTTATGTATCTGCCAAATTTGTAATGTTGAAACCCATTGAACATCCCTGACGCCATTTTGGTATATCAGTGGTCAGAGCTGTTTGGAAGGTTGAGTCCACAACTTTATACAGAGGACCCTACCTGTAATTGATGCACAAATCCCACGTTAGGGTTGATGCAGAATCTCCTCTCCTGAACGTGGCTGAAAGCATCCCTGCAGAGGAACCAGCAAAATACAGCAGGACATGTGACTAGATCTTTGGTCACCATGCATCTGGACAGCAGCAATACATGGAGTGAACTCATTATAATGTCTATGAACTAGAGCGATATGGACAAAAAAAAATCCATATTGCGATACATTCACATTTTGTTTGCAATAATCAGCGATAAATTACAGTAAATACTTTTAGGGAGAGATACTAGCTGGGCGATATGGAAAAAAGTAATATTGCAATAAATGTAACTACACTGAACAAAAATATAAATGCAGCCATTTCAAAGATTTTACTGAGTTGCAGTTCATATAAGGAAATCAGTCAATTGAAATCAATTCCTTAGGACCTAAACTATGAATTTCACATAGCAGGGGTGCAGCCATGGGTGGGCCTTGGAGGGCATAGGCCCATCCACTTGGCAACCAGGCCCACCCACTGGGGAGCCAGGCCTAGCCAATCAGAATGAGTTTTCCATCACAAAAGGTCTTTATTACAGACATAAATACTCCTCAGTGTACACCAACCCACACACCCCATAATGACAAAGCGAAAACAGGGTATACATTTGTAAAAATTTATATATATAAAAAAATACCCTTTACTATGAGACTCAAAATGGAGCTCTGGGGCATCCTGTTTCTACAACTTGATTGGATTCCACCTGTGGTAAATTCAATTTATTGGACATGATTTGGAAAGGCACACACCTGTCTATATAAGCTCCCACAGTTGACAGTGCATGTCAGAGCAAAAACCAAGCCATGAGGTCAAAGGAACTGTCCGTAGAGCTCCAAGACAGGATTGTGTCGAGGCAGAGATCTGGGGAAGGTTACTAAAACATTTCTGCAGCATTGAAGGTCCCCAAGAACACAGTGGCCTCCATCATTCTTAAACGGAAGACGTTTGGAACCACCAAGATCCTTCCTAGAACTGGCTGCCCGGCCAAACTGAGCAATCGGGGGAGAAGTGCCTTGGTCAGGGAGGTGACCAAGAACCCGATGGTCACTTTGACACAGCTCGAGTTCCTCTGTGAAGATGGGAGAACCTTGCAGAAGGACAACCCTCTCTGCAGCACTCCACCAATCAGGCCTTTATGGTAGAGTGGCCAGACGGAAGCAACTCCTCAGTAAAAGGCACATGACAGCCTGCTTGGAGTTTGCCAAAAGGCACCTAAAGGACTCTCAGACCATGAGAAACAAGATTCTCTGGTCTGATGAAACCAATATTTAACTCTTTGGCCTAAAAGCCAAGCGACACGTCTGGAAGAAACCTAGCACCATCCCTACGGTGAAGGATAGTGGTGGCAGCATCATGTTGTGGCAATGTTTTTCAGCGGCAGGGACTGGGAGACTAGTCAGGATCAAGGGAAAGATGAACGGAGCAAAGTAGAGATCCTTGATGAAAACCTGCTCCGGACCTCAGACTGGGGCCAAGGATTCACCTTCCAACAGGATAATGACCCTTAGCACACAGCCAAGGCAATACAGGAGTGGCTTCGGGACAAGTTTCTGAATGTCCTTGAGTGGCCCAGCCAGAGCCCAGACTTGAACCTTATCGAACATCTCTGGAGAGACCTGACAATAGTTTGGCAGTGACACTCCCCAACCAACCTGACAGAGCTTGAGAGGATCTGCAGAAAAGAATGGGAGAAACTCCCCAAATACAGGTGTCAAGCTTGTAGCGTCATACCCAAGAAGACTCGAGGCTGTAATCGCTGCCAAAGGTGCTTCAACAAAATACCGGGTAAAGGTTCTGAATAATTATGTAAATGTGATCGTTTTTATTTTTAATACATTTGAAAAACTTTTTTTTTTATGTTTTTGCTTTGTCATTATGGGGTATTGTGTGTAGACTGATGAGGGGGAAATCAATTTAAGAATAAGGCTGTAACATAGCAATGTGGAAAAAGTCAAGGGGGCCGAATACTTTCCGAATGAACTGTATATACTCACAGAAAGCTGTGTATCTCCTCTCTGTAACTAGAACAATAGCTGCATTTTGAACGACGTTCACATGCTTGTGCTACTCAGAATGCATCGCTCTCTCCTCCGCACGGACCGCGGGGAGACGGAGTGAGTCAGCAGCGAAACAGGGACAGGCAGATACTTTCGTAGCAGGACTCAACACAATGCATAGGATTTTACTGTTGAACAAATTATGGTTTTATAACCATCTACACGAACGCTGTGGAGCAAAATCACCGACATTTGCTTTGGTAAGAGGAAGGCGATGTCCGTGTTGGCCATTTTCGGTTTATCATTCCAGCTCTACTCTGAACTAGCTAGCAATAAATGAAGCCTGCTTGGTTTGTTGAACGGTCTTACCTGTATTTTACACCAAATGTCTCCATAAGGTATGCAATAACCAAGGCAGCACTGAAAGAAGAGAGAAGTATCAGGAAGATCAATCGACAAGCAAACAATTTTCAAACACACGGGATCTGTTCAAAATCAAATATTTTACACGAGGTAACCAACCTTCTTGATATCCCTGCGTTTCCATGAACTAGAACCTTTCCTATGTGAACAAGACAAGGAAAGAGTCAAGATAGATTTCTACGGGGAAATAGTAAGAATTCAAAAGCACTTTCGCACAATCCAACAATTATCCAGGTGCAGAGTACAAGTAATGTCACATACAGTGCCTTCAGAAAGACTTTATGCAAATTTTCTTGTGTTACAAAGTGGGATTGAAATTGATTTAATTGTAATTTTTGGTCAATGATCTACACAAAATACTCAAATGTCAAAGTGTCAAAATAAAACACTATCTACACTAAACAAATATATAAACGCAACATGTAAAGTGCCGGTCCCATGTTTCATGAGATGAAATAAAATACAAGTAATTTTCCATATGCACAAAAAGCTTATTTCTGTCAAATGTTGTGCACAAATTTGTTTACATCCCTGTTAGTGAGCATTTAATCCTTTCGCAAGATAATCCATCCACCTGGCAGATGTGGCATATCAAGAGGCTGATTAACCAGCACTATCATTACACAGGTGCACCTTATTCTGGGGACAATAAAAGGCCACTCTAAAATGTGCAGTTGTCCCAACACAATGCCACAGATGTCAAATTGAGGAAGCATGCATTTGTCAGTGACGGCAGGAATGTCCACCAGAGCTGTTGCCAGAGAATTTCTTGTTGATTTCTCTACCATAAGCCACCTCCAACATCATTTTAGAGAATTTGGCATTACGTCCAACCGGCCTCACAACCGCAGACCACCTGTAACCACGCCAGCCCAGGACCTCCACATGCAGCTTCTTCACCTGCGTGACTGTCAAAGGGAGGGGGAGTAGTTATCTGTAATAAAGTCCTTTTGTGGCAAAAAACTAGTTCTGATTGGCTAGGCTCCCAAGTGGGTGAGCTTATGCCCTCCCCCAGGCCCACCCATGGCCACAGCCCTGCCCAGTCATGTGAAATCCATAGATTAGGGCCTAATTAAAGTATTTCAATTGACTGATTTCCTTATATGAACTGTAACTCAGCAAAATCTTTAAAATTGTTGCATGTTGCGTTAATATTTCTGTTCAGTATAGATTAGTATTCAACCCCCTGAGTCCATGCGTATTACAATCACCTTTGGCAGCGATTAAGATCTTACTGGCTAAGTCTAAGAGCGTTCCACACCTGGATTGTGTAACATTTGCCCATTATTCCTTTCAAAATACTTCAAGCTCTGTCAACTTCGTTGTTGATCATCGCTAGACAACCATTCTCAGGTCTTGACATATTTTCAAGCAGATTTAGGTCAAAACTGTAATTTGGCTACTCAGGAACAGTTACTGTCTTCTTGGTAAGCAACTCCAGTGTAGATTTGGCCTCGTGTTTTAGGTGATTTCATCTCCCAGTGTCTGGTGGAAAGCAGACGAACAGGTTTTCCTCTCGGGTTTTTCCTGTGCTTCGCTCCGTTTCTTTTTAATCCTGAAAAACTTGATTACTCGATTACAAGCATACCCATAACGTGATGGAGCCACCACTATGCTTGAAAATATGGAGAGTGGTACTCAGTAATGTGTTGTATTGGATTTGCCCAAACAACTGTATTCAAGAGAAAAAGCTAATTGCTTTGACACAATTTTGCAGTATTACTTTAGTGCCTTGTTGCAAAAAGGATGCATGTTTTTGAATATATACAGTACCAGTCAAAAGTTGACTCATTCCAGGGTTTTTATTTTGACTATTTTCTACATTGTAGAAATAACACATATGGAGTCATATAGTGACCAAACAAGTGTTAAATCAAAATATATTTTACATTTGAGATTCTTAAAACGAGCCCCCCATTGCCTTGATGGCAGCTTGAACATGCTTGGCATTCTCTCAACCAGCTTCATGAGGTAGTCACCTGGAATGCATTTCAATTAACAGGTGTGCCTTGTTAAAAGTTAATTTGTGGAATATCTTAATGCATTTGAGCCAATCAGTTGTGTTGTGACAAGGTAGGGTTGGTATACAAAAGATAACCCTATTTGGTAAAAGACGAAGTCCATACTAGAACAGCTCAAATAAGCGGAGAGAAACGACAGTCCATCATTACTTTAAGACATGAAGGTTAGTCAATCCGGAAAATTTCAAGAACTTTGAACGTTTTCAAAATGCAGTTGCAAAGACCAAGCGCTATAATGAAACTGGCTCTCATGAGGACTGCCACAGGAAAGGAAGACCCCGAGTTACTTCTGCTGCAGAGGATACGTTCATTCGTTACCAGCCTCAGAAATTGCAGAACAAATAAATGCTTCAGAGTGCAAGTAACAGACATCTCAACATCAACGTTCAGAGGAGACTGCATGAAATCAGGCCTTCATGGTCAAATTGCTGCAAAGAAACCACTACTAAAAAGATAAACAAAAAGAAGAAACTTGATTGGGCCAAGAAACACAAGCAATGGACATTAGACCCCTGGAAAGTCAAAATTTGAGATTTTTTTGGTTCCAACCACTGTGTCTTTGTGAGATGCAGAGTAGGTGAATGGATGATCTCTGCATGTGTGGTTCCCACCGTGAAGCATGGAGGTGGTGTGATGGTGCTTTGCTGCCCACACTATCAGTGATTTATTTTGAATTCAAGGCACACTTAACCAGCATGGCTACCACAGCAATCTGCAGCAATACGCCATCCCATCTGGTTTGCACTTAGTGGGACTATCTTTTGTTTTTCAACATGACAATGACACCTCCAGGCAAGGAGGAGAGTGATGGAGTACTGCATGAAATGACCTGGTCTCCACAAATCACCCGACCTCAACCCAATGGAGTTGGACCGCAGAGTGAAGGAAAAGCAGCCAACAAGTGCTCAGCGTGTGTGAAACTCCTTCAAGACTTTTGGAAATGCTTTTTTTTTTATTACCTTTATTTAACTAGGCAAGTCAGTTAAGAACAAATTCTTATTTTCAATGACGGCCTAGGAACAGTGGGTTAACTGCCTTGTTCAGGGGCAGAACGACAGATTTGTACCTTGTCAGCTTGGGAACTTGCAACCTTTCGGTTACCAACCCAACACTCTAACCACTAGGCTACCCCGCCGCCCCATTCCAGGTGATTACCTCATGAAGCTGGTTGAGAGAATGCCAAAAGTGTACAAAGCTGTCATCAAGGCAAAGGGTGGCTATTTGAAGAATCTCAAATATAAAATATATGAATTACTAAATCTATATTAGTCAACACTTTTTTGGTTGCTACATGATTCCATATGTGCTATTTCATAGTTTTGATGTCTTCACTATAATTCTACAATGTACTTTTTTTAAATTTATTTTTTACCCTCGAATGAGTAGGTGTCCAAAGTTTTTTACCGGTACTGTAAATATTATATACAGGCTTCCTTCTTTTCAATCTGTCAATTAAGTTAGTATTGTGTTGTTGATCCATCCTCAGGTTTTCCTATCGCAGCCATTAACGGCAACTGAGTTATGAAGGACGCCTGTATTGATACACCATCCAAAGTGTAATTAATAAATTCAAAGGGATATTCAATGTCTGCTTTATTTTTTATTCAACCAAATTTTTACTCTTTAATAACTTCTCTAGGATAAGGGGCGACATTTTCAATTTTGGATGAATTGGTACCCAAATTGAACGGCCTCGTACTCTGTCCTAGATCATATGATATGCATATTATTATTACTGTTGGATAGAAAACACTCTGAAGTTCTAAAACTGTTTGAATTATATCTGTGAGTAAAACAGAACTCATATGGCAGGCAAACTTCCAAACAGGAAGTGAAAAATCTGAAATGGGTCGATCTGAAGGTCATCGCCTATTCAAATCTCCTATATTTATGGATCTGTATGCACTTCATACACCTTCCACTAGATGTCAACAGGCAGTAGAACGTGGAATGAAGCGTCTAGCATGATGTGGGGCCGGATGAGAGCTATTGGAGTGGGTGGTCAGGCAGATTGCCAGTTCTTGGCCACGCACTCTGGGCATGGGATGTCCTTGTTTGCAATGAGTCATATAGACATGAAGAAATGCTCCGTTTGGGACGTTATTGGATATATATGAGAAAAACATCCTGAAGATTGATTCTCAACTGAGTTTGACCAGTTTATTCGATTTGTAATATCACTTTTTGAAGTTTTCGTTCATTAGCGTAAATTTGTATGGACACGTGTACTACACATGCTAGCCAAAGTTGCTAATTCGACAGAAGTAATGGACATTATAAAACAAAACAACGATTTATTGTGGAACTAGGATTCCTGGCACTGCATTCTGATGAAAGATCATCAAAGGTAAGGGAATATTTATGATGTAATTTCGTATTTCTGTTGACTCCAACATGGCGGAGAATGGCTGAGCGCCGTCTCAGATTTAAAAAATAACTTTAGTAAAAAGTATACCATGCAATAATCTAACACAGCAGTTGCATTAAGAACCAGTGTATCTGTAATTATATGTACAACATGTATCTTTCATCAAAGTTTTATGATGAGTATTTCTGTATTTCACATTGCTCTCTGTAATTATTCTGGCTATTTTGGATGCATTTCTGAACATGGCGCCAATGTAAAACCATGATTTGTGGCTATAAATATGCACATTACCGAACAAAACATAAATGTATTGTATAACATGATGTCATATGAGTGTCATCTGATGAAGATGTTCAAAGGTTAGTGATTCATTTTCTCTATTTGTGGGTTTTGTGAAAGCTATCTTTGCTTTGAAAAAATGGCTGTGTTTTTTTGGATATGGTGGTGAGCTAACATAAATATATGTTGTGTTTTTGCTGTAAAACATTTTAAAAATCAGACATGTTGGCTGGATTCACAAGATGTTTATCTTTCATTTGCTGTATTGGACTTGTGATTTCATGATATTATATTATTTACCTGTGGCGCTAGGCTATGCTAGTCAGCGTTTCTGATGACAATGATCCCAGATCCAGGATGGGTGGTTCAGAGACGTTAACTTAATGCTTGCCATAACAAAGGGGTTGAATACTTATTGACAAGGCATTTTTGAAAAACATAATTCCAATTTGACATTATGGGATATTGTGTGTAGGCCAGTGACAAAACATGAATGTAATCAATAAAAAATTCAGACTAACAAAATATGAAAAAAGTTGAGGGGTGTGAATACTTTCTGAAGGCACTGTAGAAGGAAAAGAAGTACCTGCACATTGTTGTATGCTCAGTTTTTTGGAATGAAATTCTAAAGACAATATTCAATCCAATTAAATACATTTTTATTACCTCCGCTTGCTAAACAGCCATCAATAAATTCTTTAGTCTGTGGATAGAGGAGAAAATACATTTAGGCATACTAACAATAACATGGCAGGTTAGGCTGCAGTACATTGTAACATTATCCACCACATTTAGCTCATGCTGAAACTCACCATAGGGAAATATCTAATTATGTTCTCCACAGGATTGTCGGCAATATCTAAAACGAGGTATCTGAAAACAGAAGAAAGCAGGCCAACATGAATTAGCTGATAGATTGAGTGAGAGATTTCATTTAGCTGAGTTTTAAACACGTACCCATTCTCAGTTTGTTTCTTACCTAAATTTATGTGGGAAGTTGGCCTTTATAAAATTTGCCTCAATATCTTGGCGAACACACACTAAATGCGTTATCTCCTGTCTTTCAAGGATGGAAAGCTAAAAGAGGACAAAAAGGTTCAGTTAACAGCACATTGCACAAACTCAAAAAAGTTATTATTTTATGGCCCAGGACCTTCAACATTTCAATAACTAATTTTAAGGGCCATCCACCCCGAAGACGCTAACTATAACTATGAGAATAAACTACACAACTAGAAAATGTTGGCGAACATCCACACTAGAGGTCTGAGAATATGAAATACTTATGCCAGTGAGGGAGAAAGGGTAATGTATAACGTTTACATTATATCAGGTATCCTATTGAAATATTGAGTGCAGGGAAGTGATCACGTGGCAGGCATTGATAAGCGGAGAGAGCCATGGATTAGTGATGGGGGGGGGGGGGGGTCGAGATCAGGTCAGATCACGTTAAGGGAGAAATATAAGTTTATGGCCCGCATCACTTAGTGTCCTGCCTAGCAGTAAAGACACAATGTTTGTACAGATGTGAAGGAGGAGACTCAGCCTAGGAGGAATGGTTAAATATCAGTGCTTGTGTGAAAATGTTTTTGTCTAATGCAGCTGTATTGATCGTCTGGGGAAAGCTTTCAGTGACCTTTGAGTTTTTTACTCTGAGAATTAGAACCTAACACCTAGCTAAATTGTTAGCTAGCTAACTATAGCTACTGAAACAGATTGTCGTTTTGCAATGTTTTTGGGGAAGAACATTGTTTGCATCCATGAGCTAGCTAGCTTTTTTTTTTAATGACCAGCACTGTATGTGCGCGAGACAACTTCACCAGCATCATAGTATATGTTTCGATGAATCGATGTGACATGAAATACGAGTGATAGTGTAATCAATGTGTAATAACTACGTAAAAAATGAATCAATGCGTTAACTTATGTGACGTGCAGTCATATTCAGGTCCTGATTGGTCAACAAGCTTATTTGACGTGCATCTTTTTTGACATGCGAAGACCCAAACGGCGTTCCATAGAAATCCTGGTTGAGAAGGAAACGACTGAACAAATGAAACAGCAAATAAGTGAAAGAAATAGGTTTTGATTATGTTTTACTGATAATGGGGACATACGTAAATGACAATAAAACTTTTTGGTCAGTGGTGTGTGTGTAACCTTTATTTATCTAGGCAAGTGTCACGCACTGACCTTAGTTATCTTTGTTTTCTTTATTATTTTAGTTAGGTCAGGGTGTGACATGGGGGATGTTTGTGTGTTTTTTTGTCTAGTCTAGGGTGTTTGTATTGTATAGGGGGTTTTGTAGAGTTCATGGGGTTGTGTTCAGTGTAGGTGTGCTGCCATCCTGTTAGAAGGTAACAGATTATTTTATTACAATAGTTAAAATGGATTTTCATTGTGTTCCATGATGTTATTTGCCCCCTAGTGGAGCTTTCTGGTACTTAGAGTGTACACAAACAGGAAGTAGAGAATTCGTTCTGCACGCTTAGAAGCAGCTAAAAACAACGCTACGGTGCAGGTCTTTAAGTGTAGTTATTTCTTGTCACGCTTCAGCCTTGGAAAATATTTGTTTGTAAGTTCGATTCAAGCATTTAGCTAATGATGATAATCTTGTTATTGATAGAGTTTCTTACATATCAATGTTGGTTGGTTGCATTTACTCACAAATTGCAATGCCTTTCATGTATGATGTTAGCTGTATTACTTTGCTCGTGCGTCATGCAAACGAATTGTAAAATATACAATACTGTATTTTTGTTACTGTTTCTAGTGTAATATGCCTTGTTATTCTACATAGATGGTTGTACATTATTAGAGTAATGAAAGGAGTTAGTCAATTACCATATGAGAAAGCAATTAGCTATATGGTTTGGCATCATGCCAGATGCATGGTACCGTAGCACGTGCTTTGTATTCATGCAACTTCAAATGTATAATGTACAGCTACAGTATGTTGGTGTGAATTGAATACTAAAGTATATTCTTTTCTGTGTTTTGCAGTTTTACAACATAAACGTTTACAATATATTCATTCAAGAAAAGTTACGCCTTGGGAGTTTTATTGAAGACTTAGTTGTTAGCTATCTGTCTAGTTTTGCATGGGAACGCAACTCAAGGGCAGAATAGTAGGTGTTTATGTAAGTCTATGGTTGCCTGGATTGGTTCTCAATCAGAGACAGCTGTCTTTCGTTGTCTCTGATTGGGAGCCATATTTAAGGCAGCCATAGGCATTAGGTAGGTTGTGGGGAATTGTCTATGTTTGACGTTAGTAGCTTGTGTCTGCACTTTCGTCTGTTAGCTTCAAGGTCGTTTGTTGTTTTGTTTAGTTTGTATTAGTTTCGTGTTCGTGTCATCTTCTCAAATAAATAGAAGATGTATCTATATCACGCTGCGCCTTGGTCCTCTCTTTCACCGAACGACGATCGTGACAGCAAGTCAGTTAACTTCACTAGGATAGCATTAGGAATTTTGGATGAAAAGCATGCCCAAACTACACTGCCTGCTACTCAGGCCCAGAAGCTAGGATATGCATATACAGTGGGGCAAAAAAGTATTTAGTCAGCCACCAATTGTGCAAGTTCTCCCACTTAAAAAGATGAGAGAGGCCTGTAATTTTCATCATAGGTACACTTCAACTATGACAGACAAAATTAGAAAAAAAAATCCAGAAAATCACATTGTAGGATTTTTAATGAATTTATTTGCAAATTATGGTGGAAAATAAGTATTTGGTCACCTACAAACAAGCAAGATTTCTGGCTCTCACAGACCTTTAACTTCTTATTTAAGAGGATCCTCTGTCCTCCACTCGTTACCT
Organism: Salvelinus alpinus; assembly: GCF_045679555.1. NCBI lineage: Eukaryota > Metazoa > Chordata > Actinopteri > Salmoniformes > Salmonidae > Salvelinus > Salvelinus alpinus. The sequence goes on from NC_092094.1 coordinate 66,155,232, forward strand.
TTATTAATGGCACCTGTTTGAACTTGTTATCAGTATAAAAGACACCTGTCCACAACCTCAAACAGTCACACTCCAAACTCCACTATGGCCAAGACCAAAGAGCTGTCAAAGGACACCAGAAACAAAATTGTAGACCTGCACCAGGCTGGGAAGACTGAATCTGCAATAGGTAAGCAGCTTGGTTTGAAGAAATCAACTGTGGGAGCAATTATTAGGAAATGGAAGACATACAAGACCACTGATAATCTCCCTCGATCTGGGGCTCCACGCAAGATCTCACCCCGTGGGGTCAAAATGATCACAAGAACGGTGAGCAAAAATCCCAGAACCACACGGGGGGACCTAGTGAATGACCTGCAGAGAGCTGGGACCAAAGTAACAAAGCCTACCATCAGTAACACACTACGCCGCCAGGGACTCAAATCCTGCAGTGCCAGACGTGTCCCTCTGCTTAAGCCAGTACATGTCCAGGCCCGTCTGAAGTTTGCTAGAGAGCATTTGGATGATCCAGAAGAAGATTGGGAGAATGTCATATGGTCAGATGAAACCAAAATAGAACTTTTTGGTAAAAACTCAACTCGTCGTGTTTGGAGGACAAAGAATGCTGAGTTGCATCCAAAGAACACCATACCTACTGTGAAGCATGGGGGTGGAAACATCATGCTTTGGGGCTGTTTTTCTGCAAAGGGACCAGGACGACTGATCCGTGTAAAGGAAAGAATGAATGGGGCCATGTATCGTGAGATTTTGAGTGAAAACCTCCTTCCATCAGCAAGGGCATTGAAGATGAAACGTGGCTGGGTCTTTCAGCATGACAATGATCCCAAACACACTGCCCGGGTAACAAAGGAGTGGCTTCGTAAGAAGCATTTCAAGGTCCTGGAGTGGCCTAGCCAGTCTCCAGATCTCAACCCCATAGAAAATCTTTGGAGGGAGTTGAAAGTCTGTGTTGCCCAGCAACAGCCACAAAACATCACTGCTCTAGAGGAGATCTGCATGGAGGAATGGGCCAAAATACCAGCAACAGTGTGTGAAAACCTTGTGAAGACTTACAGAAAACGTTTGACCTCTGCCAACAAAGGGTATATAACAAAGTATTGAGGTAAACTTTTGTTATTGACCAAATACTTATTTTCCACCATAATTTGCAAATAAATTAATCAAAAATCCTACAATGTGATTTTCTGGAATTTTTTTTCTCATTTTGTCTGTCATCGTTGAAGTGTACCTATGATGAAAATTACAGGCCTCTCATCTTTTTAAGTGGGAGAACTTGCACAATTGGTGGCTGACTGAATACTTTTTTGCCCCACTGTAATTGGTAGATTTGGATAGAAAACACTAAAATAATGTCTGTGAATATAACAGAACTCATATGGCAGGCAAAAACCTGAAACAAATCCAACCAGGAAGTGGGTTTGTAGTTTTTTTAAGTGATTGCCTATCCAATATCCTGTGTCTGTGTGGTCAGATTGCACTTCCTAATGCTTCCAGTAGATGTCAACAGTCTTTAGAAGTTGTTTCAGGCTTGTATTGTGAAAGGGGATCGAATAAGAGCTGTTTCAACAAGTGGTCAAGCTGAAAGACATTAGTTTAGTCTCGCGCATGAGCACGACACTCGTTCTCTTTCCTTTCTAATGACAACAGACTTGTCCGGTTGGAATATTATTTAAGACTCATGATAAAAACATCCTAAAGATTGATTATATACATTGTTTGACATGTTTCTACTAACTTTAATGGAACTTTTTTGACTCGGTCTGGAGTTTGTGCCCGCGCTTTGTGCATTTGGATTACTGGACTAAACGCGCAAACAAAAAGGTGGTATTTGGACATAAAGATGAACTTTGTCGAACAAAACAAACATTTATTGTCTAACATGGAGACCTGGGAGTGCCATCAGATGAAGATCAACGGTAAGTGATTCATTTTAACGCTATTTCTGACTTTTGTGACACCTCTCCTTGGTTGGAAAATGGCTGTATGGTTCTCTGTGGATAGGCGCTGACCTAACATAATCGCATGGTATGCTTTCGCCGTAAAGCCTTTTTGAAATCGGACACTGTGGCTGGATTAACAAGAAGTTTATCTTTAAAATGGTGTATAATACTTGTATGTTTGAGGAATTTTAATTATGAGATTTCTGTTTGAATTTGGCGCCCTGCAATTTCACTGGCTGTTGGCAAGGTGGGACGCTCACGTCCCGAACGATCCCAGAGAGGTTAAGAACAAATTCTTATTTACAATGACGGCCTACCTCGGCCAAACCTGAACGACGCTGGGCCACACATTGGATGCTACTGTAGGCTGAATGATAGAACAGCTAGTTCCATGTTAAAATGTTATGGGATGCATTTTACCATAGTTTTTTTTTTTTTATGGTAGGCCACTCTGGTAGGCTGGAAGTTGCACAGAATATTCACAGGGTTCAAGTCTGAGCTCAGCAGACCTGAAATTTGCTCAGTGCCTAATTTATTTGGAGGGAACATTGGTCTTGGGTACTGTATAAAACCCGACAACTACTACCAGGGTGATCCCTGTCAAAGGTATGCTTTCATTTTTCAGAAATAGATGGATATATATTGTACGGGATGAAAATTGTAAATTAAGGATTTGGAGGAAAAAGAAGAAAAAAAATGTGGCTCCGGTGGGATTAGAACTCACAGCCATTGAACTATGAGACAACTTTCTTTGTGGATGCGCCACCAATTGCTTGAAAACTACTTTTTCCCCTCGATATTTTGGATACAAAAGGAAGTTTAGAGATGGGTCTATAATTACTCTGTAGGGAGGGGGTCTAGATTAGGCTTTAAGTAAATTGTAACATATACGAAAAGGATGACGGACATCCACAAATGATGTCCCAGATTTACATTTACCATGTTACTTCTACCCGAGTCCAGCTTGATTAGTCCATTCAGTTCGTGTTCATTGTCAGTGACAACTGCAAATAATACTTAAATGTACATGTAAGGAAAAATTATATAGAAACTCATATTTAAAATGTAGCAATTTAACAAACGCCATTTAGCATGTGCATCTTTTACAGCGTGCTTGCCTTGTTGCTCAAGTGATTTGGTTTGCGAGTGATTTGCATTTTTCTAATGGTTGTTTATTAAGTTTGGATATTTTTCACTGTGCTGATCTCTGTCTGTTCTGTGCAACCATTTGGTCTTGAACCCAATCAAACAATTTGCTCAGTGCAGAAATTTGGTCTGTAATGTATTTTTTTGTTATGTGTTAGACACCAGTAAGCCTAGCTGTCGGCTAATGGGACCCTAATAAATCACATTTTAAAAATCAGTGCTGCATTTGATACTATTGATCATAACATCCATGTTGACAATCTGGAAAGGTGGGTGGGAATCCCCTGTTTTGCCCTCAACTGGTTTAGGTCATATCTATGTGGCAGAGATTTCTCAGTGAGCATGGGTGGTTCAGTCTTGTCACCAGCATCTTTTCAATTTGTTCAGTTTATACACCGCACCCTCATACCCCAATACACAGGTAAATATTGGACTATAAATTATGCCTTCCTCAATTATACTTATGCTTGATTAATGTTAATGCATTGTCGAGAAGGAAACTACACGTAAGCATCTCTTTGGACAACGAATATCATACGTATCCCGACTCATAAAACTTTAAACCTACTTTGGTGTCCCTCAGGGGTCAATTCTGGACACCATCCTTTTCCCCCTGTACATGCTTCCCCTTGGTGACATCATCCGCAATCATAACATTCAGTTTCACTGCTATGTGGATGACACGTAACTTTATTTACCAATCAGACCCAGTGACCAAGCTACCGTAGCCACCGTTCACAATTGTCTTGCTGATCAAATGTTGGATGTCTGACAATTTTCTCCAGCTCAATGATAAGAAATCAGATGTTTTATTTGGCCCCCACCTTGCTAGAACCCAGATTTTAAAAAGCCATGGTCATTTGTCCACCAATAAAAAGACTACGGCTAGAAACATTGGTGTCTTCTTTGACCTTGACCTAAACCTCAGGCTGCATATAAAAGGTTGTCCAGTCATTCTTTTATCATCTTAACATAGATACAGTAATGATTATATTTTAGTCACTAATCTGGATAAAGTTACACATGCTTTTATTTCCTCATGCCTAGATTACTGTAACTCTTTGTATACGCCTCAGGCAAATCACTCCAACGTCCGCAGTTTGTTCAATATTCTCCAGCTCTGCTTTAACAGGCAGCAGAAAATGTAACCATAACACACCTATTTTCAAAGCAAATTTTATTTGTCACATGCACCAAATACAACAGGTATAGACAGGTATTCTTAAGAGCCCTTCTCAACCAACAATGCTGAGGTTTTTCAAAGTATTTTTTAAAATAATTGGCAAATAACTAAAGGAAAAATTGTAACAATAAAACAACAATAACAAGGGGTACGAGTCAATGTGCAGGGGTACGAGTTAGTCAAGGTCCCGTGTGGCTCAGTTGGTAGAGCATGGCGCTTGCAACGCCAGGGTTGTGGGTTCATTCCCCACGGGGGGACCAGGATGAATATGTATGAACTTTCCAATTTGTAAGTTGCTCTGGATAAGAGCGTCTGCTAAATGACTTAAATGTAAATGTAATATGTACATGTAAATCGGGGTAAAGTGACTATGCATAGATAAACAGAGTAGCAGCAGCATATGTGAAGGGTGTGAGTGTATCCGTGTGTGGCGTTAATATGCATGTCTGTGTGTGGTTAGTGTACAGTGTACATCGAGCCTGAGCAAAAAATAAATAAATAGGTATAATAACTTACAAAATAAAGGGTCAATGCAAATAGTCTGGGAAGCAATTTGATTAAATGTTCAGCAGTCTTGGGGGTAGAAGCTGTTAAGTAGCCTTTTGGTCTAAGACTTGGCGCTCCGGTACCACTTGTCGTGCTGTAGCTGAGAGTTTAGCTTCTCTACACTGGCTACCAGTCCCTTTCAGAATACATTTTATAATTGCATTAATCAAATTTAAGGCTTGGTTTAGCCCCATCCTATATCTCAGATATTTTAATCTCCTTACAAGCCAGGACGCAACCGGAGATTCTTTGGCAGGGCCCTGTTGACCATTCCAAAGTCTAGGTTGAAAACAAAAGGAATCCGGGCATTTGCCATTAGGGCCCCTAAAACTTTGGAATGATCTGCCAGAGGAGATCAGGCATGCAAATTCAGTGCCTCTTTAAATCCCTGCTGAAGACACAATTTTAGAAAGATGATTTCAAAGTATGATTTTAATAAGCCATCTTTTTCATTCTCCATCCTCCAGTCTTTGTTTCTTTACTACTTTTATTTTATATATAACTTAAGTTAATATGACTTTGGCCTATGCTCTAGGCCTATTTTACATTCAGCAATAAGCAAGAGCAAGCCTGCTTCTCTCCTTGAACAGGCCTAGTATTACAAAAAAATCTCAAAATAAATGTCCTATAGCTTTTGTAGCCTATCGCTTTTCCTGGGACTCCACGAAACGAGGAATAGTGGAGAGTGTTGCGTAGCCTGTAGCCTACTGAGCCGGGGAACAGCTGGAGGAGGGAAGATCGAAGATGTGTAGCCAAAGTAAGAAGCTAAATATAAGCAAGATATTAGGCCATTCATTAAATATTAGCGCTATAAATATTTACCTGTCAGTGAGAGAAAAAAAAGGAGTTAACATTATGAAATGGCTGCGCTCCGCAGACCAAAGTTGCACTATTGATTAGGCCTACGTTTTTAAACAAAATTACTCTACCTAGGCTAACAGTAAAATTTGAAATTGTATTATTGTTATCAAGTAGGCTACACAATTATTGTCTAGGATGTAAACTGCAGTGACGTAGGCTAATTTGAATAATTCAAATGTCCTATTTTGAATGCATGCTTCATGCCAAAATAACTGCATAGTCAAGGCCTGATTATGCAACCATTTGGATCAGTTATGGGTCTATTCGACAGTTTACAACAGTGCTATCAAAACGCTTTCCATAGAGGGCCTAGTGTCTGCAGGTTTTAGTTTTTTCCCTTTCAATTAAGCCCTAGACTACCAGGTGTGGAGAGTTCCTTACTAATATTAATTCATCAATCAAGTACAAGGGAAGAGCAAAAACCCACATACTATCAGCCCTCCATAAAATTAGTTTGACACCAGTGGTTTACAAGGTTCAGAAAGGTACATTAGCAGGCCCCCTCATATGGTGTATTTTGGAAGAAATTGGCTTCTGACACAGATGTGCTGTCTGTCGTGGATAATCAGTCTCCCAAGTCAAGCTATAATTAATGTGGCCAACAAAATGCTCCCACAACCAGTTATTCAGGAAAGCTCACTGTGCGCTCTGCCTCCTGTCCTCTCCGAACGGCTATTCCTAGTTAGAACGCTTCAATAGAAGACGTTTTGGATTGATTGTTGACCGCGCTCTGAAAGTGACCCCAATGATAGCCATAGTTTTCCACCGTTTTTGTAGTTACTGTTGTCGTGTGGACGCTGCTGTTCACTTGAATTAGAACTACTTCAATGTTTATCGTCCTTGGTGTGGATGGCCCTTTACACGTAGTAGGGTCAGTTTGAGTGTAGGCTTTTGTTCCAGCCAAGCAGAAACACACCTGATTCTACTAATCACGTATCCCCCATCGTCAGTCGAGACTGACTTATTGAATGAGGTGTTACTGCTTGACTGGTCTGGAACAAAGGTCTGCACCCACACCTGCCCTCCGCAGATCAGAATAGCCACCCCTGTTTTAATTATGGTATACCAACTTACCTTGCTTTTCATAGCAGCTGAGTAGGGACCTAAAAACAGGCCTGGTAGAATTTCCTAACACAATGGGGAAACATGTTTTGGCATCATTATGAGATATGATGACTCAGCACTTCTGTTGCCCGTTTCAAGAATTCCACTTTGGGGAGAAAAGGGCATAGCTACCTGCATTTCTCGTCTCATTGGATACACCCAGTCCTGTGGAAGATATCAGAAAAGTCAAGGGATGTTAGCTGGCAGGCTAACTAGCTACTTAACGGTATATTTAAGCAATAATGTACGAGGGGGTGTGGTATATGGCCAATATACCACGGCTAAGGGCTGTTCTTACACACGACGCATCGCGGCGTGCCTGGACACGGCCCTTAGCCGTGGTATATTGGCCATATACCACAAACCCTATTGCTATTAAAAACTGTTTACCAAAGTAATTACAGCTGTAAAAAATTTAATGTTTTGTCATACCCGTGGTATGCTGATTGGCTGAAAGCCGTGGTATGAGACCATATAAAATACGTCTGACAAAACAAAAATTATTACGTTTGTAACCAGTTTATAATAGCAATTAGGCGTTGTGTCGTGCCAAACAGCCTTTCGCCGTGGTATATTGGCCATATAACAGTTACAAACTAACTAACTCAGTTAGCTGACGTTGGGTAGCTAGTTCGCGGAACACATCTAATTTGAACAGAAATATCATTAACGGTCATTTAAAAATGCTTCAGACAAGATTACATTTAACTAACGTTAATCACATTTGTCGAGTGAGAGATGACATGTTAGATTAACGTTACGTTCATCTTACAAGGGCTGTTTTTGAGTATACTAACTTGTTCATTTAGCTAGCTGCGTTAGCTTTGCATGCTAGAATTTACCAATAGGTCCTCCTTGCACGGAGGAAGGGACGGGAACTGAAGCTTATTCTCCTCGTCCATCTTGCAGTGTACTCGGGCGCCGGTGCCCCGGCCTGTCGCTCGGTTTCGGTGGTTTGCTAGCTAACACTGTACAATTGTAGGAGTTTGTTTTGAGGTTGCACATGCGTTTCCGCCATGCTGCTACCTTTCGGATGAGTCACGTGACCATAGACAAAACGTCACCACGTAGACGTTCTTCTTCGATGACGTTTAGCGGCGGTTGGAATCCAATAAATGTTGCATTACCGCCATCTACTAGACTGGCGTACAACTCCTTTATTCTTTGCTTGAAAAAAATATAACTTCTTCGATCACCACGTAGACGTGCTCTTAGCTGCTCTCTGTAAATAAATGGGAATTTCAATGCAGGATCCTTGGGACGTCACTATCCAATTGAAGTTAACATTGAAAATATAGACCCTTTTCTGTGTTTGCAAATGTTGCCACTCGAGGGCAATGTGCCCAAGTTGGTAGTAGAACAAGGGGGAGTTCTTATAGAACGCCAGCATGGCTCCTTGGCGAGAGAGTTGGAGTGAGGTCGGTCTAGAGGAAATGGCGAGTGTGCTTGAGTCCGAAAGTGTGGCAAGTGAAGTGGTGTGGGGGCTGTGCTTTGGCAAAGTGGGTGGGGTTAAATCCTGCCTGGTTGGCCCTGTACGGGGGTATCGTCGTACGGGGCCACAGTGTCTCCCGACCCCTCCTGTCTCAGCCTCCAGTATTTATGCTGCAATAGTTTGTGTCGGGGGGCTAGGGTCAGTCTGTTATATCTGGAGTATTTCTCCTGTCTTATCCGGTGTCCTGTGTGATTTTAAGTATGCCCCCTCTAATTCTCTCTTTCGGAGGACCAGAGCCCTAGGACCATGCCTTAAAACTACCTGGGCTGATGACTCCTTGCTGTCCCCAGTCCCCAGTCCACCTGGCCGTGCTGCTGCTCCAGTTTAAACTGTTCTGCCTGCGGCTATGGAACCCTGACTTGTTCACCGGACATGCTGTTTTCGACTCTCTCTCTACCGCACCAGCTGTTCCGGACGACTGTGTGATCACACTCTCCGTAGCCGAAGTGAGCAAGACCTTTAAACAGGTCAATATTCAGACAGATTACCAGGACGTGTACTCAGAGCATGCGAGGACCAACTGGCAAGTGTCTTCACTGACATTTTGAACCTCTCCCTGACCGAGTCTGTAATACCTACATGTTTCAAACAGACCACCATAATCCCTGTACCCAAGAAAGTGAAGGGAACCTGCCTAAATGACTACTGCCTCGTAGCACTCACGTTGGTAGCCATGAAGTGCTTTGAAAGGCTGGTCATGGCTCACATCAACATCATCATCCCGGAAACCCTAGACCCACTTCAATTCACATACCGCCCCAACAGATCCGCAGATGACACAATCTCAATCGCACTCCATACTGCCCTTTTCCACCTGGACAAAAGCAACACCTATGTGAGAACGCTGTTCATTGACTATAGCTCAGCATTCAACACCAGAGTGCCTTCTCGTCTGGGATGATGGTGTTGATGTCAGCCATTTCATGGTTACAAAATGTGAGTGCTACGGGGCGATAGTCATTTAGACAGGTTATCTTGGCATTCTTGGGCACAGGGACTATGGTGGTCTGCTTGAAACATGTAGGTATTACAAACTCAGGGAGAGGTTGAAAATGTCAGTGAAGATGCCAGCTGGTCAGTGCATGCTCTGAGTACGCGTCCTGGTAATCCATCTGTCCCTGCGGTCTCGTGAATGTTAACCTTTTTAAATGTCTTACATCAGCTACGTAGAGCGAGATCACATAATCGTCTGGAACAGCTGGTGCTCTCATGCACAGTTCAGTGGTGCTTGTCTCGACGCGAGCATAGAAGGAATTTAGGTCTTCTGGTAAACTCGTGTGACTGGGCAGCTTACGGCCAGGTTTTCCTTTGTAATCCTGTCACATCCGACAAGCCTCAGATCGTAGTAGGATTCGATCTTAGTCCTGTATTTTACGTTTTGACTGTTTGATGGCTCGATCGAGGTCATAGTTGGATTTCATATAAGTGTCTGGATTAGTGTCCCGCTCCTTAAAAGTGACAGCTCTAGCCTTTAGGTCATTGCGGATGTTGCCTGTAATCCATGGGTTCTGGTTGGGATATATACGTATGGTCAATGTGGGGACCGTGTCGTCGATGCACTTATTAACGATGCTGGGGACTGATGTGGTGGACTCCTCAATGTTATCGGATGAATGCTGGAACATATCCCAGTCTGTTCTAGCGAAACAGTCCTGTAGCTTGGTATCCGCTTCATCTTCATCTGAGCACGTCACTGGTACTTCCTGTTTGAGTTTTTCCTTGTAAGCAGCAATCAGGAGGATAGAGTTATGGTCAGATTTGCCAAATGGAGGGCGAGGGAGAGCTTAGTATGCGTTTCTGTGTGTGGAGTAAAGGTGATTTAGAGTTTTTTCACCTCTGGTTGCACAGTCCACAAGCTGGTAAAAATTATGTAAGACAGATTTCAGTTTCCCTGCATTAAAATCATCGGCAAATCGGAGCAGCACTTTTGGATGTGCATTTTCTTGTTTGCTTATGGCCCTATACACCGCGTTGAATGCGGTCTTAGTGCCAGGATCAGTTTGTGGTGGGAAATAGACAGCTATGAAAAATATAGATGAAAACTCAGGTGAGCAAAACCATGAGCAAAACTTCCTTAACATTAGAGATCGTGCACCAGCTGTTGTTGACAAAGAGACACACCTCCTCCCTTAACCTTTTCCGAAGCTACCATTCGGTCTTGAAGATGCATAGAAAAACCAGCTAGATATACACTACCGTTCAAAAGTTTTAGAACACCTACTCATTCAAGGGTTTTTCTTTATTTTTTCTATTTTCTACATTGTAGAATAGCAGTGAAGACATAAAAACTATGAATAAACACATATGGAATCATGTAGTAACCAAAAAAGTGTTAAACAAATCAAAATATATTTTATATTCTTCAAATAGCCACTCTTTGCCTTGATGACAGCTTTGCACACTCTCTGGCCTCTAGGTCACCAGACTGCTGATTATTACAGACACCTGTCACCATCTTCACATGCACCAGCACTTATTGACACTCACCTGGACTTCATCACCTCCTTGATTAACTGCCCTATTTATGTCACTCCCTTTGGTTCCTTCCCCAGGCGTTATTGTTTCTGTTTCATGTCAGTGCGTGGTTTTTGTTTTGTTCATGCTTGTTTGTTTATTTATTAAACGTATTCACTCCCTGAACTTGCTTCCCGACTCTCAGCGTACATTGTTATGATGACGCTGGGCCAATTGTGCGCCGCCTTATGGGACTCCCAATCACGGGCCGGATGTGATACAGGCTGTATTCGAACCAGGTACTATAGTGACACCTCTTGCACTGAGATACAGTGCCTTAGACCACTGCGCCACTTGGGAGCCCTACGTACAACCAACCACCCATAAAATATATTTTGTAACTACATCACATGATGGCGATGATGGTGGTCATACAAAGTCAAGAAGAATGCAAAGTACATAAATGTACAGTAAGATACAAGTAGACACCCCTTGCAGGTGCGGTGGCAGGAAGCATAAACTCCATATTGAAGATAATTTTACAGCCTCAATCTTTTTAGATGAGGCATGCATACAGTATAAAGATTGGTGATCTAGCTAATATTAATTAAGGGTATTGTTTAGTCCAAAAACGTATTGTACAGTCTCTGTGCCCTTGTGACCTCACGCCAGCAGGTCACAGTCTCAGGTCATCGTCACCAATCAACTGCATTACAGTTAAAAACGACTTTGACTACCCCCACCGATTTCTGGATGCTAGCAATGCTAACCAGCTTATACGAACGGGAGTTAGCATTTAGAGGTCACTACTTCTAAACCTGAAAAGGGACAACTTCTACATGCCATTCAGAGAAAACAACCAAATATATCTAAATGCAACTTAGGTAACCACATTGTGGGTCTGTTACAATACATAAACCACAATGGATTGGATGAACGTGCGCCAATGTCTGCATTCCATTGACTCCTTTACCACATCTATGCTGTGACCAAGGTGACTCCCTTCACTTATCAAAGGAGCAGGATGCTAAAGCAGAGCAGCAAGCAGAGATCACAACCATAAGTTGCTGTTTTCTCTCTCTCTCTCTCTGCGCGTGTGTGTGTAATATGAGTGTTGCAGAATCCTTAAGATGGTCATTTTAATTGCAACCACAGTAGATGCTATATGTGACTGAATACAAAAAACAATGGCGCAGATATATAGGCATGAGTAAATGCATCCAAAAGGGGTAAATTCCACCTGTAATGTACTGCATATGCATTCACTGTGCAAGGAGATATCAGGAGTCTCTCTAGGTGGAGACAGAGGAGAAGACCCCTGCATTTAAAAGGAGTCTCTCAAGGAGAGGGGTTCAGCCTCTGAAATGAGTCCTTCTGTGGACAATGACACTGGAGCTAAGATGTGCTGTGTGTTTGAGTGTCTGTGTGTGCAGATATGACTTGAGATCTGAAATCTTTCAAGGAGCTGAGCGCAATAACATTGTCTATGGGCTTAGAATTTTCTGTGTTGTCCTGGAGCCCAATCGACGAGGAGAGACCAGATTCACCTATACCCAGCTGTTTGTCCGTGAAGAGTGACCAGTCTATGAAGCCGCCAACTGAATTCAGACAGCCAGCCTATAAAACAAGGGTCAATTCCTATACATATATTTTTTTTATGGACTCTACAGGACAAAAGTCTGAAATGTAACAATGTTATGACATTTGAAATGGCACATAGAAGTCAAAACACTGTGAAATGGAAAATACATTATTATTAATCTGAAAGAGAGTAACCTGACATCACATTTACTCAAAAGGCATAATATTCTTTCTGTAAGATGGTTGATCTAATATTAAACATGTTGTTTTTGAAAGGGCCCAGCAGGGAAGATCAGACTCACCTGAACCCAGCTGTGTGTCTATGAAGAGTGACCAGTCTATGATACTGTCTATAGAATTCAGACAGAAAGCCTTCCCTACAAAACAAGGGTAAATACCCGTGCATATCTTTTTTGTGCGGTGGGTGACATTTTACTCTACTTTACTAATTTTACTCTCTACAGGACTCTATGGGATAACGGTATGAAATGTAACAATGTTATTAGTTACATTTGATATGACACATACAAATCAAAACACTGTCAGATGGAAAGTACACTATTAATAAATCTGAAAGAGAGTGACTTGCCATAACCAAAAATGCATAACATTCTTTCTGTTTAGTGATTGTAATATTCAATGTTTTGTTTTTGACAGATCAGACTCACCTGTACACAGCTGTGTGTCCATGAAGAGTGACCAGTCTATGAAGCTGCCTATAGAATTCAGACAGGCAGTCTTCCAGACAAAACAAGGGTAAATACTTATTCATATATTTTTTGTGGGAAGGGTGACATTTTACTCTACTAATTTTACTTTGTACTGAAGTCAATGCGTGTAAGGCATTTTTGCAAAATTACACCCTTGTTTTCTTAAGTACAATGTCTGGATAAAATGGCTGGTTTTCATGTCTTTACACATAGAGTATCTCACAGAAACCAATAGGAGAGATCAGACTCACAGATTCTCAGTGGTCAGTCTACCCAGAGTCATCATACAGAAATAGCCTCCATATTCAGAGTGAGCTCGTATGAAATAGAAAATGGGTGGGATTTAAAAGCTACGTAGAAACCTGACCATTAATGGTCAAACACTTTAGTATTACAGCTAAAGAAAAGAAAATAGCAGCAGCTAATTATTCATTTTATTTTCGTTGCTATATTTTTATTCTATTTAACCTTTATTTAACCAGGAAAAGCCCATTGAGACCCAGTCTCTTTTTCAAGTGAGACCTGGCCAAGAAGTCAGCAACAAACAATACATTACATAATTAAAACATACAATACAACACAACATGATCCGGTCTAAAAAAAGTATTTTACACTCCCCCGTAACAGTCTCCCATCAATATTTTAAATTCATTCAGTGGCACTAACATATCTAGATGAAGCATGGATTGTAGACTATTCCATGCCTCTGGTGCACAAGAAGAGAAGCCACTCTTGCCTAATACTGTGAATGTCCTGGGGACTTTAAGTAGCAACCACCTAGCAGACCGGGTATGGTAACTGCTGATGGTGAAGGAGACCAGACTACAGAGGTCAAGAGGGAGTTTACCCAAAAGGGCTTTGTAGATGAACACATACAAATGTAGCTTTCTGCGCATATAAAGTGAGGTCCAACCTACCATTTGGTACAATGTGCAATGGTGGGTGGGTGAGTGACTTGGCATTTGTAATAAAGAGCAAGGATGCATGATAAACAGAGTCCAGTCTCTGTAAGACGGAGGAGGCTGCATGCATATACAACAAGTCACCGTAATCAATTACAGAGAGAAAAGTGGCCTGAACAAGCTTCTTTCTAGCCATAAGTGGGAAGCAAGCCTTATTACAAAAATAAAAACCCAATTTCAATTTAAGTTTTGTCACAAGATTATCCACATGAACTTTAAAGGACAACTTGTCATCCAACTTTTTCAGTGGATAAGCCACCAGATGTAACAATGCTAACCTACTCTGGCAGAGTTCTAGCTCTGGTAAAGGTCATGAATTTAGTTTTTTGTACATTCAATAACATTTTGAGACCATAAAGGGAGGCCTGCAGTGACTGAAAGCAGTCTGGAGCTCAACAGCCCGAACCAGAGAAGCACATGAATATATGACTGTATCATCTGCATATAGATGTAACTTTGCTGGTTGCATCCCATTTCCCAAATCATTAATACAAATTGAGAACAACACAGGAGCTATAATGGAACCCTGGGGCACACCTCTATTAATCTCAAGAAAGCTAGACTTGTGATTGTCAGTACATACTGTACAGATTGTGTTCTGTCAGAACGATAGTTCCTAAACCAATTTACTGCCCCTTCACTGAGACCAATGTTTCTGAGTCTAGCTAGCAACAATTCATGGTCAGCTGAATCGAAGGCCTTTGATAAATCCACAAACAGAGCAGCACAATGTTGCTTTTTAACCAGTGCATTAATGATGTAATTTGCCACTGCCATAGCTGCAGTTGTGGTGCTGTGCCCCGATCTAAAGCCAGACTGAACCCCGTTCAGTATGTTCTTTTCAATTAACACATTTTCTTTTAACTGTGAGCTCACTAGGGATTCATAGACTTTGGCCAGGATAGGGAGTTTGGAGATAGGACGATAGTTATTAGCATCTGAGGGATCTCCACCTTTTAGCAGTGGGAGGACATACGCTGATTTCAAAATGCTGGGTAGGGAATTGGTCAAGAGACTCAAGTTGAAAATATGAGCCACAGGCTCAGTAATAATACCAGCTGCTATCTTTAAGAGGTAGGGGGTCCAGGTTGTCTGGACCTGCAGACTTTTTACTGTCTATTGCCTTTTGTGCTTTATAGACCTCCGTATAAGAAACAGGCTCAACGTTAAAATGGTTTACATGAGGGTCTATATCATAGTTGACTGTAACAGAGCTTACAAGAGGCCTGGGCCCCACCATTATCAAAAACTGAACCAGCAGATATGAAGTGCTTGTTAACAACCCCTACAATATGGGCTTTATCCTTCACTTCATTAGAATCCATCATTAAATGGTCAGGAAGGTCAGAGGATACATTAGAACCTGACACTGATTTGATTCGCTTCCAGAACTTGGTAGGGTTGTTTAGGTTCTCTGTGACTGCATTTAAATAGTAATCTGATTTGGACTTCCTGATCAGTCCTGTGCATTTGTTTATTAGAGCTCTGAAGGAGGCCAGGTCAACAGGAGCATTTGTATGTCTAGCTTGAGCCCAAAATATACTTCTTATGTTCTTTCCTGATCCTGTGCCAGGATTCAATGTGTAGAATATTTATCTTTCTATCGTATACCATAAAGATCAATACTCTGTATGGGGTTTTAACATTTACAATTAGACCTATCACAGATTTCTCTGTCTTTTCTGATTGAATTGTTGATTTCAGATGCTCGAAGACCACATGATCTATTTTGTGAAGAAAGAGCTGAAGAGGTTCAAAATGTTTCTGAGTCCTGATCTTCCAGAAGGCTTTGAGAGTCAGAGGGAGGATGCAGAAATGGTGGGACGCTGAAGATGAGAAGCAGGAGAGCATTTGCCAGAGAGGGGCCTCAGCAGATCACACTGCATTTCCTGAGGAACATGAACCAGAAGGAGCGGGCTGACATAATGGAGAAAGGTAAGCAATCTAGTTCACTGTGCTGTATTGTATTCACTGTGATTCACTGTGATTACTGGTTCGTTATTTTCACTTAGAAATGTACATTATCACCTAAACATGTGATTGGAAATAAAAGGCCTCATTGCCTCCTAAAGGGGGAAATATGTGTGAACTGTGTTTCCAAAGAGAATAAATATTACTGGATAAAAAAATCTGAAACGCCAAACAAAGCGTCTATGAGTACTAAAGTTTTGTGTTTTGTTTGACCATTCAGATGTGCTTGCTGTGTTCCAACCTAAATTCAAATCCAACCTGGAAAGAAAGTTTCAGTGTATGTTCAAGCGAATAGCTGAGCAAAAAAAAATAAACACATTGCTCATCAGGATCTACACAATGCTCTACATCACAGAAGGTAGAAGCGGAGAGGTCAATAATGAACATGAGGTATTTAATATTTTAGTATTTTATTAGGATCCCCATTAGCTACTGCTAAAGCAGCAGATACTCTTCCTGCGGTCCACACAAAACATGAAATAAAACATAACAGTAACAAGTACATCACAAGGAAAAAACGAAATCTATTTCAAATAAGTGTACACGCTTTCATACATTTATGCCTTCATAATAATGTGATTCATAGTGTCACGCCCTGACTGTAGATTGCTTTGTATGTTTCTATTTTTAGTTTGGTCAGGGTGTGATGTGGGTGGGTATTCTATGTTGTAGGTCTAGGTTTTCTATTTCTATGTGTTTGGCCTGGTATGGTTATCAATCAGAGGCAGATGTCTATCGTTGTCTCTGATTGAGAGTCATACTTAGGTAGCCTGTTTTCCCACTTTTGTTTGTGGGTGGTTATTTTCTGTTTAGTGTTTGTCGTGACCTTTTAGAACTGTTCGTTTGTCGTGTTGTTGTTTTGTTAGTGTTCATATTTATAAAAGAAACGTATTTATGAATACTTACCACGCTGCACCTTGGTACTCTTCTCCTTCTCCAGACGACGTTCGTTACAGAATCACCCACCAACAAAGGACCAAGCAGCGTGGGAAAATAGACTCCTGGACATGGGAGGAAATTTTGGACGGCAAAGGACCATGGGCACAGCTGGGAGAGTATCACCGTCCGAAAAAGGAGCTGGAGGCAGCTAAGGCGGAGCGACGACGCTATGAGGAGTTGGCTCGAGGAAAAGTGCACGAGAGGCAGCCTCAGAATTTTTTTGAGGGGGGGAACACGGGGAGATTGGCGGACTCAGGTAGGAGACCTGAGCCAAATCCCCGTGCTTACCGTGGCGAGAGAGTGACTGGGCAGGCACCGTGTTATGCGGGGAAGCGCAAGGTGTCCCCAGTGCGCACGCATAGCCCGGTGCGCTACATCGCAGCTCCTCGAATCGGCCGGGCTAGAGTGGGCATCGAGCCAGGAGGGCTGATGCCGTCTCAGCACATCTGGTCTCCAGTGCGTCTCCTCGGTCCGGGGTATACTGCACCAGCCCTACGCACGGTGTCCCCAGTTCGCCAGCACAGCCCAATGCGGCCTGTTCCAACTCCCCGCACTTGCCGGGCTACAGGGGGGATCCAGCCAGGACGAGTGGTGCTAGCTCTGCGCTCGAGACCGCCAGTGCGCCTCCACGGTCCAGTGCATCCGGTGCCTCGGCCAAGGACAAGGCCTCCTGCATGTCTCCCCAGCCTGGTGAGTTCTGTGCATGTGCTAAGCTCTAACCCTCCTGCATGTCTCCCCAGCCTGGTGAGTCCTGTGCCTTCTCCCAGAGCCAGGCCTCCTGTGTGTCTCTCCACTCCTGTGATGATCCATGGCACGAAGCCTCCAGTGATGATCCATGGCACGAAGCCTCCAGTGAGGATCCATGGCACAAAGCCTCCAGTGAGGATCCATGGCACGAAGCCTCCAGTGAGGATCAATGGCACGAAACCTCCAGTGAGGAGTTATGGCACGAGGCCCCCAACGAAGGACGTCAGTCCGGAGCCTCCAGCGACGCCCTCTAGTCCGGAGCCTCCAGCGTCGCCCTCTAGTCCGGAGCCTCCAGCGACGCCGTCCAGTCCGGAGCCTCCAGCGACTCCCTCCTGTCCGGCGCTGCCAGAGCCTCCCTCCTGTCCGGCGCTGCCAGAGCCTCCCTCCTGTCCGGCGCTGCCAGAGCCTCCCTCCTGTCCGGCGCTGCCAGAGCCTCCCTCCTGTCCGGCGCTGCCAGAGCCTCCCTCCTGTCCGGCGCTGCCAGAGCCTCCCTCCTGTCCGGCGCTGCCAGAGCCTCCCTCCTGTCCGGCGCTGCCAGAGCCTCCCGCCTGTCCGGCGCTGCCAGAGCCTCCCGCCTGTCCGGCGCTGCCAGAGCCTCCCGCCTGTCCGGCGCTGACAGAGCCTCCCGCCTGTCCGGCGCTGACAGAGCCTCCCGCCTGTCCGGCGCTGACAGAGTTTTGCTCCTATTCGGGGTCCATTGTAAGGGTCCCCAGTCCGGGGTCGGCAGCGAGGATCGCCACTCCAGAGGCGCTACATAAGGGGGCCAAGACTAAGGTGGAGTTGGGTCTACGTCCCGCACCAGAGCCGCCACCGCAGTGAAATGCCCACCCAGACCCTCCCCTATTGGTTCAGGTTTTGCGGCCGGAGTCCGCACCTTTGGGGGGGGGGGGGGGGGGGGGGGGGTACTGTCACGCTCTGACTGTAGATTGCTTTGTATGTTTCTATTTTTAGTTTGGTCAGGGTGTGATGTGGGTGGGTATTCTATGTTGTAGGTCTAGGTTTTCTATTTCTATGTGTTTGGCCTGGTATGGTTCTCAATCAGAGGCAGATGTCTATCGTTGTCTCTGATTGAGAGCCATACTTAGGTAGCCTGTTTTTCCACTTTTGTTTGTGGGTGGTTATTTTCTGTTTAGTGTTTGTCGTCACCTTTCAGAACTGTTCGTTTGTCGTGTTGTTGTTTTGTTAGTGTTCATATTTATTAAAGAAACGTATTTATGAATAATTACCACGCTGCACCTTGGTCCTCTTCTCCTTCTCCAGACGACGTTCGTTACACATAGACACTACTGAATGCAAGTGCAACACACAAAAATAAAAATGTAAATGCAATAACAAGGAGGTGCGTTGCAAATAGGCTGACACTTTTCGTTAAATTCCCCTGACGCAAATATAGCAACCATATTTCGCTAAGTTCCCCTGACGTGAAGAAAGCTACCTTGTTTTTATAGTTATTGCCCGTAATGGGTATACTGGGGTAAAATATAGACTTTTAACAGCGACCACCCGCATGGGTTTCCTTAGGTAACGTGTCATCTCTTAAATTCGTAGGCATTTTGTTAGTTACCACGCGCTATGGTTTTCATTAGGTAAAATGCAACATTTATGAATATCAAATAACCAGGCCTTGAATATTTTTTTAAATATTTTTTTTCTCCCCAATTTTGTGGTATCCAATTGGTAGTTACAGTCTTGTCTCTGTAAATGCTTTAGGTCAGATGAGGGTCTTCTGAGGCTGGTGCCAGTGGTCAAAGCCTCTAGAGCAGTTATATGAGTGCTTGAATAACAATGATCCAATAGCTATTTCCCTGTTGTATACCGCATAATAAATCTTGTTTCATTTTCTTTTATAACTTCCACAAGTTTTCCTCATTCTTGAGCTCTAGTTCAAGTTATTGTGATATAGTTTCACTGTGTGTAATTATTCTTATTTCATTCTCAGGCTCAGTCAATGTAACCTCACCGAAAGAAGCTGTGAAATGTTGGCCTCAGTTCTCAGTGCAAACTCCTCACACCTGAAGGAGCTGGACATGAGCGACAACGACCTGCAGAATTCAGGAGTGAAACTGCTTTCTATTGGACTAGGGATTTCACTTCTGTAAACTAGAGACAATGAAGTGAGAAAGTGTCATGGTTATTGTTGTAATAAACCAATAAAGTGCACATACTTTTGTTTGAATCACATAATATTCTTGCAAATTCAATTAAAGGGGAAGTTCAAGATTGTAAAACTTGATGTTAGATGGTTGCTCACCCAGAAAGTAGTTCATGGGCTAGGAGAAAGTGTAATCCATGGTTTGGTTTCCTCTAAACAGCCACTGAACACTTCCACATTAGCCTCCGCTAGCGAAAACATAATGTAAGTGATAGAGGCAATCATGTAATTGCCAAAATATAATGGCCAAATCAATTGAAATAAACTCCATATTTGATTTGATGTTACGTCTGGGGGCGTTGGCCATAGACGTTTGATTTTGTAAGGAAAATAAATCGGCCATTTTGAAAGCAACATGCTGTATATAAAGAGAAGGACGGGCTGCACGTTGATCCTGCTGCTCTGATTGGATAGTTGACTGGTCTCATATTTCACCCAAAGCTGTCTTCGTTCACTCGCTTGTAGCTTCATATTTCACCCAATCACTTTTCATCACCTTTCGGTCTGATCATTTAGATTGCTACTGCCTCCTGTTAGCCTGCCACTATGATAAATCAGTAGAAACGCTGATGCACATTCTGGCTGAGTGATGACACCCTTGTATGTGACAGTTTGAGAACAGAACACACACACACAGTCACACACACACCTCTGGTCCTAACCTGCAGCTATATAAACCTGCAGGGAGATGGGTACTTAGACAGAATAAATCTTACGTTTTTTTCCCATCATGAGTATCAACTGTCAATTTACAGATTTGATTACGAATATAGCCACCCTCTAATAACAACACAGTAGATTCATCTGATACGTAGGCTAAAGGGGACGCCTGACAGCACGTTTTCTAGCGGGTACTTGAAGGCTGAGAAGCCAAGCAGTTCTAGTGTAAAAGGTGATGTATAAAGAGAACCGAATCATGGATTACGTTTTATTCTTGCTCATAGACTACTTTCAAGGTGAGGAATCATCAAGTTGTAAACTCCTGAACTTCCCCTTTAAAGCATCATATTGCACATCCTGATTGAATTCTGGTTTAAAATATGCCATTATTTTCTCCCACTCAGGCTCTTGAGATGTAACTTCACAGAAAGATGCTGTGAAGAGCTGGCCTCATTTCTCAGCTCAAACTCCTCACACCCGAGGCAGCTGGACCCAAGGGACAACGACCTGCAGGATTCAGGAGGGAAGCTGCTCTCTGCTGAACTCGAGTCCACTCTGTAAACACTGAGCGAAGGTATTATGTGGTTAATGAGACATTAGAATGGGTATCATAGTACATTGACGTTATTGTTCTAATCGATGCCTGGTGTGAGCCAGCTTTACTCTGATTGTTATATCATTTTGTAGATTGTCATTCTGTAGAGTCGCAGAGGGAGGTTGTGCTTTCGCTGGCCTCAGCTCTGAAGTCAAACCCCTCACATATGTGAGAGCTGGATGTGAGCTACAATAACCCGGGAGACTCTGGAAGGAAGTTGGTCTCTACTAAACTGGAGAAGCTATTACCTGTGCACACTTTTAAGGGGAGGCTACCTGGTAGTAGTAAAGGGTTTTCAAGTAACCTTTAAGAAGCTACTGCCCATAAACTGCAGTGTTGTTCCAATTGTATTGAGCACCTATATTTGCCATAAGTCTTTGATATTTGTATATGGTGATTAAGTTCCTCATTTATTAATAATATATTTATTGGTCATTACAGTAATGAAAGTGACTAACAACATCATCATGTGAGGGGAACTTTACATAAAGCCTACAGGTATAATTCATTATGATGCGGTTTTGTCATAAGCATGTATGACCCCATATAATGCTTATAACCATCTCATAACGATTCTGACTAAACACCAGACATTTTGAGTCAATGACTCAACCATTTGCGACACAGACCTACCTTGTTATAAGCATTTCAATAAGACATAATGAAGGCTTTTAAATGCTTATAACAAGTAATAAAGTACTATACCTGGAGACTTTAAGTTTTACTAATGCCTTTGAGGTCACACAGGACCAAAACACAGCCATACTGTGATCACTCGAAGATATTTAAGCACAGGCGCCTGCTGAGGGGAGGACGGCTCACAATGGCTGGAATGGAGCAAATGGAATACATGGAAACCATGTGTTTGACGTCGTCCAATACCATTCCACTGATTCCGCTCCAGCCATTACCACAAGCCCATCTTTCCCAATTAAGGTGCCACCAACCTCCTGTGATTTTGAGGTGTGGCCACGGTTGCCGTGGAGACAAGGGCTGACCGGGTACTGTTACTGGGAGGCAAACTGGAGTGGGATATGGGCTCTTGTAGGGGTGACATATAAAAGACGTAACGGGAGAGGAGAGGATTTTGACACAATGATAAGTCATGGAGTCTGCTGTGCTCTAACTACATATTCTTTATGGCACAACTATACGCAGACTACCATACATACACTACGACTCTGTTGCAGGTGGGGGTATCTGGACTGGTTGGTCCTTCTTCAGCGTCTCCACTGGCACACTTGTACACATTCTGGCTCCACATTCACTGAGCCTCTCTACTAAGGGTTTAGGGTTGATAAAGTCATTGACTCTTTTTTCATGATTAAATGATATTCGAAGAATCTCAAACATGCCCTGTGACGTTGGATTTACAGATGTTCTCTATGTCTCACTTTAACCACTAGAAATAAGTATAAAGTGTGAAATGGATAAAAAAACGTTTGAAACGAGAAGGATAATGACACCTACCACTTACTTGTAAATGTTTAATTGGCCATTCAGGCATATGGTCAAAAAGTGCTGTTTTTTTAAATGGTTGTCACTGTAGATAGGTTCTGACAAACTGACCACTGAATGACCAACTAAAAAGTCTGCATGTATAATAAAGATATTTCCCACGCTGTCAATTATTGAATTTTTTAAGGCAGTGTTATATCCTGCTGTTGCATGAGATATAACATAACAGGTGGTTTAGTCCATCTACCCCACTAAGTAGTTTAGGGGTACGTCGCCTTTGAAATAAAATGTGCCTAATATTCAGTGCGACAAATGTAAGGACACTGTATTGCTCATGGGACACAGCTTGTGAACACAAAGACGAACAGGCCAACGCAACAACTTTCAAGAATTCTTTGTTGAAAATGCTTTTTTATTATAATTATTGATTTAAATTACGAAATGAACAAACACTGCTATACATATTGCTGTTTTTGTTTGTTTTCAATCATTTTAAACAGTTAAAGCATTTGAGAAAAGAAGAAATAGATGTCAGAAACAGAAGACGTACAGTAGAAGATCTAGAGTCAATGGCTTTCCTACGTGTTTCTAAGGGGTTCAAAAGACTCGAACAGACTAAGAACACACTCTCTCCCACAATGGTTTTTGGTATCTTTTTTCCGGTCTGCAATTTGCCGCAATGCATGATGGGTGTTGTTATTCAAATGCTATCATGTGATACCATAACTATCCAGTGAAGTTTACCTCACGACCATCCACACAAAGATAAATAAGTGATGTGTTCTCCTTCAAGGCTGGTCAGTCCACAACAACAGCAGCAGCAATGATTTTTTTGCACAGTCTTATTTGCTGCACCCAGCACAACAAAAATTGTTCAGCAAGTCTTCTGTCCCGTGATCACAGCAAGGCCATGACACTCACTGACTGTGTAAGGAATGTTTGAAGTAAACAGGTCTTAAATATTGCAATTCAATCAACCCCCCCCCCAAAAAAAATGACTTTCAATGAAGCTCTAGAGTGTCTGCTTGAACCTCACCTCCATAAGTATTGGGGGTATAAGGAGTTGGTCATAATACCCTCATTGGTCGAACTGTCTTGGTGAATGACATCATTTCAGAAGTAGAAGGGTCAACGGTTTGAATTTCTCCTCATATAACACTCAAGCATTTGAGCCCCGACGCTTCCCATGCTGCTCCTTAAAATAGTTATCAACAACCACATCGAAGAGAAATCCCTGACATCAATGTAAATCACACAAACATGTATTAAAACACATAGTAAAGTTCAGGTACATTACTGAGAAAAGCACACAATACGATGGCCATCGATACTTTGACCGATATTCGGAGTAGAGTGTTGAGGGTCTAGGCAATGAATAAAAATTGGCTATTTTTGTTTGAGACACTGAGGCTTTGAGGCTCACCCAGTTAACCATCAGGAGACAACAACACCAGAACGCAAGGTCACACAGCACAGGTCATAAATACAAGTAGAGATGAAAATAAAGTCATATGTTTATTAGCGTATCGGCGCATCCACACACTCTCTGTAGTCTCCCAAACAGGTCCTGGTTTCTGGGAGAGGGAGGATAAAAAAAGAAAAAGATGAGTCTGCTTTTAAAATCTCTCCATTGTTTCTATATCCCTCCCATTGTCTCTCATTTAGTCATTAATTGGTAGATTGATCATAGCAGAGTGCAACTTTTGCCCGATGGCTTTACTTAATGTTGATCGAAAAATGTCTTGCTTTCACCAGTTTTCCCCTCTTATGACTGCCTCTGCTGTCATTTCTAACCTCCATGTCATATGTTCATTGTTCAAAAAACAAATTGTGCTGGAGTTGAAATGGAGAAGGGATGACACTGGCTGGTACAGGTGCACACACTTTGGGTATAAAAAATCACACTGAAGCGTACAAGAAAAACAAGCGGCTTAGCCCTTGAGGGTTCCTGGTGTCAAGGAAACAGTTACCGGTTGGCTTGGTCCAGGCTTGAGTGTGCTCTTTGTCTTCCAAGTCGGTAGGGGGCGCTGCTCGCCCTCCGCACAACATCACCTTACTGTCCCTGCTCAGAGGGCCAGGAGGGTAGGTGAGTTGAGGGAGTCTGAAGACTGATCCCCGCTGCTGCTGCTGCGCCGGTGGGCTTTGGAGCAGGACTCTGAGGACGGCGAGGGGCTCTCGGACTCCAGCATGCTGGGGTAGGTGAAGATGAGGCTAGGGGCGCTGGGTGTGGAGGCCGGGGTGGAGGCGGCCACCACCGGAGTGTTGAGGCTGTCGCTATCGCAGTAAATCCCACCACCTCCGCCAAGACAGATGGGCTTGATGACGGAGCGCTGGGACTTGCCATCCTCATCGTCCTCTTGTGGTTCTTGCTTCACCACAACGGGGTTGATGAGGCCTCGGGGACACAGATTGTTGCGCATGGTCAGGGGGAGAGGAGCGCACTGCTGCTGGTGGTGGTGGCCCCCCTGGTGGCGATCGTCGGGGGGCAGTTTGCACATGGGGTTGTGGGCCACCAGCATAAACTCCAACTTGTCCTTCTCCTTCTGCAGTGTCTCGATCTCTTTCTGTAGATCAGCCTTCTCGTCCTCCAGCTCCTCAGTCTCCTGGAAAACACAAACAAACAAAACAGACGATCAGGACAAGTTTTAATCTTCAGTATCTGGAGGGTTTAATATTCAGCTCAATTACAATTCTGGTGTTTGGAGTAGACAGAAAAAGTGTTCATCTTCATGTTAAAGCCCCAATCACTGTTTAAGGTACACATTGGTAAGTTTCTGCACCACCTAACGCTACCACAAGAGTGTACTGTTTTCAAAAAAGAGCACACTGAACATATTTCAGTGTAAGTTTGCTCAGGAAAAGAGTAGGGATACAGCGAAAGGGCAGTCAATAAACATCTTGGCTATGTTGCACCTGAATGACCTGAACTTAAACCTACACTTTACCTGACATTCAGGTTTGACCCTTATCCTAATTCAAAAAAATATTGCTAGTACAACTTTGTCCAAACAAAAAAGGTATAAGGAAGTAGGAAACAAACGAGCAAAGCACGGACACACCCCAAAAATAGGAGAAATAGTGCAACCGTCTCTTTCCTTGTTGCACTATTTCTGCTATTTTTGGGGTGTGTCCGTGCTTTGCTCGTTTGTTTCCTACTTCCTTATACCTTTTTTGTTTGGACAAAGTTGTACTAGCAATATTTTTTTGAATTAGGATAAGGGTCAAACCTGAATGTCAGGTAATGTCAGGTAAAGTGTAGTTTTAAGTTCAGGTTGCCCTTCATGCTTGAAATATGACACTTCCTTATTTGGTCATTCAACAAAGAGTGGCGTGTGGTGGAGACAGGGAAGGGCGTTTTTGCTGGAAGCAGTTTGGGGGAGGGGAAAGTGTAGTCATCAAGTTGAGATCAGATGGGACTATTCTAGCCAATGAGAAGGCAGATATGCGTCTGAACAACAAGCAAAACTCCTTTTTCTCAAAGTTGCCGAAATGCCACGTGCGTCCACTTATATTAGTGCATTCGTAACAACCTAACCATTACGAAACTTTGCCTCTTCTTCTCGGTTAGGGTGTGTGTGAGTGTGTGTATTTATGTGGTTGTGTGTGTGTTTGTGAGTGAGTGAGTGTGTGTGTGTGTGAGAGTGCGTGTGTGTGCGTGTGTGTGTGCGCGCCGCGTAACTCACTCCTTGGAGCGTCTCAGTGAGTTCCCGTCTGCGGTTGCGGCACTTGGCGGCAGCCAACTTGTTCCTCTCGCGTCTCACCCTCCTCTTCTCCTCTTCTTCAGGGGTAAGCTAAGGAAATAAATAAAACACCTTGTGAGTTGTCGTTCACACAAAAGCTGAACAAGGTAAACAAGAAGAGAAGCCTTGGGTTAAGACATATAAGCCATCATCTCCAAATTCCTCACAACTTGGCACTTTGATATTAAAACTCACTCTACTGTCTCACAATGTTAGAAGACATTCACCAATAGTGCTTGCCGGCACATGGTGAATTCCACACATCCAGACAAAATGAACTTTTAAACACACACATCATCTGTACACTTTGTGGTCCTCACCTGCTCATCTCTCCTGCGGCGTCCGCGGGTGTCCCCAATGGAGCGGATGACACCCGGACGGGCCAGGGTGGTGTGTCCCAGGAGCCCGGGGCCGTTGGAGAGGTGGTGGCCATAAGGGTGGGAGCGTGAATACGGGTTGGACATAGAGGTGATCACTGTGGGCTGCACCATCCACTGCAGGTCCTGGCTGGTCGTGATGGCGTTTATCGTAGGGATGAAGGCACTGCTAGAGCCAGGCATGTCGACCCGGTATTTCTAGATACAGGAAAGGTAGCCAAGAGAGGGAGGTGGGCAGAGCGGGAAAAAAGAGGGCAGAGAGGGAGAAAAATGGTGAGTGGATATTTTCAAGATGATAATAGATGTTTTCAAGATGACAAAGAACACAAGTTGTGTGTCTTCAACTCCGGGGAACAAACACATTGTGAATGGAGTAACATCAAAATATACATTCCCATGTATTTCTTTTTTGCTTCAATTGAATGTTGTTTATTTATTTCACTGGTTACAACTGGGGGGGGGGGGGGGGGGGGGAAACTTCACTTGACATGTCTTCGACCCTGCTACCTCAATTTCCATTTCTGCCACAGAGTACTGCAGCGTAACCCCCCCGTTTACACACCGGCCACCCACCCTTCATCGTACTCACGCATCCTCTTCATTACAGCCTAGTAGTGAATCACTGACTACACACACAAACACTGTCTAGATTCACCCGTTTAACCCCTGGAGTGGCACAGTCAGTGACACATTCAGTGAATCATGGCGGGAAAGCCCGTAGTGTTGCCGCCTCCACCATCGTACTACAGCTAGGAGAGGAGCTTGCGTCAAGCTGCAAGTCATCTGGAGAGCAACATGGTATGGAATGGTATACCTCTCTGAAGAAGAAAAAATATCCACCACGAAAATGTGTGATGACTCGTTTATTCCAGTCAGAATAAGGTGATTATGATGGTTTCCAGTGGCACTGATATAGGCCTCTCTCTCTCTTTCCATAGACAAGTGTAGTATATCTATTTTTTCCTTATAAAATAGATTACATAAGACCTCGAGTTTACTTTATCGGTGGACTCTATCGTGCTCATCAGTGATCAACGCCAAACTGTTGTGAGTGACAACACAGAAGTGACCATCTTTAAAGCAAACTATAGTATCCTTTATTCAATTTATATGGCTTGAGCCCTCATGAGGCATCTTTGGGGGTGATAAGACAATATCTGATGCCACAATGATATTGCCCCTGAAAGCAAGGATAGGACGCAAGTCGGGTGTGTCTCAACAAGTCTGCGCCAGACACTTGAGTGACTAGAGGGAAAAGGTGAGTGATGCATGTCATCAGCCGACCCGATACGGGCTGGATTGACTTGTTCATTAAACATAGAACATGAAGAGACTAGTAATGCTTCTGGGCTGTCATCCAGGGGTCAATTCATCCATTCTTTTCTTGTGATGAGTCATGTTGGGGATATGTAAAGCACGTGCGTAAAACGGTCAGTTCCAGTAAGGCGGAAAGAGGCATTATATTTAGGCTAGAGAGAAAAGCCAGGTCCCCAGCCAGTTACATTCCAGAAGTGAGGCAACAGTGAAAATTCCATTGCAGTCATTTTTACATTTACATTTAAGTCATTTAGCAGACGCTCTTATCCAGAGCGACTTACAAATAAATCCCAGGGACTAATAACTAACGAGAAGGTAAAGTCCTAAATGGGGTAATGGTTGGATATGGTAATTGGGGTGACTGGTTGCCACACAGTCCTTCCAGACATTTCTGGTTAGAACCGGGGATATGAAAATAGGTAAAGGAAGGCTGTTGTGCAAATTTGATTTGTGAGATAATAGGTGAATCGACTGCGAGTAGACTCCAAATGTGAAACACCGTCCACAATTCCAGGTGCAGGGTGCAAATACAACATGTTACGCGTTTCTCGGCCCAGGATTTTGTGAGTTGTCTCGCATAGGCTATCAAGTCAGTATGCTAATGTCTGTGTGCCGGTGTTGTGCCGAAAATCTCCCCCCTGCCAGAATTCTCCCCCCTGTCAGAATTCTCCCTCCCCTTTGCGTTCTTCATTGCTGCGACTTGCTTGCTAGTTGAGATTTCTGCTCTTCACTCCGTTGTCATTTTAGCCTACATTTTACTGATCTAGTAGCAGAACGCATTTTTGTCTGCAGTTTTCGGTTTGGCTATTTGTTTCAAGTGTATGTGGCAGTTCTAGCTTGTATGGCGCCCTGGGCGAACCCCCCCCCCCCTTCAGCGCCCGCCCGCCCGCACCAGGGAGCGGCGGCGGCGGCTGCCCATGTCGCCCGTACCTAAATCCGCTACTGATTTTGTATTAGTCTATAAATAAATCTCTTTGTCAAAATTCGTCATCTCTCCCATGTCTTATTCGACTAGTATTTCTGAAAGTGTAAGGATAATAACTCAGCCATAGTTGTTTTGAAATGTTTATTGCTTGCCAACATTTGACTCCCTCCTCTATGTTTAATATAACACACATACATTAATTATTAATTTCGGTTGCCTATCCTGACGAAGTTTGTTCTATAGAAAGCATTTGACTCTGATGTGTTTCACAGAAAGTATTTGAACCTAGCCACAAAATTAAGGAAATTAGATGGGGAATTCTGTCAGGGGGGAGATTTTCGACACAACACCGGTAAACAGCTTACCACACGTTACCCCCTTTCCCGGAGTCTTACGCTTACGCGCTGGGATTTCGCCATTGCTGCAGAAGAAAATAACACTCCTCTTAAACAAATAGAATAGTTGTCCTCCGCCCCCGAGAAACTAAAGGATGACGTGAACATCCAGGAACTTTCGCCTCAATAATAGTGTAAACATGTCCAGGGAAGAGAGAGCACCTATGGCACTGCGTCAAACCCGGAACAAATAAGGAAATGCTTATGATGATCTCGAAATTGATGTAACCAAGTCAATTCAAAAGACGGATTCAGGCAGACAAACCATTGAAAGAACAAAGTAAAATGCGTGGGAGTTCTGGTCTGGAGTGGACGATAAATATTATTTAACGCTACGACCAGGCCAGCTGTTATATGTGAGCCCACGGGAGCAAAACAACAGTTGCCATTTGGCAGACAGACCTACAAAAACGAGACACTTCTTTTAGCCCTCAGTTTTCCGACATGTGCCTGAGAGGAGATCTAAACAGTTGCAATGTTCATGATACGAAATTAAATTAGAACACTGGTGTAGGTCTATGAAAGAACAAGCGGTTAAATGTAGCGCAGAGATCCTCCTTCATTTGCCTTAGTAGGCCTACTGCGGGTTGTGAATTGGACACTGACAACCTAACACCAGACGACTGAAAACATAAGAGACATGTCTCTCTGTCACTTTCATAAAACATATCGATACTTTTCAACCTCAAAAGCTCATCTTTTGTCGGGAATAGCATTTAAAGTGGACATGTGGTGTGAAATGCTGATTATGGTTGTACCTCAATGATAGCCACTGGGCATCATATCTCAGAATGTCACTAGAACCAGAGGACGAGAGAGCAGGTAGAAAAAAACCCTGTAGGCCTAATCACTATATGGGATCTGGGGGAAATTCCTGCCTCGAAGTCTCCAAATGTTCCAACATCCACGAAGGCGCATTGGGAGACGCATCGTGAGCGTCTTAACCTGCCGTTTCCAAGTCACGACAAAATCTGCCAGTGCGTGATACATGGGGCCCATCTGCAACACACACACACAACCTCGAAGCTATGGGTGGATGTCCTATATTGTGCAATGTGCAGCGTACCACCACTGAAGGACGCTATAGGCCTTGTTGCAGAACTTCTATCCAATGTGGAGTCCTAGTCAATATTCGTTATTGCTCTGTTCGCTTTACAGTGATGCACACTTATCATCAGCGGGTCGGAGACATACAGTAGACTATCTTAACCAAGAAGGCACTGAGAAGGATTGGTAGAATCAGTGCAGGTTTTTTGTTCCCCCTGACCAAGTTATGCGCATGAATAAAGTCGTTATCCCATGTGCAAGGGAAAAGGTAGCCCTTTGGTTAACACATTCCAACTTATATTTAAATCCATATCTTGGAGGAGAAATGTTGAGAGCAATCAGAATGACACAATATGCTGTAGCAACCTGTACGCAGTTTGGTGTGTGTTATAACTCATGATAACTTGCCTCCTGTGTTCATAGAAGTGTATACTCATTCAACAGGTCTTATAATGTGCGTATGCCTAAACTATTTGTGGACTACACAGTATGAACACTTTCTAAAGTATATTCTTCCGTCTACAAAATATGTATTTTCTAATAAAAACGTCCGCTCATTTTCAAATGACCAGTTCTATAGTGCAACACGTGGGTGTTAAATTATAGGCTACAGCGACTGAGCAATACCTGATTGCATATTGCAATTCAGATGACGCATATACAGATGTGTCAATAAGTACATTTTCTGCAGTCGTTCATAACACAGGTTTCATAACACAGGTGTCATGACATTCAACATAAATCCGGCATTGAGTCGGTTTGTTCCTTTTTTACGCACTTCGCTCGCGCATCGGTGTCTTGGCCAGAACCACATATATAATCTATTACGTTTCACCTTATTGCAGAGCAGGTCTGGAAAATATTGGGAGAATATCACAATATGACGCGCGCAGATTCTGATAATATCACAGGCGATACCGCGAGCGCGCTTTCTCCAAATGTGAAGAAAAAGTCTCTACAGCACTAGGCTATAGTTTGGAGAAATATATTTCATATCAATATAATATTCTTAATGGCCCTTGAATAAAACATGTACATAGCGATGTATTAGAAAGATAATATGCACCTCTATTGCATTGCACAGCACATCACCTTTAATTACGAACAGCGCTATAGCCTCTCCGGGTTACCCATCTAAAAGTGTGTCATAGACAACTGCACAGTGACGAAATGTCGATACAATGAAACTCAATTTACAGTTGTGAATGCCAATATTTTAATTTGAGAGAAGAGAAAATATATTATGTTGTATTGCGTTACCTGGTAGCTTGAGGTAGAGATCGGACTGCCGATCGTGCTGCTGCCGCTTGTGAACGACTCTGGCTGGACCGGCGAAGTGCTGCTGCCGCAGGACGAGGTGTCGTAGTTCACGGAGTAGTCCTGGTACATGATCCAGGAAAGAGGAAGATTTCAGTAGTTGATATGAGCTCCTAACTCTCAAAAAATCCTCTGACAGTGGAATCCCTTTTGGGAGCTGAAAGTGGACCAGATTGGAAAGTGACCAACTTGAAACCAATAGTCGTTAAAACACGTGGAAATCCAGAAAAAAAGTGTTTTCAAATAGGTTATTGGTACAATAAATCCAGGCTCTTCGAAATTAAATATTTTAAGGTAATTAACTAGAAATAAAACTGAAAATATTTATATATTTTTGTCCACTCCAAATAATTATATCCTGCTTGAGGATAACTTCGGCTACTGTTCTTTCCCTTGTCACTGCTGTAGCCTATTCAGGTGTGCTACAAGAGCCAACTTCAAGAACAAAAGTCACCTACTTTCGCAGTCAATCCAGAGTTGACGGTGAATAGACTTGCGTTGCGAGTGAGTCAGACACAGAGGCTTTAAAATTGCTTTCCACCCCAGCCTACTCTACAGAATCTCTTCCCCGCGACACACTTTAGGCCTACTTCAGCTATCCACTGTTACCCTGGAACAGTTCTATCTTTCTTTTTCTATTCCTTCACCACACTAGGATGACTCACTTCAATGGCACTACGGAGAACTGCGGCCGCTTATCAACGCAAGCAGGCTCATTCACGTCACTGTCTGGGCGTAGACACTTCACTTGAGGGGTTATCATAGCTAAGATTGTAAAAATCGGCACAAGGTATCGTAAATCAGATTTTTTGTTATAAATAACATCGGTAGAGTCGATTTACTATGCTTGTGATAAGCCTACATGTTTACGCACGTGTATTTTATCATCGGGTTGGATGTTAAACAGTATCTCTATATTCACCGTTTGTCTGATTTGGTACAGCCCATTGACGCATGTTTCCTAAAATGGGCAGTTGCGAGAGGACAAGGTTTCCTTGGTAAAGGCACGTCAGAGACTGGAGGGATTCCCTACCCTCCCTCACCGCATTTTCTCCTCAAGCTCAGAAGGATAGGGTCTCTGTGCCACATAGAGTAGGTTAGGTATATGCAGTTATTAATAAAGACGTGTGCAGTTATATCTTGCCACCCTTGTGGATCTTCACCTCATGACTATTCAACGTTTTTGTAACTTTTGGTTTTCAAACGAAGAGACAGAACGAGAGAGAATTATATCCCTTTTAAGTTTTTCGCAGCTCTAGAATTTAAATGCCTGCCCTTATGTGTAGCCCGAGGTACAGATAGATGTGGCTAGTCCAGCAGTAAAGGAAGATTATGGAAGGAAATGCTACCATATTCTCGACCGCTAGTCAAATAAAATAAAATTGTATTGGTCGCCTACACATATTTTGCGGGTGTAGCAAAATGCTTATGTTCTTAGCTCCAACAGCGGAGTAATACCTAACAATACACGCAAATACCAAAAATAAAAATAAAATAATTAAGATATATAGAAATGTTAGAACGATTCATGTCAGAGTCCGGGAATATAAATATGTATATAACGTGTGTATAGACAGTATGGACAGTATATGAATATAAAAGGTGTGTACAGCAGTAGTTATATAGGATGAGCCTTGACTAGAGTACAGTACACTGAATGAACAAAACATTAAGAACACCTGCTCTTTCCATGACAGGCTGACCAGGTGAATCCAGGTGAAAGTTATGATCCCTTACGGATGTCACCTGTTAAATCCACTTCAGTCATGAAGGGGAGAAGACGGGTTAAAGAATGATTTTTAAGCCTTGAGACTATTGAGACATGGATTGTGTACGTGTGCCATTCAGAGGGTGAATGGGCAAGACAAAATATTTAAATGCCTGTGAATAGGGGATGGTAGTAGGTGCCAGGCACACTGGTTTGAGTGTGTCAATAACTGCAACACTCAGTGGTGACCAGTCATTAATTTCCCCAGTTTTCCATGTTATTTTGGCATTAATACATGTCACATATCAGTTTGCAAACAATGTAAAAAAAAATATTATTGAGTTAATAAAGCTGCATACAAACATGGTCTCTTTTTTGCTTTCTTGAGTAAGGCAGCTCCAAAATGCAGGTGTTTCAGCCTAGTTCAGAGCTTTCTGTGGTGGTGGGGCAGCCAGTGGAAAATACGGAGCGTAGGGGTTGGTAATGTTCTCGAGGTGCGCCGTGATTGGCTCAGTGTTCCATCACTCATGGGGACACTACGTTACCGCCAAATCTACAGGGAGAGCTTGAAAATTCAAGCCCCTTGGGTGCTGCCATAGAGTTACATTAGAAGTGCCCATCCAAGAAGGCTCAAGGTCATTGGCCACAGATAAAATGAAGTCAAATCCCGTTATATCTACAGTAGCTTTGAATGGACTGATCATGTCAACATCATACTTTCAAAATCTTAGCTAGCAAGCTAGCAGTCATCATCATGAATCAAGTCAACAATCTACTGGCAAATCCTTTTGAATCCATGTCATATGAAGAGAAATTATAGATAAAAAGTATCGGTGCTCATTGCCCAGCGGAGGTGTGGACTCGAGTCACATGACTTGGACTCGAGTCAGACTCGAGTAACAAATATGGTGACTTGCAACTCGTCTTTGACTTTAACACCAATGACTCGTGACTTGACTTGGACTTGAGCCTTTTGACTCGACCTGACTTGATGCCCTCCCCAAGCCCAAATATAAAAAATTATGCTATTAAAAAAAGTGTCAATTCTTCATTTAACGGATTACAGTATGAATCGGACAGCAGCCAATCAAATTGTGCCAGCTGAGAAAAGTTGTGCGTGGCAGTGGAGAGGAACGTCAGCGGGTGAATTCAGATGGAGCCCTTGGAAAGATGATACCCAAAATTATTATTTTCGGATATAAAGACGACGCTGTATCAACAAAAAACGGATTGCAACTTGCAAAACATGCGGGAAGAAAATTACAGACGGAGGCGCAATTTCCAATTTTGTTCGCCATTTGAAGCTGCAGACAAGGCTCCTCTGACAGCCATGTGTAGTGGTGGTAAGGTGTTGGGACTGCTGTTGGGACTCTGCTGTTGGGTGTTAAGGCTGTGTAAGGGAGACGAAGTCAGGTGCAGGAGAGCAGAGTAAACAGGCACACTTTTATTCCGTTCAACAATAGGCACAAAAAATGACATAAGTGCCCAAAAACACGGAACATAAATTACAAAAGTATCGCGCGTGAACATACACCATTAACAATGAACAATTACACACAAAGACATGATGGGGAACAGAGGACTAAATACATGTAGATTGATTGGGGAATGAAAACCAGGTGTGTATGGAACAAGACAAAACAAATGGACATTTGAAAAATAGAGCTGCGATGGCTAGAAAGCCGGTGATGTCGATCGCCGAACGCCGCCCGAACAAGGAGAGGATCCGACTTCGGCGGAAGTCGTGACATTGGGACAGCTTTATATAGGCCCTAACAGTTTTTGGGCACCGTTTGAGTGAAATTCATGTATTGTTTAGTGTTGTGTTGTGGCTTTGCTGGCATGCATAAACATTTTTTGGGGGAGTTTGCCCTACCAAGATTTACATGCTAAAATCGCCACTGGCAACACTGCTGTTTTTTTCACACTCAACAGTTTTCCCTGTGTATCAAGAATGGTCCACCCAAAGGACATCCAGCCAACTTGACACAACTGTGGGAAGCATTGAAGTCAACATGGGCCAGCATCCCTATGGAAAGCTTTCGACACCTTGTAGAGTCATGCCCCCCAAAATTAAGGCTGTTCTGAGGGCAAAAGGGGGTACAACTCAATGTTAGGAAGATGTTCCTAATATTTTGTACACCCAGTGTATATGGGTATTTCTATTAATAATGGGGCCAATGTGTGACATTG
The DNA here is from genome assembly GCF_045679555.1 of Salvelinus alpinus. Taxonomy (NCBI): domain Eukaryota; kingdom Metazoa; phylum Chordata; class Actinopteri; order Salmoniformes; family Salmonidae; genus Salvelinus; species Salvelinus alpinus. The sequence continues at coordinate 66,190,752 of NC_092094.1, forward strand.
GGATAAACATTTCAAAATGTAAAAAAAAAAAAAATCTTTAAAGGATTTTCATGCAGTTTCATGCATACATCCTTTAAGCAGTGTTCATACAGACATTGGCAAGTCAAATTCAAGGACTTTCTTTAACTTTTTCAAGGACTTAATTGTAATTGTCAAGGACCTCAATGTTATAGAGTTGTATAATTTATATAATTGTACATATAGAGCCTAATTTAACCCCCCCTCCCCATTACTACTTTATGAAGGCTTTTTGGGGGGCCTTGCCAATGCATTGATATTGTAATTATTATTATATTCTAAAATATGTGAGAACAATGTGGACATTGCCAGACTAAATAGATTGGATGCATGCATGGTGATTTTTCTGTAGCCTATGTGGCCGACGCAGGCACACATAGGCCTAATAAAGCCATAAATAGTGGTAGCAATAATCTCCCGATTTGAATCTCACCATCTCTGTTTTTTTTTTAATGAGAAAGTGACCAAAAACCAGGTAGATTTTTTTATGAAGGATTTTATGGAAAGCCAAGATGAAGCCAGCATTAGATGTTGTCATCCTCATAATAACTGCATGCTGTTTTACCGCAACAGAGTAGCGCAACACCCTTCAATTGAAGCGGCGGGAAACAAACGAAAGTGGCCACATCTCTGGCAAAAACTGATGAAATCACGGATAATTATAAGGGAGCAGGAGAACTTAGAAATGGGCAACAATAACTTTTCAAATACCAGGAAGCCTAGCTGTTAAGAGCGTTGGGACAGTAACCGAAAGGTCGGAGGTTCAAATCCCAGAGCCGGCGGAAAAATCTTCTGCTCTGGCCTTGAGCAAGGCATTTAACCCCCAACAACAACTTCTCCTCGGGTGCCGATGACATGGATATCGATTAAGGCAGCCCCCTGCACCTCTCAGATTCAGAGGGGTTGTGTAAAATGTGGAAGACACATTTTGGTCGAATCCATTCAGTTATGCAACTGACTTGGTATCCCCCTTTCCCAAATTGAGGAAATGATTTTCAAGGTAGGCCTATTACAGTACTTTAATTTACGAGTTCCAAATTCAAGTAGGCTACTTCAAGCCCCTTGTATTGATAGCCATGGGAAGTAGGGGTGCTGATGGTCCTACAGCACCCCCTGAAAAACTATATTCAAAACACAATATTACTACATTTAAAAAATATATATATATATTTTTTTTTTCATCACAAAAGTAGTGCACTGGAACTTTACTAGTCCTGTGCTAGTGGACGGATATAGCCTTCTGTATTGCGGGCAAAACTATTTGTATATATTTTATCCAACGTGGATCCAGGAACAACTATCTTCCCCAGTTTAAGGAATGAGACACCAAAATATTCTGAACATTCCTTGTGAACAGCTTTTTTCCAGCACTTGGGATGTTCTTGCGTCACATGCAGTATCATAACAACTGTTCATCACTTGACCGTCATTCGGAAAATTCCTTCCAGGATCAGATGATGATGTGTGAAAATATCATGGCATAACTGATCAGCTGGACAGTGGACACCAAATGCACATTCAACAAGTGTTATGCGTAATTCTTGAAGAACCACATTAATGACAGCATCTATTTAGATTTTAAGTATCAAGGAAAGGTGCTCCTTTCAGTAAGAAGCATTTGATTTTGCAATTCATACATTATTTTGGATTTGTGTGCGCATGAAAACTTTTCACCCCATAACATAAGGAGACACAAAATGTTATATAGTTACACTGCATTGCTGAGATCTCTATACAAAAAAAAACTGTCCAACAGCTAGATCCAATGTAATAATGACATAAAAAAAAAATAGCCAGATTATTATCAGTGATTTATCAACAGCTGTAATAAATTGTCCAGTGTAGTTAATTCTCACTGGTACCCTAGTTTATAGAAAGACCTATATATGATGCACCACTGGTCTCCTGCATAAAATATGCTACTGCCTGGCAGCAGTGGATTTATAGACTATCATCGGGTTGTGCGTGAGAGAGGGGCTACCTGGCTTGGTGGTCGATCGGGGGAGGATGACTCTCGAACGTCTTTGAAGCGTCTGTCCGAGTCATGATCTCTCCTCAAGTGAGGAAGCATAGGCTAATCATCAGGCGAGTTATCCGCCATGACAACAATCGATCAGAGCCAGACATAGCAGAGTGGAAAAGTATATCACTTGATCATCAGAACATTATGCATAGGCTATTCCTCGGTTCACACGTGAAGCCTTTTTCACTCATAAGTAGGCTTATAGCCCATGCTGCATTTGTGACGTCAGGCAGACGGGAGAGAGGATTATGAAAGCATTGAGATAAAACAGATGCCAATTAACCCACCTGTCCATAACCAATAAAATGAATACATTTACACAGGAGGAATTTAAAGAATGTTACTTTTCATATTAAACAAGTTCACATATAGGCATAGTTATGACCAGTTTGTTTGGGAAACAGGCAAACACCGTGTCTGTAAATATCATTCTTTGCCTATAGATACAACATAGTTAAAGTTTCAGTATTATGTTTGTTTATACTTCATAAAAACGAAATAGGCTACTTAAAAATGTTTGAACAATTGTGTTATTTGCTTATGAATTGCATTCATTAGAATGCTCGTAGGCCTAAATTCTTATGAAAGTGATGCCATAATTGATTAACAATATGTACGTTACACTATTTATATAGTTTATGACTGTTTATTCATTAAAGTAATTCTAAATGGTTACCTAATTGTTTTACCAAAGAGCTTCTACCCAAGTATCAGCATTGTAGGACAAGGGCATTTAACACATATGTCATTTCCTGCACCATGAGAACAAGAGGGTCAAGCTCTTTTGATAGACTCACTGCCTCCAATAGCTAAACCCAGGTCCTATTACTTCTGTCTCCAACAGCCGGGAAGCAAACAAAACACAACTCAGATACCTGTGTAAATCAAGACCAGTGTTTGACCATCCACCTCCATATGACCATATGAGAGAAAAAACACCATTCTGTTAGCTGGTCACAGTCTCAATGGTCTTGCAATATCCATCCATATCACGTGTGGTTGGTTTTGCTGCAGAGCTTATGCCCATTTCAGCATGACATGAGTGCAAATATAACAATAACAATACATCCGGTGCAGATACTGTATATGGGGCTAATATCGGAGAGTGCGAGGATGTTAGGTGTTTTACCTGTCAAAGTGATGATGTGATTAACCAGGGTGTAAACTGAAGTGGGCTCAGTTCCCTTGTTTTAACACTAAGCCAAGGAAATGAACTGATGTTCAAAGTATAAGTCAATGTGTAAATTAACCCCCCAAAATGTATGGTACTGATTATCCCCCCCCCCCGGTATCACTTTCCTCCTTCCACGGCAGTATTGTTTTCACAGGTTTAATTTACACCCTAACCTGGATAATAGCTCATGTGATCAGACGAGCTAATCTGATCCCTCCAAATGCTGTCTATGCACGCACGCGCCAAAGTGCTGACTCGGAGGGCAATGGGGTAAAGGATCAGACATGGAAATAGGCCGTGAGCTGTTATTGCAAACGTATGCTCGTGGCGTATAGGTCAACCGTTTATGACGTCAGCGTGACATTCTGATATACATCCGTTTACTTATCACCGGCCTAGTCGTACTATTATTGTTCCATTATTATTATTATACTAGAGATTGGTTGACATGTTATCCAGACGACTGAAAGTACAGTGGGCTATCTATTTAATAAGCACCGCCTGTATTTGAGCAAGTAAATAACATTTTATGCAACTTATGTGAAATGATTCAATTAAGACAATTATCAAAAATCCAATCAAATTGTATTTGTCACATGCGCCGAATACAACAAGCCCTTATCCAACAATGCAGTTTTAAGAAAATACCACAAAAAAAAAGTAAGAGATAAGAAAAACAAATAATTAAGGAGCAGCAGTAAATAACAATACATATACCGTGCGGTAGCAGGGAGAACAGTCTATGACCTAAGGTGTCTTTGACAATTATGCCCCACTTTGTTCACGTCTACCATTGAAAACTATTCAGATGTCTTCAAAAAATGTTATTACATTTCATCGAACATTTCATAGAACAAGTGATGCACAGATTCCTACTGGATTCCAAATCAGATTGGTAGACACAGCTGATCCAAATTAGCAACCTGAATTCCTGCAATTGTATTTGCAGGTTACCTTGGCGACTAATGTAAAGCAGTAAGAAATAGAGGAGCACAGCAACACAATAGTGTTCCTGACCTTAAGACAATGTGCAATACAGAGGAGGAGAAAATGTATTCATTCCGATGTGCATTTCTTCCCATAAGACCAGTCACATTAAAGTAAGCAGAAAACAGAAGGCATGTGGCTGCCAAACAATACCCTTCCAGTTTTTGCAATGACTTAGTAACAACTGCAGGTTTGACGAGCTCAAGATAGACACCCAATTGCAGTTTTTGCCCTGTGGTCTCTATCCAACAGAAAATCAGAAAGCCTATATGGGGTCTTGACATATCCAAGCCAAGAGTTTCCATTGTTTTACACATGTCAAAGCTTGACAGTGATTGATAACCCCCCCATTATCCATTTCCTCCATCCTATAATTCTTCCCATCTTCCTTATCAGATCCGTGATCTATTCAAGAAGGGATGGGCAGACTTTGATTCATTTTTGAACAGATGGTGATCTCAGGGATCCACCCTCAAAGGAACGTTTAAAAGTTGCTTATGGATGAGGCGCTAGCCTCCATGCATATCTCAAGTAGTATTCGAGCAGTAGTCAACAAACCCTGCATTCATAATGCCTCACTCTCCCTATAACTTCAGTATGTAATAAAGTCTCCAATTGGACACCAGTGCTGTAGAGAAAAGAAGAGCCTTATGTGAGAACCTCTGGAGAGGAGGAATAGCACGGACTAAAATGCCAAATTGCCATCGCGTAGCAACCACCAAATGTTTCTTTGTTTGTATGTTGATGCTGGAAAATCGATCTTAAAGGTGACTCAATGTTGTTAAGGAGCACTCACTTGTCCTTTGTATGTTGGCAACCCGCAGTCCATTGCCTAGTAGACAAAAGGTAATTCTCTGTATTCGTTGTTAATTGCTATACAATTCTGTAATGGAAGCATAACCTTTACCCGAGCCAACCTAGTGGCAAAAACAAGCTGCAACAACACCTAGTGCAACAGGACACGACTATGTGGGTGAAGGTAAGATATAGTCAATATCCCCAATCGCGTTACACATGAACACACTTAACAGTAATAAGTGTGGTCTTTTGACCGTAAACCCCCCCCCCAAAAAAAAACAGAGGGTATCAGTATCAGTTCTTCCTGCTACAATGGAAGGAAGTGCGTCACAAACGCAGCGTACCACGAAACAAAGAAGAATGGAACGCTGCTCAGGCGAAGTGAAAAACAGAAGAGGGGAAATGTTGGAGTGTGTGGTGGAAGAAGTGAACAAATAGCCGGGGCTTGGAGAATAAAATAACTCAAGTGGCCAGGGGACTTCTGAGCAGGCAACGGAGGAGTCAACCCCACCATCTGCAGCTATGGATAAACAGGACCTCCGCAAGTCTCTCACCTCGCTGGACGTTTCGTCGACATGTTTTGTTGGCTGGAAAAAGGCCCAATCAAAACAACAGCATTCTTTACTAGAAACCGACAAAGGAACGTGTTAGTTGGCCACCTGACAAGAAGCGCTTTAGGTCAGGTTTTTATTTAGGTGGTTCACTGCCTCAGCTTGTTTTCCCCCTCACTGCTCCAAAACAGGTCAAACCGAAATCGTGTTTTCAGTGGCGCTTTTCAACGGAGCCACAACACACAATGGGGAAATGTATCTCTGTCCGTCAACAAGGTCGTCCAGTGCAATTTACGAGAATTTCGTCTGGAGCAGGGAGGCCAGGCAGCTTGGAATGTTAATGGCTTCCGGTTGGAGCACAAGTCGAACTCACGTTGTTGGACTAACTGATAGCCTTTCTCGTGATGTTGTCTGCATTCCTGTCCCTTGGTGACTCCGACACACAAAGTGAATACGTGTAATGACTTAACTCAAGGAGGATCTAGATAGTGTTGTCACGATACCATAATGTTGAATTCGATACCAAGTTTAGTATCGCAATACTCAATATCGTCAAGATCCTCGATACCAAAACGATACCACGGCAAAAAAATAAGGCATATTAGCCAAAGCCACTTGATCTAGACAGATACACTCAGCTACTGCTCTGTTCAATCATTGGCCCTCATCAGTTCAATATCATTACATTTTTTTTATGTTTAGCATTTTCTTTTAAATCCAGAGACAGCCATGTATGCATTAATGAATCAATTATACAATCAATTTGACTTTATTTTTACCAATATAACTACGTAATGGTAATCACTTATTTGAATAGTAGCATGGTTCATCTCTGTTGACAAACTGGGTAAATCAAGATGTAGTCTAGGCTTATCCACAATACAGCTGAATGCATATTCAATAGGAGTGTGTGTATGCGCATTGGCAAACACAGGATTAGGAGATCTTATACGTTTTGTTCTATGAGATCATCTTCATCAGCTAACGTCACCCTTTGTGAATTTTGAAGAATGTATGTAATATAAACAGCACATAAATGCTTAATAATTCATTAAGGTTGTGATAACTGGCTGCTATTATCTTATAGAACGAAACGTTTTCCTAAACCTGTGTTAAGCTCAGATCTTATTTTCTGCATTTATTCCAAAACCCTATTCTTTCCCCCATTAAATTTGCCCACAGGGAGAGCTGAGCGAAACAGAGGTAAGGCATTCCCGGGTCTTAGGACTACAAGCTGGCGAGCTCTATAATATAATCTTTGGAAGAGACAGAGAGTGACCGAATATGTGAATGAACAACGTTTTTGGTGGCAATCAGCTTTGAAATCAGCATATTTAGCATTTTATTTGGAATAAATCACAAACAAAGTACTAGGGTAGTGAATTGATGTTATCTTTAGCCGTCAGCTACTAAGGAAGGTTTGCCAGCAAAGCTGGAAGTTACCGGTACCTTCTTTCCATTGTAAAGTCATCTAGCCTGTATGGACATGGTTTTGTGAACAGTAGTTAACAGTTTCAACATTTCTACATGTCATGTCGCATTTTTCAAGTGTGTTAACTTCTGTGCATCATGAGTGGGGAGATAACATGATGCAGCCCAGACTCCCAGTGCAGGCAAGTAATGAGTAAGTGGTGAAGGCACGATGTGCGCTATAATAAGGGGTCGGTTGAGCTGACAGACAGGCTTGATCCGTGAGACACATTTGACAGAAGTTCCCGAACGTAACACATCAGAAAAGTACAGAGGTTTCGGTATACCGTACAACACTAGATCTAGAGCAGGAGCGGCCACATCAGCATTTCAGAAGTAGGGGAGGGGCCACACAGATTTCTTTGGGGACCGATTTGTTTGTCAAAAGCAATTTGCGGGACAGAAACATCTCGTTTTAAACATTCAAGAGTGGCCTGAAGTGTTTTTCAACCCAAAATAATTAAACATTATCAAACCGCCCGCAGGCCGTATGTTGCCCACCCTTAAGTTGGAGGATCTGAGAAGAAATGTAGCTTGTCAGGCTCGATCCGAGAAGAATGTCAGATTGTCATCCATGGCCATCTAGAATTCAGGTGCACCACAGCACAGCAAAACTTGAGAAGTGGATAAAGAAGTAGCGAGACAGAGAGAGCGAGAGCCTCACGGGGAAGGAATAGAAAGCGACACAGAAAGAACATCTCTTATGCCACTGAATATGTTCACACTCAAATGACCACCGTTCTGTCGGCATACTCTCTTCACAGTCACATTAAAGGAGGAATATCAGGAATCCAGAAAATGGGCTCATATAGCTGGATTCCCATGGATTGCTTTGTTGAGATAAACAAATACAAGCTCAAATTGAATGTGTGGTTATCTGGAAGAAAATAATTCATGGTGCTGTGGTATGTGTGCCAAGATCAGCGTGTTGCTTCTAATCTGCAATCATATTCCCCATTGTTTTCTTGTGTTGCAGCTATGCTTTTAATCGTGTTCCCTCATGTAAACTTGAAATGGAAGCAAATTAAAAGGGCATTTCTATAATGACTGATGAGTATTCCCACTAGGGCTTCTTCTAGGCGCTAAGGGACAGTCAGCTAGTGAAGATGAAGACACTGACTTCTCCTGACTGCTCCTGTCTCCTGCATAACAGACTCTCTTTCCCCTTTGCCATACGCACACTACTACAGCATAAATGTAAAGGAAGGGAAGAAAGGAGAAGAGAGGAGCGAAAGAGAAGGAAGGAGGGGTGGGGGGGGGGCAGAGTCCTTTCCTGAGGTCTACTGCTCCGGTGCGTCCATTCCTTCCGGCTGGATGGAAGCTTAATGCGAATGTGGAAAAGTGGAACATTTAATTAGGCTGCCAAGGGGGGTTTGTGTCACTTGGCACGAGCGACACAACCCCCCCACCGCTCTTTCACCCTCTCCGTAATGCGTTCACTGCAGTCCAACCCCCACCTCCCTTTTTACCCACAGTCCTCGGAGGCTTGACCTACAGGGCCGATGGGGGCGGACAGAGGTCAACAGTTTACAGCTGTGTGGTGGCCACATACTGTATAGCTCGCTGAGCGTTTCAATGAGCTGCCACCGAGGGTCAGGATGGTTTAAGGTGCCGCTGACTCTGGAATGGGTTTTACGTTGCTTTATGGTTTCAACAAAATGTGTAGCTAACTATAACATCACAGCAATATTGTATAGTCATGAGCTTAAATGTCAGAATTTGTATGTATGTGAGTGTGTATGTATGTATGTATGTATGTATGTATGTATGTATGTACAGTGAGGGAAAAAAGTATTTGATCCCCTGCTGATTTTGTTCGTTTGCCCACTGACAATGAAATGATCAGTCTGTAATTTTAATGGTAGGTTTATTTGAACAGTGAGAGACAGAATATCAACAAAAAAATCCAGAAAAACGGTTGTCAAAAATGTTATAAATTGATTTGCATTTTAATGAGGGAAATAAGTATTTGACCCCTCTGCAAAACATGACTTAGTACTTGGTGGCAAAACCCTTGTTGGCAATCACAGAGGTCAGATGTTTCTTGTAGTTGGCCACCAGGTTTGCACACATCTCAGGAGGGATTTTGTCCCACTCCTCTTTGCAGATCTTCTTCAAGTCATTAAGGTTTCGAGGCTGACGTTTGGCAACTCGAACCTTCAGCTCCCTCCACAGATTTTCTATGGGATTAAGGTCTGGAGACTGGCTAGGCCACTCCAGGACCTTAATGTGCTTTTTCTTGAGCCACTCCTTTGTTGCCTTGGCCGTGTGTTTTGGGTCATTGTCATGCTGGAATACCCATCCACGACCCATTTTCAATACCCTGGCTGAGGGAAGGAGGTTTTCACCCAAGATTTGACGGTACATGGCCCCGTCCATCGTCCCTTTGATGCTGTGAAGTTGTCCTGTCCCCTTAGCAGAAAAACACCCCCAAAGCATAATGTTTCCACCTCCATGTTTGACGGTGGGGATGGTGTTCTTGGGGTCATAGGCATGCATTCCTCCTCCTCCAAACACGGCAAGTTGAGTTGATGCCAAAGAACTCCATTTTGGTCTCATCTGACCACATGACACGTTCACCCAGTTGTCCTCTGAATCATTCAGATGTTCATTGGCAAACTTCAGACGGGCATGTATATGTGCTTTCTTGAGCAGGGGGACCTTGCGGGCGCTGCAGGATTTCAGTCCTTCACGGCGTAGTGTGTTACCAATTGTTTTCTTGGTGACTATGGTCCCAGCTGCTCTTGAGATCATTGACAAGATCCTCCTGTGTAGTTCTGGGCTGATTCCTCACCATTCCTCATGATCATTGCATACTCCACGAGGTGAGATCTTACATGGAGCCCCAGGCCAAGGGAGTTTGACAGTTCATTTTGTGTTTCTTCCAATTGCGAATAATCGCACCAACTGTTGTCACCTACTCACCAAACTGCTTGGCAATGGTCTTGTAGCCCATTCCAGCCTTGTGTAGATCTACAATCTTGTCCCTGACATCCTTGGAGAGCTCTTTGGTCTTGGCCATGGTGGAGAGTTTGGAATCTGATTGATTGATTGCTTCTGTGGATAGGTGTCTTTTATACAGGTAACGAAACTGAGATTAGGAGCACTCCCTTTAAGTAGTGTGCTGCCTAATCTCAGCTCGGTTACCTGTAATGAAAGACTAACAGGTCTGTGGAGCCAGAAATCTTTCTGATTGAGTAGGGGGTCAAATACTTATTTCCCTGCATTAAAATGCAAATCAATTATATAACATTTTTGACAATGCGTTTTTCTGGATATTTTTGTTGTTATTCTGTCTCTCACTGTTCAAATAAACCTACCATTAAAATTATAGACTGATAATTTCTTTGTCAGTGGGCAAACGTACAAAATCAGCAGGGGATCAAATACTTTTTTCCCTCACTGTATGTATGTATGTATGTATGTATGTATGTATGTATGTATGTATCTATGTATGTATCTATGTACGTATGTGATTGTGTATGTATGTACGTATGTGAGTGTGTAAGTACGTGAGTGTGTATGTATGTGAGTGTGTATGTATGTCAGTGTGTATGTATGTATGTGTGTGTGTATGTATGTACGTGTGTGTGTATGTACGTGAGTGTGTATGTATGTGAGTGTGTATGTATGTACGTGAGTGTGTATGTATGCGAGTGTGTATGTATGTATGCGAGTGTGTATGTATGTATGCGAGTGTGTATGTATGTATGTGAGTGTGTATGTATGTGAGTATGTATGTATGTATGTATGTATGTATGTATGTATGTATGTATGTATGTATGTATGTATGTATGTATGTATGTATGTGTGTGTGTGTGTGTGTGTGTGTGTGTGTGTGTGTGTGTGTATGTATGTATGTATGTATGTATGTATGTATGTATGTATGTATGTATGTATGTATGTATGTATGTACATACATGTACGTGAGTGTGTATGTACGTGAGTGTAAATGTATGTGAGTGTGTATGTATGTACGTGAGTGTGTATGTATGTCAGTGTGTATGTGAGTGTGTATGTATGTATGTGAGTGTGTATGTATGTATGTATGTATGTATGTATGTATGTATGTATGTATGTATGTATGTATGTATGTATGTATGTACGTGAGTGTGTATGTACGTGAGTGTGTATGTATGTGAGTGTGTAGGTATGTATGTGAGTGTGTATGTATGTATGTATGTGAGTGTGTATGTATGTATGTGAGTGTGTATGTATGTATGTGAGTGTGTATGTAAGTGTGTATGTGAGTGTGTATGTATGTATGTGAGTGTGTATGTATGTCAGTGTGTATGTGAGTGTGTATGTGAGTGTGTATGTGTGTATGTGAGTGTGTATGTACAGTGGGGAGAACAAGTATTTGATACACTGCCGATTTTGCAGGTTTTCCTACTTACAAAGCATGTAGAGGTCTGTAATTTTTATCATAGGTACACTTCAACTGTGAGAGACGGAATCTAAAACAAAAATCCAGAAAATCACATTGTATGATTTTTAAGTAATTCATTTGCATTTTATTGCATGACATAAGTATTTGATCACCTACCAACCAGTAAGAATTCCGGCTCTCACAGACCTGTTAGTTTTTCTTTAAGAAGCCCTCCTGTTCTCCACTCATTACCTGTATTAACTGCACCTGTTTGAACTCGTTACCTGTATAAAAGACACCTGTCCACACACTCAATCAAACAGACTCCAACCTCTCCACAATGGCCAAGACCAGAGAGCTGTGTAAGGACATCAAGGATAAAATTGTAGACCTGCACAAGGCTGGGATGGGCTACAGGACAATAGGCAAGCAGCTTGGTGAGAAGGCAACAACTGTTGGCGCAATTATTAGAAGAAAATAGAAGAAGTTCAAGATGATGGTCAATCACCCTCGGTCTGGGGCTCCATGCAAGATCTCACCTCGTGGGGCATCAATGATCATGAGGAAGGTGAGGGATCAGCCCAGAACTACACGGCAGGACCTGGTCAATGACCTGAAGAGAGCTGGGACCACAGTCTCAAAGAAAACCATTAGTAACACACTACGCCGTCATGGATTAAAATCCTGCAGCGCACACAAGGTCCCCCTGCTCAAGCAGGCGCATGTCCAGGCCCGTCTGAAGTTTGCCAATGACCATCTGGATGATCCAGAGGAGGAATGGGAGAAGGTCATGTGGTCTGATGATTCAAAAATAGAGCTTTTTGGTCTAAACTCCACTCGCCGTGTTTGGAGGAAGAAGAAGGATGAGTACAACCCCAAGAACACCATCCCAACCGTGAAGCATGGAGGTGGAAACATCATTCTTTGGGGATGCTTTTCTGCAAAGGGGACAGGACGACTGCACCGTATTGAGGGGAGGATGGATGGGGCCATGTATTGCGAGATCTTAGCCAACAACCTCCTTCCCTCAGTAAGAGCATTGATGATGGGTCGTGGCTGGGTCTTCCAGCATGACAACGACCCGAAACACACAGCCAGGGCAACTAAGGAGTGGCTCCGTAAGAAGTATCTCAAGGTCCTGGAGTGGCCTAGCCAGTCTCCAGACCTGAACCCAATAGAAAATCTTTGGAGGGAGCCGAAAGTCCGTATTGCCCAGCGACAGCCCCGAAACCTGAAGGATCTGGAGAAGGTCTGTATGGAGGAGTGGGCCAAAATCCCTGCTGCAGTGTGTGCAAACCTGGTCAAGAACTACAGGAAACGTATGATCTCTGTAATTGCAAACAAAGGATTCAGTACCAAATATTAAGTTCTGCTTTTCTGATGTATCAAATACTTATGTCATGCAATAAAATGCTAATTAATTACTTAAAAATCATACAATGTGATTTTCTGGATTTTTGTTTTAGATTCCGTCTCTCACAGTTGAAGTGTACCTATGATAAAAATTACAGACCTCTACATGCTTTGTAAGTAGGAAAACCTGCAAAATCGGCAGTGTATCAAATACTTGTTCTCCCCACTGTATGTATGTATGTGAGTGTGTATGTATGTATGTATGTATGTGAACGTATGTATGTATGTATTTGAATGTGTATGTACGTGAGTGTGTATGTATGTGAGTGTGAGTGTATGTATGTATGTATGTATGTATGTATGTATGTATGTATGTATGTATGTATGTATGTATGTATGTATGTATGTATGTATGTATGTATGTATGTATGTATGTATGTATGTGAGTGAGTGTGTATGTACAGTGGGGCAAAAAAGTATTTAGTCAGCCACCAATTGTGCAAGTTCTCCCACTTAAAAAGATGAGAGAGGCCCGTAATTTTCATCATAGGTACACTTCAACTATGACAGACAAAATGAGAAAAAAAAATCCAGAAAATCACATTGTAGGATTTTTGATTAATTTATTTGCAAATTATGGTGGAAAATAAGTATTTGGTCAATAACAAAAGTTTCTCAATACTTTGTTATATACCCTTTGTTGGCAGAGGTCAAACGTTTTCTGTAAGTCTTCACAAGGTTTTCACACACTGTTGCTGGTATTTTGGCCCATTCCTCCATGCAGATCTCCTCTAGAGCAGTGATGTTTTGGGGCTGTTGCTGGGCAACACGGACTTTGAACTCCCTCCAAAGACTTTCTATGGGGTTGAGATCTGGAGACTGGCTAGGCCACTCCAGGACTTTGAAATGCTTCTTACGAAGCCACTCCTTCGTTGCCCGGGCGGTGTGTTTGGGATCATTGTCATGCTGAAAGACCCAGCCACATTTCAAGACCCAGCCACACAGCCCTTGCTGATGGAAGGAGGTTTTCACTCAAAATCTCACGATACATGGCCCCATTCATTCTTTCCTTTACACGGATCAGTCATCCTGGTCCCTTTGCAGAAAAACAGCCCCAAAGCATGATGTTTCCACCCCCATGCTTCACAGTAGATATGGTGTTCTTTGGATGCAACTCAGCATTCTTTGTCCTCCAAACACGACGAGTTGAGTTTTTACCAAAAAGTTCTATTTTGGTTTCATCTGACCATATGACATTCTCCCAATCTTCTTCTGGATCATCCACATGCTCTCTAGCAAACTTCAGACGAGCCTGGACATGTACTGGCTTAAGTAGGGGGACACGTCTGGCACTGCAGGATTTGAGTCCCTGGCAGCGTAGTGTGTTACTGATGGTAGGCTTTGTTACTTTGGTCCCAGCTCTCTGCAGGTCATTCACTAGGTCCCCCCGTGTGGTTCTGGAATTTTTGCTCACCGTTCTTGTGATCATTTTGACCCCACGGGGTGAGATCCTACGTGGAGCCCCAGATCGAGGGAGATTATCAGTGGTCTTGTATGTCTTCCATTTCCTAATAATTGCTCCCACAGTTGATTTCTTCAAACCAAGCCGCTTACCTATTGCAGATTCAGTCTTCCCAGCCTGGTGCAGGTCTACAATTTTGTTTCTGGTGTCCTTTGACAGCTCTTTGGTCTTGGCCATAGTGGAGTTTGGAGTGTGACTGTTTGAGGTTGTGGACAGGTGTCTTTTATACTGATAACAAGTTAAAACAGGTGCCATTAATACAGGTAACGAGTAGAGGACAGAGGAGCCTCTTAAAGAAGAAGTTACAGGTCTGTGAGAGCCAGAAATCTTGCTTGTTTGTAGGTGACCAAATACTTATTTTCCACCATAATTTGCAAATAAATTCATAAAAAATCCTACAATGTGATTTTCTGGATATTTTCCCCTCATTTTGTCTGTCATAGTTGAAGTGTACCTATGATGAAAATTACAGGCCTCTCTCATCTTTTTAAGTGGGAGAACTTGCACAATTGGTGGCTGACTAAATACTTTTTTGCCCCACTGTATGTATGTATGTATGTATGTATGTATGTATGTATGTATGTATGTATGTATGTATGTATGTATGTATGTATGTATGTATGTATGTATGTACAGTGGGGAGAACAAGTATTTGATACACTGCCGATTTTGCAGGTTTTCCTACTTACAAAGCATGTAGAGGTCTGTAATTTTTATCATAGGTACACTTCAACTGTGAGAGACAGAATCTAAAACAAAAATCCAGAAAATCACATTGTATGATTTTTAAATAATTAATTTGCATTTTATTGCATGACATAAGTATTTGATCACCTACCAACCAGTAAGAATTCCGGCTCTCACAGACCTGTTAGTTTTTCTTTAAGAAGCCCTCCTGTTCTCCACTCATTACCTGTATTAACTGCACCTGTTTGAACTCGTTACCTGTATAAAAGACACCTGTCCACACACAATCAAACAGATTCCAACCTCTCCACAATGGCCAAGACCAGAGAGCTGTGTAAGGACATCAGGGATAAAATTGTAGACCTGCACAAGGCTGGGATTGGCTACAGGACAATAGGCAAGCAGCTTGGTGAGAAGGAAACAACTGTTGGCGCAATTATTAGAAAATGGAAGAAGTTCAAGATGACGGTCAATCACCCTCGGTCTGGGGCTCCATGCAAGATTTCACCTCGTGGGGCATCAATGATCATGAGGAAGGTGAGGGATCAGCCCAGAACTACACGGCAGGACCTGGTCAATGACCTGAAGAGAGCTGGGACCACAGTCTCAAAGAAAACCATTAGTAACACACTACGCCGTCATGGATTAAAATCCTGCAGCGCACGCAAGGTCCCCCTGCTTAAGCCAGTGCATGTCCAGGCCTGTATGAAGTTTGCCAATGACCATCTGGATGATCCAGAGGAGGAATGGGAGAAGGTCATGTGGTCTGATGAGACAAAAATAGAGCTTTTTGGTCTAACTCCACTCGCCGTGTTTGGAGGAAGAAGAAGTATGAGTACAACCCCAAGAACACCATCCCAACCGTGAAGCATGGAGGTGGAAACATCATTCTTTGGGGATGCTTTTCTGCAAAGGGGACAGGATGACTGCACCGTATTGAGGGGAGGATGGATGGGGCCATGTATCGCGAGATCTTGGCCAACAACCTCCTTCCCTCAGTAAGAGCATTGAAGATGGGTCGTGGCTGGGTCTTCCAGCATGACAACGACACGAAGCACACAGCCATGGCAACTAAGGAGTGGCTCCGTAAGAAGCATCTCAAGGTCCTGGAGTGGCCTAGCCAGTCTCCAGACCTGAACCCAATAGAAAATCTTTGGAGGGAGCTGAAAGTCCGTATTGCCCAGCGACAGCCCCGAAACCTGAAGGATCTGGAGAAGATCTGTAGGGAGGAGTGGGCCAAAATCCCTGCTGCAGTGTGTGCAAACCTAGTCAAGAACTACAGGAAACGTATGATCTCTGTAATTGCAAACAAAGGTTTCTGTACCAAATATTAAGTTCTGCTTTTCTGATGTATCAAATACTTATGTCATGCAATAAAATGCAAATTAATTACTTAAAAATCATACAATGTGATTTTCTGGATTTTTGTTTTAGATTCCGTCTCTCATAGTTGAAGTGTACCTATGATAATAATTACAGACCTCTACATGCTTTGTAAGTAGGAAAACCTGCAAAATCGGCAGTGTATCAAATACTTGTTCTCCCCACTGTATATATGTGAGTGTGTATATAAGGTCCTTTGCTGTTGTTCAGGGATTGATTTGCACTTTTTGCACCAAAGCACATTCATCTCTAGGAGACAGAATGCTTCTCCTTCCTGTGCGGTATGACGGCTGCTTGGTCCCATGGTGTTTATACTTGCGTACTATTATTTGTACAGATGAATGTGGTACCTTCAGGCGTTTGGAAATTGCTCCCAGGGATGAACCAGACTTGTGGAGGTCTACAAGTTTTTTTCTGAGGTATTGGCTGATTTCTTTAGATTTTTCCATGATGTCAAGCAAAGAGGCACTGAGTTTGAAGGTAGGCCTTGAAATACATCCACAGGTACACCTCCAATTGACTCATATGATGTCAATTAGCCTATCAGAAGCTTCTAAAGCCATGACATCCTTTTCTGGAATTTTCCAAGCTGTTTAAAGGCACAGTCAACTTAGTGTATGTAAACTTCTGACCCACTGGAATTGTGATACAGTGAATTATAAGTGAAATAATCTGTCTGTAAACAATTGTTGGAAAAATGACTTGTGTCATGCACAAAGTAGATGTCCTAACCGACTTGCCAAAACTATAGTTTGTTAACAAGAAATTTGTGGAGTGGTTAAAAAACGAGTTTTAATGACTCCAACATAAGTGTATGTTAACTTCCGACTTGAACTGTATGTATGTATGTATGTATGTATGTATGTATGTATGTATGTATGTATGTATGTATGTATGTATGTATGTATGTGAGTGTGTATGTATGTATGTGAGTGAGGGTGTATGTATGTATTTATGTATGAATGTATGTATGTGAGTGATAGTGTACCAGCACAACATCCTAATTTCCATATGATCTTTATAGCCAAAATTGTGCTATCTATAGAACAGTGCTAATCTTTACAGCTAAAACAGTTAAAATCTACATATAACATAATACTAAGTATTAAACCTGTTACTGTAAGGCTGTTACTGTAAATAATGAGAATTTAACGAAAAGAAAAAAAAATATTCATTTCACATGGACATTCAAACATGAATTCGAAAATCTCAAAAACATACGTGGTCAGAAATGCAGTTCTGATTTTGTGTGCATATACAATTTACATATCACATGCCTACAGTAGGTTACATCACATCCATGTTGCGTCAGGTAAAGTTTTCCAAGTTGCAAGGACACTTGTCCACACACACTATTAAAAGTTACCAACACGCATATTTACATCTATTTATTTTGGAAGGTCTTTTCACATTACATGTACCTGTTTGCGTGCCTGTCCAAGTCCCTTCTGTCACTCCACCTGACAGGTCTATCAGTGTACAAAGCCGATCGGGATGTGTCCCTCAGTCAGTGTGACAGCCTGAACCGGCAGCATTGCAATACAGAGTGACAGCTCGTCAGGTAGACTTGCCAGTGGAAAAGAGAGGGAAGGGAGAGAGGGAGGAGAGAAAGAGCGGGGTAAAGGAAGAGAGACTGGCAGGCAACAGAAGTGTAAAGGGGAAGACAAAGATAAAGGTTATTCATCTGAGAAACTCATGGAAATAAGGCCAACTTCAAGCCATAAAATAAGTTAGTCCCTTTTCCTTACATTGCCTCTAAACTCCACTCAAACCCTTCTCTCTACCAAGAAAACCAGTGTCTGTCTAGGATTGCCAAGTAGGACCTATATCAGGCGGATTGAGACTCATCTTATATGCTGATTTAGTGTGTCGGCCCCAGACAAATTCCCTGCTAAATAGTAGAGAACCAAAGGCTGCATTCCAGAGACAAACCACCTGAGGGATGTGCTTTGGTAAATCCATGACATGTTTAAGAAGAAGATGGGGTATAAAAAAAACCTGACACAAATATCTGCCTTCATTTCATCAAAAGCCATCCAACCCATCCAAAACGCCCAAACAATGTAAGAGGAATACAAAAAACGGAAAACCTACAAGCTCTTGAGCGAGGAGTCTTTTGATCGGCTTAGCCACGCTCTCCTGGCTTCTCATGTTTCGGCTAGGACGAGAGTAATTAGCAATTAACAATCAGGGTTTAACGAGATCCCGTTATTATCTATGCAAGAGGGAGAAATCTGCTGCTTTGACAGTGAGTGCATTAGAATATCCCTGCGACTTCGGGATGAAAACAAGAGTGGTCCAAACCAGTAATTCTCTCATTTCCACGACATCTCTGGGCTATTTTTTCCCCAAAACTCCCCCTGATCAAACAGGCTGCAACAAAAGGCACCAAATCCCCCACTCTCCTCACTACTCTCTCTTTCTCAAATTAGCTAAGCCTCTCAGCTCCATCATTTTCAGCTTGGCTCGCATCAACAACCCCGCTGCATATCTAACACTGCCTACCGCTGAAACCCGACTTTGGGGGGAAAAAAGAAAAAAAAGAGTCATGGCTGACAGCTTAGGTGTCTTGGACGCAATAAGGGTTGGGAGTAAACAGTGGGCGAAGGCAGCCGTCCCTTGCCTCCCTGTGACATATTCAGGCCTTTCGGATATTCCCCATTTCCCTCCGATTACCTCCCCGTGTTCACTGCCGTCCTGTCTGTTTAACGTCTCCAGAGATAAGGGCCGATTTGGGATGGCAGGAAGGATTCTCAATCATTCCCTTCTCCCCTTGCTTATTTGTCTGTACATTTCTCTATTAGCTCCCCAGCCGAACTCAAGTGTGTAAAAGGTGGGGAGTTTTTGACTTTCTCAACCTCTGCTCTCGAAAGTTCATTGAGTTACTTCTTAGGTTGAGCCTAAGTGATTCTAAACGCTAGCCCCAGGTTATCACCCAGGGAACGTGCTACAGAGCTTAAGTGATCCTGTTTCACACACCTGTCATTAGCTGAGACTGGCAGATCCATGACTGCCTTGAAGCTAACTGCTGACAGGGGTTTCGCAAGAGCAGAATGTCAGTCTAATGTTGATGTAGCTAGTTAGCCAGATCGTTGGCTAGGATACACTTGCTGAGCAAAGCATGCCAGGAGCTTGAGAAAGCAGAAAGAGCGTGAGAAAAGTGAGGCTTCAGCTTTGGTTGGGAGCCTTCAGCATTAACAACCTACAGGGAGTAAAAAGGCCAACCTTGACTGAGCTCTTTTTCAACAAATGATATTATTAAGTAATCAAAGAATGTAATAAACATCTTCATTAGACATAGGCGAAGAGGTCGTGGCTCATTTAACTGTAAACCAAACCCCTTATCCAAAACCAAAATGGCCGACAATCATTAGCAAAACCATTTTATGGTTCAGCAAAGGTTAAACTGACTGAGTGGTAAAGAGATCCTGAGCATCATTTTAATCAACTCTCTCCAGAGACCCCCCCCCCCCCCCCCGGCTAATTATTCCTACCTTTAATGATTCCGGCCGACTGCCATTGCGATCTCTTAAATAAGGCTGGATTAGAGGATTTGGAGTATTAGCAACAGAGTTGGCAGGCAGGAGACCTCTGTGCCGTGAGTCGGGGTGAGAAAAACAGCTTCAAAAGGTATCTTGAGCAGCACCTTCGTAAGATTAAGATTACATTACAAAGACCGTATCCCTATTAAGAGGTTTAACGCCTGCAAAAGAGAGGCAAGTTCCATCATGTGGACTGCAGTACTTTGGAAGTGGAGCCTTCATGTGAAATGACACCTGTGCTATAGTTTAAGTAAGTTGAAAGAGTAGTTTACGTGTAATTTAGAAGTTTTACGTCAAAGTATATTACCTTCAAGACCTTAAGTATTGCACCAAACTTAACAGAATTCTATGAATCGTCGACAATGTTAGCGTCTGTAGATTCCTCACAGCTCACTCCAATCTTTATTTATATATAAAATAATATTAATAAAACATATTTTTTTTATTGATTTAAAGCTGATCGTTTATTCGTACGTGAAGCTACAGACTTCTGCTAAGAACATTGACGAAGTAAGGATCCAGAGGACATGCTAAGCTGCCAACATCAATTAAAGGAAAACAAAACGCATTTTCAACGTGAAGCGCCTAGTTCACAATAAAATAAAAAGCCTCTACTGTCCTCGAGAAGCCTTTGTTAAAGATGCTGTTACCCCATAATCCTTCCCTCCTTCCTCTGCACTCCCTCCCTCCACCCCCTCCAAAAAAAGGAGCAGTTTGTCCCCGGGCTGACGAGAGAGACCATTTGAAAGCAGGTCGGCAAAGGTTACCGTGGGAAACGTGGAGCACAGCAAAAATAGACAAAAATAAGCTTGCTTTTAATTATTTTTTATTAAGAGACTTGATGCTATTAAATGCCCCAGATACATTCACCCTATAGTTCCCAATTAGACTTGACAGTTGCATTACCAACAATAAATATAGCAAAGGGCTGGCCCCCGGGCCAGGAAAAAACCCTAACTATGACCCCCCTCATGTTTAATAATGAAAACAAGCATGCACACACACACTCCCTCTCTCACACACCGTCCCGCTCTCCCTTCCTCCAGTACACAGACCATCCCTCCCTCTCTACACTCCTGTTAGTCTTGCTCTCTCACACACACCTTCCCCATCTCTCTCTTCCGCTCTTTCAAACACAGCTACAGTGCCTTCAGAAAGTAGTCATGCCCCTTGACTTTTTACACATTTTGAGTCACTGAACTACACACAGTACCACATAACATCAAAGTGGAGTGATGCTTTAAGACATTTTTACAAATGAATTCAAAATGAAAGCTGAAACGTCAATAAGTATTCAACCCCTTTGTTATCGCAAGCCTAAATAAGTTCAGGAGTAAAAATTTGCTAAACAACTCACATACTAAGTCGCATGGACTCTGTATGCAATTAGTGTTTAACATGATTTTTAAATGACCACCCCATCTCTGTACCCCACACATACAACAATTACAGTTGAAGTTGGAAGTTTACATACACTTATGTTGGAGTCATTAAAACACATTTTTCAATCACTCCACAAATTTCTTGTTAACAAACAATAGTTTTGGCAAGTCGGTTAAGACATCTACTTTGTGCATGACACAAGTAATTTTTCCAATAATTGTTTACAGACAGATTATTTCACTTATAATTCACTGTATCACAATTCCAGTGGGTCAGAAGATTACATACACTAAGTTGACTGTGCCTTTAAACAGCTTGGAAAATTCCCGAAAAGGATGTCATGGCTTTAGAAGCTTCTGATAAGCTAATTGACATCATATGAGTCAATTGGAGGTGTACCTGTGGATGTATTTCAAGGCCTACCTTCAAACTCAGTGCCTCTTTGCTTGACATCATTGGAAAAGAAGTATAACGCAAGTATAGTATAAACGCAAGTATAAACACCATGGGACCACGCAGCCGGCATACCGCTCAGGAAGGAGACGCGTTCTGTCTCCTAGAGATGAACGTACTATGGTGTGAAAAGTGCAAATCAATCCCAGAACAACAGCAAAGGACCTTGTGAAGATGTTGGAGGAAACCGGTACAAAAGTATCTATATCCACAGTATAACGAGTCCTGTATCGACCTAGCCTGAAAGGCCGCTCAGCAAGGAAGAAGCCACTGCTCCAAAATTGTCATAAAAAAGCCAGACTACGGTTTGCAACTGCACATGGGTACAAAGATCGTACTTTTTGGAGAAATGTCCTCTGGTCTGATGAAACAAAAATAGAACTGTTTGGCCATAATGACCATTGTTATGTTTGGAGGAAAAAGGGGGACGCTTGCAAGCCGAAGAACACCATCCCAACTGTGACGCACGGGGGTGGCAGCATCATGTTGTGGGGGTGCTTTGCTGCAGGAGGGACTGGTGCACTTCACAAAATAGATGGCATCACGAGGCAGGAAAATTATGTGGATATATTGAAGCAACATTTCAAGATATCAGCCAGAAAGTTAAAGCTTGGTCGCAAATGGGTCTTCCAAATGGACAATGACCCCAAGCATACTTCCAAAGTTGTGGCAAAATGGCTAAAGGACAACAAAGTCAAGTCATCATTCTCTCTACTATTATTCTGACATTCCACATTCTTAAAATAAAGTGACGATCCTAACTGACTTAAGACCAGGAATTTTTACTAGGATTAAATGTCAGGAATTGTGAAAAACTGAGTTTAAATGTAATTAGTTAAGGTGTATGTAAACTTCCGACTTCAACTGTATCTGTAAGGTCCCTCAGTCGAGCAGTGAATGTCAAGCACAGATTCAACCACAAAGACCAATGCCTCACAAAGAACGGCACCTACTGGAAGATTAAAAAAAAAAACAGACATTGAATATCCCTTTGAGCATGGTGAAGTTATTAATTACACTTTGGATGGTGTATCAATACACCCAGTCACTACAAAGATACAAGCGTCCTTCCTAACTCAATTCCCAGAGGAAGGAAAGCGCTCAGGGATTTCAGCATGAGGCCAATGAAGTTTTTATAACAGTTACAAATTTTAATGGCTGTGATAGGAGATGAGGTAACGATTTACTTTGACTAGATATCCATAATGCATTTATTACACGTCTATAAGAATTGACGTGTAATAAACGTGTTATAACAGGTCCCAACCACATTATTAAAGGCTAATGAAGATACAGGCATCCTTCCTAACTCAGATTAGGAATAGATTAGGAATCACTGGCCACTTTAAGGAAATGAAACACTAGCCACTTTAATCATGTCTCTGTATCTTGCATTAGTCATCTCATATGTGTAAACTGCACTCCACACTATTCTACGGTATCTTAGTCACTTTAATTGTTTCTAAATATTGCATCACCCATCTCATATGTATATACTGTACTCTATACTATGCCACTGTAACTTAGTCTAATACATTTGATTTGATTTTGAAATATACTAATAGCATCTGTAGCGCATTCATGTCATGCTATGGAAAAACTCATATTTAGGTATCTTAATAGCTGCATCCTTACAATGACAGCGTAGTGTCAGTATGGCTGTTGTCATTATGGCCATACCAGTGTTTGTGAATATGTTAAAAGGCCAAACAATGTTTTGAAAATGATGCTGATATATAAGTTAGCCTGTACCAGCCCCATTTCCCCTACCTGCCAGTATAGACGGATTGGTTGTTTTGCAACAAAACCAAGGCGTGCTCAACTATGGGGAAAAACAGATGGGGTCATCCAGAAACATAACAAAACAGGCTGACTTCTGCCCCCATGGAAGAGCGCACATCGTTTTCGTGAGGTTGTCAGCTAACCCATCTATAGCCGTGACTTACCTTCTTTTCTTCTTCTCACTGAGGTCAGTGGTGCATGAAGATCCAAAGAAGGTTGAATCCTCAGGGTCAATGTTACGGATCAAATCATGTACAGTGCATTCGGAAAGTATTCAGGCCCCTTGACTTTTTCCACATTTTGTTACCTTACAGCCTTATTCTTAAATAAAATTTAAAAACATTTTCCTCAGCAATCTACACACAACACCCCATAATGACAAAGCGAAAACAGGTTTTTAGATTTGTTTGCTAATTTATTAAGAACACTAAACAGAAATACCTTATTTATTTAGTATTCAGACCCTTTGATATGAGACTCGAAATTGAGCTCAGGTGCATTCTATTTCCATTGATCATCCTTGAGATGTTTCTACAACTTGATTGGAGTCCACCTGTGGTAAATTCAATTGATTGGATGTGATTTGGAAAGACACAGGCCTGTCTATATAAGGTCCCACAGTTGACAGTACATGTCAGAGCAAAAACCAAGCCATGAGGACGAAGGAATTGTCCGTAGAGCTCCGAGACAGGATTGTGTCGAAACACAGATCTGGGAAGGGTACCAAAAACTTTCTGCTGCAATGAAGGTCCACAAGAACAAAGTGGCCTTCATCGTTCTTAAATGGAAGACGTTTGGAACCACCAAGACTCTTCCTAGTGCTGGCTGCCCGGCTAAACTGAGCAATCGATGGAGAAGGGCGGTGGGAGGTGACCAAGAACCTGATGGTCACTCTGACAGAGCTCTAGAGTTCCTCTGTGGAGATGGGAGAACCTTCCAGAAGGACATCCATTTGCAGCACTCTACCAATCAGGCCTTTATGGTAGAGCGGCCAGACGGAAGCCACTCCTCAGTAAAAGGCACATGACGGCCCGCTTGGAGTTCGCCAACATGCACCGAAAGACTCTCAGAAACAAGATTCTCTGGTCTGATGAAACCAAAAACTCTTTGGCCTGAATGCCAAGTATCAAGTCGTCAGGAAACCTGGCACCATCCCTACGGTGAAGCATGGTGGTGGCAGCATCATGCTGTGGGGATGTTTTTCAGCGGCAGGGACTGGGAGACTAGTCAGGATCGAGGCAAAGATGAACGGAGCAAAGTATAGAGAGATCCTTGATGAAAACCTGCTCCAGAGCGCTCAGGACCTCAGACTGGGGTTGAAGGTTTACATTCCAACAAGACAACGACTCTAAGCACACAGCCAAGACAACGCAGGAATGGCTTCGGGACAAGTCTCTGAATGTCCTTGAGTGGCCCAGCCAGAGCCCGGACCTGAACCCGATCAAACATCTCTGGAGAGACCTGAAAAAAGCTGTGCAGCAACGCTCCCCATCCAACCTGACAGAGCTTGAGAGGATCTGCAGAGAAGAATGGGAGAAACTCTCCAAATACAGGTGTGCCAAGCTTATAGCGTCATTCCCAAGAAGACTCGATGCTGTAATCGCTGCCAAAGGTCCTTCAACAAAGTAGAGTAAAGGGTCTGAATAGTTATGTAAATCTAATATTTGCTCAAATAAAAAACAGTTTTTGCTTTGTCATTATGGGGTATTGTGTGTAGATTGATGAGGGATAAAAAACGATTTAATACATGTTAGAATAAGGCTGTAATGTAACAAAATGTGGAAAAAGTCAAGGGGTCTGAATACTTTCCGAAGACACTGTAGTTGAGGGTAGAGGTCGAGTGATTATGATTTTTCAACGCTGATACCAATTATAGGAGGACCAAAAAAAGCAGATACCGATTAATCGGACGATTTTTATATATATATTTGTAATAATGACAATTACAACAATACTGAATGGACAATGAACACTTTTGTTTTAACTTAATATAATACATAAATAAAATCAATTTAGTCTCAAATAAATAATGAAACATGTTCAATTTGGTTTAAATAATGCAAAAACACAGTGTTGGAGAAGAAAGTAAAAGTGAAATATGTGCCTTGTAAAAAAGCTAAAGTGTAAGTTCCTTGCTCAGAACATGAGAAAATATGAAAGCTGGTGGTTCCTTTTAACATGAGTCTTCAATATTCCCAGTTAAGAAGTTTTAGGTGGTAGTTTTATAGGAATTATGACGTGTCCACTATTTCCCTCTATATCAGTTGTACTTCATATACCTTTGACTATTGGATGTTCTTAAAGGCACTTTAGTATTGCCAGCCTAATCCCGGGAGTTGATAGGCTCGAAGTCGCTGTGCTTCAAGCATTGCTAAGCATCAAGCATTGCTAAGCATCAAGCATTGTTAAGCGCAGTAGAGTGCTGTTTGAATGAATGCTTATGAGCCTCCTGCTGCCTACCACCGCGCAGTCACACTGCTCTATCAAATATCAAATCATAGACGTAATTATAATATTATAGAGATACGAGCCTTTGGTCATTAATATGGTCAAATCCGGAAACTATAATTTCATCGAACGGGTGGCAACCCTAAGTCTAAATATTGCTGTTACATTGCACCACCTTCAATGTTATGTCAAAATTATGTCAAATTCTGGCAAATTAATTACGGTCTTCACACAGTTCGCAACGAGCCAGGCGGCCCAAAGTGTTGCATATACCCTGACTTTGTTTGCACTGAACGCAAGAGAAGTGACACAATTTCCCTAGTTAATATTGCCTGCTAACATGAATTTCTTTTAACTGAATATGCAGGTTTAAAAAAATATACTTCTGTGTATTGATTTTAAGAAAGGCATTGATGTTTATGGTTAGGTACATTTGTGAAACGATTGTGCTTTTTTCGCGAATTCACTTTAGTTAAATCATCACCAGTTTGGCGAAGTTGAAGTAGGCTGTGATTCGATGAGGCACCGCATTGATTATATGCAGCACAGGACAAGCTAGTTAACTTACAAAAAACATGGTTGATGATCTTACTAAGATAAATTTAATGCTAGCTAGCAACTTACCTTGGCTCCTTGCAGCCACAAGGTCCTTTTGATGTTGCACTCGCATATCAGGTGGTCAGCCTGCCACGCAGTTTCCTCGTGGATTGCAATGTAATCGGCCATAATCGGCGTCCAAAAAGGCCGATTACCAGGATGTTATGAAAACTTGAAATCGGCCCTAATTAAATCGGCCATGCCGATTAATCGGTCGACCTCTAGTTGAGGGTCATATCATAACCCATTAAAGTTGGTCAAACTCATCTATAAGGCACAGATGAAGGGTCTATGTCGGAATTCTATACAAAGTTAAGTCAAATCAATTTTTCCATTCATAAAGCATTTATAGCTAAGCACTGTGCAGTTTGCCACTGATCTATAACGCCAAAATTAAAAATCTACGTATGAATTTTATGCAGTCAATGTACTGTCATTTTTATTTTCCCATTCATAAAGCAATTATAAATCATTTATAAACATGCCTCACTTACATAAAAGAATACGGACCCAACACAGAATGTTATTGGAAAGATTAACATTTTATTTCAATTTTCTAGATGTAACGTTAGCTAGCTAGCACAGAAAACAATTGCTGAGCACATCGTCAAAGAATCAATCCTACTATTGACATTTTTCTGTTGAACTTTTTTAATAGATTTACCAAAGATTCATATTCAAAGCATTCAAATTCAATTTTCCATTTCAGACTTATAGCTAGCAATTAACCAGTATAGAGATCTCTCTAATGCCCAAAAAGCTCAGATTCAAACTCCCATTAAAAAGTTTCGCTGAGCAACTATCTTTATTTACTCCCGCTATGGCTGATATGTACTGTACCTCCAAACAAGGTCTAAATAAAAAGCAACCTAAAAAATATATATTTGGCATCGCCAATGTAAATCACTGATTATAGCCTCACACAGGTCGGAAGTCTACAACACTCAATAGCTCAATACATTGCGGAAGACTCATTATTTTGGTTGTTTGTACATTTTTATTTAGACCTTTTTTGGAAGTACATACCGGCCGTACCAGGAGAAAATATAGATAGTTGCTCAGCGAAACTCCGTATTTGGTGATCAACGATTGCAGAGCTGGTGAATGGGAGTTTGAGTCAGAGCTTTCTGGGCGTTAGAGAGGTATTTAAACGTGAGGTCACCAGGAAGTGACATTACGATGACCTCTCACCTGCTCCTCCTTCCTGTGGCTGTGCAGCCAAAATAGAAAGAACATTGTGATGTTTTTGTCTCTTAATTTGTCCTGTTGTTAATGGTTCGTAATGTGCAAAAGTACAACGTAAGTCTTAACTTTTGAGATAGCTAAATGTTTTATGAGTTTCATGACGATTCTGTAATGTTTATTGAGCGAGTTGGAAAAGGTGTTGACATTGCCAGGGGCTTAGCTAGCTGCTAGGGGTAAAAGCTAGCTTTACCATTGTGTTAGTACGTTTTACTCACTACAATACTGTAGTTATTGCTAGCTATGAGTCTGAAATTGGGAATTATATTTGAATGCATTGAATATGAATCTTTGTTAAACGTATTCAAGAAAAGTTCAACTGAAAAATGTCCTCAGCAATGGTTTTATGTGCTAACCTTACATCTGGAAAATAATATGTTCATATTTTCTTTAACATTGTGTTGTGTTGTGTTACTGTTCTTTTTTTATAAGTGAGGCATATTTATAAATGCTTTCTGAATATGAAAATAGAAATGACAGTACATTGACTGCAAAGACCTTTAATATTGCTGTTGTAGATCAGTGGCAAACTGCACAATTACAGTTGAAGTCGAAGGTTTACATACACCTTTGCCAAATACAGTTAAACCCAGTTTTTCACAATTCCTGACATTTAATCCGAGTAAAAATTCCCTGTCTTAGGTCAGTTAGGATCACCACTTTATTTTAAGAATGTGTGATGTCAGAATAATAGTAGAGAGAATGATTTATTTCAACTTTCATTTCTTTCATCACATTCCCAGTGGGTCAGAAGTTTACATACACTCAATTAGTAATTGGTAGCTGTAACGTTCGTCATCTGAAGATGAGGAATCATCGGACCAAAGCGCAGCAAGTGTTCATGCCTTTATTAGAAAAGTGAACACTATGACAAAAATAACAAAGAGATAAACGAAAATCGAACAACACAAAACAGTTCTGTCTGGTACAGACACAAAGACAGAAAACAACTACCCACAAAACACAGGTGGGAAAAGGCTACCTAAGTATGGTTCTTAATCACAGACAACGATAGACAGCTGCCTCTGATTGAGAACCTGTCACGTTCGTCGTAACGTGGAAGAGAGGAGGACCAAGGCGCAGCGTGATAACGATACATCTTCTTTTATTGAAGACGAAAACGAAACGAAGGACACTCTTCAAACTAAACAAAACAACAAACCGACGAACGTGAAGCTATACAAACAATAAGTGCAGACACAGGCAACTTAGACATAGACAATCACCCACGAACTACCTAATGAATATGGCTGCCTAAATATGCTTCCCAATCAGAGACAACGATAGACAGCTGTCTCTAATTGAGAACCAATCTAGGCAACCATAGACATACATAACCCTAGACTACACCCTGCCCCATAAACATACAAAACCCCTAGACAATACAAAACACATACATCCCCCATGTCACACCCTGACCTAACTAAAATAATAAAGAAAACAAAGATAACTAAGGCCAGGGCGTGACAGAACCACACCTGGCCAAACACACAGAAACAGAAAACATAGAACACACAACATAGAATGCCCACCCCAACTCACGCCCTGACCAAACCAAAATAGAGACATAAAAAGGATCTCTAAGGTCAGGGCGTGAGAGTAGCATTGCCTTTAAATTGTTTAACTTGGGTCAAACGTTTCGGGTAGCCTTCCACAAGCTTCCCACAATAAGTTGGGTGAATTTTGGCCCATTCCTCCTGACAGACCTGGTGTAACTGAGTCAGGTTTGTAGGCCTCCTTGCTCGCACACGCTTTTTCAGTTCTGCCCACAAATCTTCTATGGGATTGAGGTCAGGGCTTTGTGATGGCCACTCCCATACCTTGACTTTGTTGTCCTTAAGCCATTTTGCCACAACTTTGGAGGTATGGTTGGGGTCATTGTCCATTTGGAAGACCCATTTGCGACAAAGCTTTAACTTCCTGACTGATGTCTTGAGATGTTGCTTCAATATATCCACATAATTTTCCTGCCTCATGATGCCATCTATTTTGTGAAGTGCACCAGTCCCTCCTGTAGCAAAGCACCCCCACAACATGATGCTGCCACCCCCGTGCTTCACGGTTGGGATGGTGTTCTTCGGCTTGCAAGCGCCCCCCTTTTTCCTCCAAACATAACGATGGTCATTATGGCCAAACAGTTCTATTTTTGTTTCATCAGACCAGAGTACATTTCCTAAAAGTACGATCTTTGTCCCCATGTGCAGTTGCAAACAATAGTCTGGCTTTTTTATGGCGGTTTTAGAGCAGTGGCTTCTTCCTTGCTGAGCGGCCTTTCAGGTTATGTCGATATAGGACTCGTTTTACTGTGGATATAAATACTTTTGTACCGGTTTCCTCCAGCATCTTCACAAGGTCCTTTGTTGTTGTTCTGGGATTGATTTGCACTTTTCACACCAAAGTACGTTCATCTCTAGGAGACAGAACACGTCTCCTTCCTGAGCGGTATGACGGCTGCGTGGTCCCATGGTGTTTATACTTGCGTACTATTGTTTGTACAGATGAACGTGGTACCTTCAGGCGTTTGGAAATTTCTCCCAAGGATGAACCAGACTTGTAGAGGTCTACAATTTGTTTTGAGGTCTTGGCTAATTTCTTTTGATTTTCCCATGATGTCAAGCAAGGAGGCACTGAGTTTGAAGGTAGGCCTTGAAATACATCCACAGGTACATCTCCAATTGACTCAAATGATGTCAATTAGCACATCAGAAGCTTCTAAAGCCATGACATCATTTTCTGGAATTTTCCAAGCTGTTTAAAGGCACAGTCAACTTAGTGTATGTAATCTTCTGACCCACTGGAATTGTGATACAGTGAATTATAATTGAAATAATCTGTCTGTAAACAATTGTTGAAAAAATTACACAAAGTAGATGTCCTAACCGACTTGCCAAAACTATAATTTGTTAACAAGAAATTTGTGGAGTGGTTGAAAAACGAGTTTTAATGACTCCAACCTAAGTGTATGTAAACTTCCGACTTCAACTGTAATTACCATGAAGTGCTTAGCTATAAATGTTCTAAATGTTTCATGAATGAGAAAATGTTCTTTACTTTAACTACATGTGTGCATTATAGACCAGTACGACCAACTTAACTCTGATGTGGAGGGCTGTTAATGAGTTATGACCCTCAACTACACGATTTGATCCGTAAAATTGACCCTGAGGATTCAACCCTGTGGGAATCTTCATGCACCATTGACCTTAGTGAGAAGAAGGAGCAGAAGGTGGGGGAAATGGGGCTGGTACAGGCTAACTTATATATCAGCATGATTTTCAAAACGTGGTTTGGCCTTTTGGCATATTCAGTAACACTGGTATGGCCATAATGACAACAGCCATAATGACACTACGCTGTCATTGTAAGGATGCAGCTATTAAGATACACAAATATGAGCTGTTGCATAGCATGACATGAATGTGCTATACATATGCTACGGATATATTTAATTAACCTAATGCGGATCATTACAGCTGATCATAACACATCAGCTTCTGGTCATTATGAAATAACCCCTTTGTCTCGAGTTCTCTCCTCTCGTCTTTAAACCTGTTATAACACGTTCATGAAATGCTTATAGATGTGTAACACATGCGTTATGATAGGGAGAGGAAAAGTTAATCGTGACCAATAACTGAGGATGGATCAACAACATTGTAGTTACGCCACAATACTAACCTAAATGACAGAGTGAAAGGGAAGCCTGAACAGAAAAAATAATTATTCCAAAATATGCATCTTGTTTGCAATAAGGCACTAAAGTAATGCTGCAAAAAATGTGGCAAAGAAATACATTTTTTGTCCCAAATACAAAGTGGTATGTTTGGGGCAAATCCAACACATCCCTGAGTACCACGCCTCACAATTTCAAGTATGGTGGTGGCTGCATCATGTTATCGGTATGCCTGTCATCGCAAAGGACTAGGGAGGTTTTTTTTAGGATAAAAAGTAACGGAATAGAACTAAGCACAGGCAAAATCCGATAGGAAAATCTGTTTCAGTCTGCTTTCCAACAGATACTGGGAGACAATTGTACCTTTCAGCAGGACAATAACCTAAAACACAAGGCCAAATGTACACTGGAGTTGCTTACCAAGATGCCAATAAATGTTTTGATACATTTTTGACTTAAATCGCTTAAATCGCAATGATCAACATCCAACTTGACAGAGCTTGAAGAACTTTAAAAAGACTAATGGGATGTTTTTTTTTTACAATCCAGGTGTGCAAAACTCTGAGATTACCCAGAAAGAATCAGAGCTGTAATATATACAGTGGGGAGAACAAGTATTTGATACACTGCCGATTTTGAAGGTTTTCCTACTTACAAAGCATGTAGAGGTCTGTAATTTTTATCATAGGTACACTTCAACTGTGAGAGACGGAATCTAAAACAAAAATCCAGAAAATCACATTGTATGATTTTTAAGTAATTAATTTGCATTTTATTGCGTGACATAAGTATTTGATACATCAGAAAAGCAGAACTTAATATTTGGTACAGAAACCTTTGTTTGCAATTACAAAGATCATACGTTTCCTGTAGTTATTGACCAGGTTTGCACACACTGCAGCAGGGATTTTGGCCCACTCCTCCATACATACCTTCTCCAGATCCTTCAGGTTTCGGGGCTGTCGCTGGGCAATACGGACGTTCAGCTCCCTCCAAAGATTTTCTATTGGGTTCAGGTCTGGAGACTGGCTAGGCCACTCCAGGACCTTGAGATGCTTCTTACGGAGCCACTCCTTAGTTTCCCTGGCTGTGTGTTTCGGGTCGTTGTCATGCTGGAAGATCCAGCCACGACCCATCTTCAATGCTCTTACTGAGGGAAGGAGGTTTTTGGCCAAGATCTCGCGATACATGGCCCCATCCATCCTCCCCTCAATACGGTGCAGTCGTCCTGTCCCCTTTGCAGAAAAGCATCCCCAAAGAATTATGTTTCCACCTCCATGCTTCACGGTTGGGAGGGTGTTCTTGGGGTTGTACTCAACCTTCTTCTTCCTCCAAACACGGCGAGTGGAGTTTAGACCAAAAAGCTCTATTTTTGTCTCATCAGACCACATGACCTTCTCCCATTCCTCCTCTGGATCATCCAGATGGTCATTGGCAAACTTCAGACGGGCCTGGACATGCGCTGGCTTGAGCAGGGGGACCTTGCGTGCGCTGCAGGATTTCAATCCATGACAGCGTAGTGTGTTACTAATGGTTTTCTTTGAGACTGTGGTCCCAGCTCTCTTCATGTCATTGACCAGGTCCTGCCGTGTAGTTCTGGGCTGATCCCTCACCTTCCTTATGATCATTGATGCCCCACGAGGTGAGATCTTGCATGGAGCCCCAGACCGAGGGTGATTGACCGTCATCTTGAACTTCTTCCATTTTCTAATAATTGCGCCAACAGTTGTTGCCTTCTCACCAAGCTGCTTGCCTATTGTCCTGTAGCCCATCCCAGCCTTGTGCAGGTCTACAATTTTATCCCTGATGTCCTTACACAGCTCTCTGGTCTTGGCCATTGTGGAGAGATTGGAGTCTGTTTGATTGAGTGTGTGTACAGGTGTCTTTTATACAGGTAACAAGTTCAAACAGGTGCAGTTAATACAGGTAATGAGTGGAGAACAGGAGGGCTTCTAAAAGAAAAACTAACAGGTCTGTGAGAGCCGGAATTCTTACTGGTTGGTAGGTGATCAAATACTTATGTCACGCAATAAAATGCAAATTAATTACTTAAAAATCATACAATGTGATTTTCTGGATTTTTGTTTTAGATTCCGTCTCTCACAGTTGAAGTGTACCTATGATAAAAATTACAGACCTCTACATGCTTTGTAAGTAGGAAAACCTTCAAAATCGGCAGTGTATCAAATACTTGTTCTCCCCACTGTATATATATATACACTGCTCAAAAAAATAAAGGGAACACTTAAACAACACAATGTAACTCCAAGTCAATCACACTTCTGTGAAATCAAACTGTCCACTTAGGAAGCAACACTGATTGACAATACATTTCACATGCTGTTGTGCAAATGGAATAGACAAAAGGTGGAAATTATAGGCAATTAGCAAGACACCCCCAACAAAGGAGTGATTCTGCAGGTGGTGACCACAGACCACTTCTCAGTTCCTATGCTTCCTCGCTGATGTTTTGGTCACTTTTGAATGCTGGCGGTGCTCTCACTCTAGTGGTAGCATGAGACGGAGTCTACAACCCACACAAGTGGCTCAGGTACTGCAGTTCATCCAGGATGGCACATCAATGCGAGCTGTGGCAAAAAGGTTTGCTGTGTCTGTCAGCGTAGTGTCCAGAGCATGGAGGCGCTACCAGGAGACAGGCCAGTACATCAGGAGACGTGGAGGAGGCCGTAGG
This sequence comes from Salvelinus alpinus, assembly GCF_045679555.1. NCBI lineage: Eukaryota > Metazoa > Chordata > Actinopteri > Salmoniformes > Salmonidae > Salvelinus > Salvelinus alpinus. The sequence continues at coordinate 66,224,899 of NC_092094.1, forward strand.
AGGGCAACAACCCAGAAGCAGGACCGCTACCTCCGCCTTTGTGCAAGGAGGTGCACTGCCAGCGCCCTGCAAAATGACCTCCAGCAGGCCACAAATGTGCATGTGTCTGCTCAAACGGTCAGAAACAGACTCCATGAGGGTGGTATGAGGGCCCGACGTCCACAGGTGGGGGTTGTGCTTACAGCCCAACACCGTGCAGGACGTTTGGCATTTGCCAGAGAACACCAAGATTGGCAAATTCGCCACTGGCGCCCTGTGCTCTTCACAGATGATAGCAGGTTCACACTGAGCACATGAGCACATGTGACAGACGTGACAGAGTCTGGAGACGCCGTGGAGAACGTTCTGCTGCCTGCAACATCCTCCAGCATGACCGGTTTGGCGATGGGTCAGTCATGGTGTGGGGTGGCATTTCTTTGTGGGGCCGCACAGCCCTCCATGTGCTCGCCAGAGGTAGCCTGACTGCCATTAGGTACCGAGATGAGATCCTCAGACCCCTTGTGAGACCATATGCTGACACATGCACATTTGTGGCCTGCTGGAGGTCATTTTGCAGGGCTCTGGCAGTGCACCTCCTTGCACAAAGGCGGAGGTAGCGGTCCTGCTGCTGGGTTGTTGCCCTCCTACGGCCTCCTCCACGTCTCCTGATGTACTGGCCTGTCTCCTGGTAGCGCCTCCATGCTCTGGACACTACGCTGACAGACACAGCAAACCTTTTTGCCACAGCTCGCATTGATGTGCTATCCTGGATGAACTGCACTACCTGAGCCACTTGTGTGGGTTGTAGACTCCGTCTCATGATACCACTAGAGTGAGAGCACCGCCAGCATTCAAAAGTGACCAAAACATCAGCCAGGAAGCATAGGAACTGAGAAGTGGTCTGTGGTCACCACCTGCAGAATCACTCCTTTTTTGGGGGTGTCTTGCTAATTGCCTATAATTTCCACCTTTTGTCTATTCCATTTGCACAACAGCATGTGAAATGTATTGTCAATCAGTGTTGCTTCCTAAGTGGACAGTTTGATTTCACAGAAGTGTGATTGACTTGGAGTTACATTGTGTTGTTTAAGTGTTCCCTTAATTTTTTTGAGCAGTGTATATATAAACAAATCTTCCACTTTGACATGAGTATTTTGTGTAGATCATTGACATACAACTACAATTAAATCTATTTTAATTCCACTTTGTAACACAACAAAATGTGATGTGTGAATACTTTCTGAAGGCACAGTACATTTAGCACAGGCCAGAATTCACAGTGCATCTCAGTGGCTTACAATCACATCAAGTTTGAAATAACGTATTTCCGGACAGTATATGCTTTGAGGGTTTATTGGGAAAATGACTGACTGAGGTGTTGGTGAAACAAAAATATAACAGAAAAACACAATTCAGTAAAAACTGTCATGTAGTAAGTCAAAATATGATCACAGGTTTTTACAGTATTCTCCAATGTACATAGTACTAAGGAGGACTTCTCAAGGCAAGGATTAAGACAAGTGTAGAATGACCAGGTAATGGTAAGATCAAGGTTTGGCCCCGCCCCACTGTTTGATATGAATCAAGATGAACCGCTGATCTTGATCTTTCCCACATTGAGCTCCAGTCAAACAGTTAAAGGGGAATAAACCTCTCTAACTCATTGTTGAATTGTCTGTCAAAGTGCTCACCTCTCTCACTCAGGGAGAGCAAAGATAGCGCTACAACTATGTTATGCAGCTCCCCACTCACTGCAGCGCTAGATAGAACTTTGTGGAATAACACAAATCTACAAAAATATGACACTTTTGGTCACAGCGAATATACTAAATTCGGGAAGCCCAATCAATTGTGAGATATGTCTTAAACATTTTATGTGATCATTTTGGGTAGCAGATTCATAATTTGACCTTTTCTGACATCTCTGCCAAGCAAGGATGAAAGGAGCCAACCTGATCCCGCCTCCCACTTTTAACCATGCAACCCCATTGGACATCATTCCACCTGCCAATTCACATTGCCCATCTTCCATCTCTGACTGTAGGCTACATCAGTTGTTGCATGGTGTGATCAGATCATTACGGCAAAATATATGTACAAATATATATACTAAAATGAGAGGGAAAGACTAGTGAGTGTGCAACATAACGCCCACTTCATTGGAATACACATATGGACTATACGGCTAATTTATGGAAGAAATGTTTCATTAAATTGTAACTTTACTACAGCAGCCAGCTGACAGAGAACCTATCCTTGGAAAATAATTTCCGTTGCAGATATAATAGATAGCCTAGGTACTGATGCATGCATCTATCGAAATGTGATTTATGCTCACTTTCAAACTTTTCATTGGGGTAGATCAAATATGCTATTATTACATTTATTATTAGCCCACATTTACATTTTCAAAATCGGTAGACTATTGACAATGATTTACTAAATGATGCAAGCGAATGTAATAATGTAGGCTAATTTTATCAAATGTGAAAGTATTCTTGTATGTTTTCAGCCTGGAAGAACTCGAGCTTGGTAAAAACCTTATAGCCTACTGCGCAATATATTCCAAAATACACCAGCGACATCATTTAGGAAATAAAGGTTGTGAGAACAGTGTTTCTCATCAGATCAACAACTATCTTCTAATGTATTTGTGTGGCTATGCCATCTTTAGAGCACAGCATTCTCTGCTTGGTGTACAGTGCATTGAACATGAGAAATGAAATAGGCTACTCCCTAGGTCTGATGATGCTTCTGACAATAAAGTAAAAGGTGTGTTTAGTTGGGTTACGTGCTAAAGTCTGACGCAGGCGATTTTGAAAATTGCCAGTGTGTTGTGTTTATGAGAAGTCCCCTCGTGTGCGTGTTGCTGCTTGAGCAGTAACCTTCCCAAATTTTGTATGATCACTGTTAACTAAAGTTGATTCTTTTCGTGTTTTTCATCAAAGTTCTATCTAGCGCTGCAGTGAGTGAGCGGCTGCATGACCTGGTGACATAGCTCTCGCTCTACCTCACTGTCCCTGACTGAGAGAGGTGAACACTTTGATAGACAGCCCAACAATCAGTCAGAGGGGTTCCGTTATTCCTCTTTAAGGGCCCTTTTCCAGTTCTCTGACAACCACTCTAAAGATCAGAAGTGACGTCTGCTTTGAAGCTGTGACACTTTGTCTGGGCAAGCCCCACGTCGGTCTGTTGACGTAACAAGTGGTACTGACCCTACTACTCCAAACCATTTTAGCAACAGCTTTTCAGTACTTTCATTCCCTCTAGTTTTTAAGAAAGGAGAAAAAAACAACTTAATAAAATGGAAAAACAGACCGTTCAGGGGAAAAAGCACGAGATGCCCAACGTGGCGTTAGAGAGTACCTGTACAGTAAGCACATCACCACTATCGTGCAGTCCATTGACACACAAACGCACACGCTCACACACGAACACACTGCTGTACTTCAATCCTAGAGTTTCCCGGTGGCAAAGGCCCCTTCCTGAAACTGAGGGACGAAGCTCTTGAAGTACACTCTGCGGAGAAAGATAGACAGATAGATGGATAGAGAGAGCGAGAAAGAGAGCAATAAAAGTAATTTAGACCGATGCAGATTTACTGGAAGTGCACCAGTACTTATCTGACCATAAAAGCAAAGCACCGGTTTTCCGACTTTCCTTGGAGACCCGGCGATATAAACAAAGACAATGACATATCTATTCCATGTAACTACCAAATTTGGGACAAAACCTCTGCTGTTATAGTTAAGCACTCCTGTTCTGTTCAAAGTAAGCATGGTCAACTGGAGATAAAAGCCATTCAACCACAAACAGGGTTAACTGACTCATGTTAAAAATAAAAAAAGGTAGAGTAGGATAAAGTTGGGAGAGCCATACATTTCGAAATCATATCACATTTATTTTTTGCATACAAATCTTCACCATGGTGTGTGCGTAGTGATATGTCTTTTCGATGAAAGCGATTAGGTGGTCGTACTGTTATTTTGATTGTTAGTGTGACAAGGATTTTTTGGGGCTTTTCGTGTAAGCATTATTATATCAGATGAGTTGGTCCAAAGATGGTGGCGGGTTCAACAGCTTTGCAAGTTTCCTGCTAACTAGTCGATTACGAGGCCGAAACAAATAAATTCAATTTTTATCATTATCATCCTGTATTATGGATAATTATACACTAAGTGTACAAGACATTAGGAAACAGACTGACCAGGTGAACCTAGGTAAAAGCTATGATCCCTTATTGACGTCACTTGTTAAATCCACTTCAATCAGTGTAGATGAAAGGGAGGAGACGAGTTAAAGAAGGATTTTTAAGCCTTGAGACAATTGAGACGTGGATTGTGTATCTTTGCCATTCAAATGGACATGGACATGACAAAAGTTCCTTTGAACGGGGTATAGTAGTAGGTGCCAGGCACAACGGTTTGAGTGTGTCAACAACTGCAACATTGCTGGGTTTTTCACGCTCAACAGTTTCCCGTGTGTATCAAGAATGGTCCACCATCCAAAGGACATCCAGACAACTTGACACAACTGTGGAAAGCGAGTCAACATGGGCCAGCATCCCTGTGGAACGCTTTTGACACCTTGTAGACTCCATGCCCCGATGAATTGAGGCTGTTCTGAGGGCAAAAGCGGGTGCAACTCAATATTAGGAAGTTGTTCCTAACGTAAAAGTGCACTCAGTGTAAGTCATTATTATATGGTATAGTGGGTCAAATGGTCATTGTTGTCCAGTATGCTACGGGGTGAACAAAGCATCCCCTACATACAGATCTAGGATCAGCCCCCCCCCAATCCTAACCATTAGTGGGGAATGCAAAACTGACTGTCTTACTTGGCTCTCTTGGCCATCTCGTTGCCGTCCCAGCGAGGGCTGTAAGGGTAGGACTTCTGCACCTGCGAGTACAGCTGCCCACTGTTGGTGAAGTGGTACACAGACTGGAATGTCAGAGTGGGCTGGTCCCGCGGGAAGTACAGAGGGAGGTCCACTGGAGCAGGAGAGGGGAGAAGGGGAGAGACAGAGTGAGAGAAAGAGATAGTGAGAGAGAAAGAGGTGATGTGGGGTTGAATGTAGGAAAGAAGTGTGTGTGTGTGTGTTTATGTGTAACTCACCATGGACAAGGAAACAGAAGTCTTTCCACATGAGGAGAAGAGTGAGCTTGGTGAATCCTTCTGCATCGTACTCCACCACCCCCCTGCAACAAGCATGCACGCACGCACGCACACACACATGTACACCTTTCTTATATAGACAATGTAATGTGTCCACATGCCCCATACTAATCAAATACAACACTACAAATGTGCTTGCTTAGAAGAAAGTAGCACTGTCTATACATGCTCCTAACAACTTAATGGGTAAAGCTTTTTTATTTTATTTTTTATTATTTATTTTTATTAACCTAAACAACTTCTCAGCAAAGCAGAGCCTTCTTCAAATGCAGGGGCTTTCCAACCCTGAAGAAGGCACTGTGTTGCCGAAACGTTGGTTAGATTTACACATTAAATTGGTGGGGGCAATGTTCCCTGTAAATATTTTCGGCACTGAGCAAATTTCAGGTATGCTGAGTACAAACTTGAACGTTGTCAAAATGCTGTGCAACTTCCAGCGCGCGTTTACTGTGAACACCGAGGCTGTACCTACTTTAAGTTACAGCTTTAACAGTGGCCATGTATGCTACTGTGGCTATTTGATAATCATGTAGGTCTTCCAGAGTGGCCTACCATCAGAAACAATGAAGAAAATGCATTTCATAACATTTTAACATGGAAATAGTAGCAGCCAATGTGTGGTGTTAAATGTAGGCCTACATTCCATGAGACACGCAGGGCTTGACATTAACCTGTTTATCCACTTGTCCTTCAGACAAGGAAGTGACTGAAGAATGTTGTTTTGTTGTTTGATGCAAGAAAACACTTCACAAAATAAAATGCATTATTATTCCCATACCATTATTACAGAGAATCAGACAAATTATGCCAACCTCTGCCTATTGCTACTTAGCTTATTCAAGCCTGTCTCAAAATACAACGCTGCCCCTTTAAGACAAAAAAAAAGCTATTAACCAGACTCGCTTTTAAAAGATGTCTAGAAATGTTCATGTTTTGTGCCCTTGTAGGAAGCAATCCCTCCCCTATCTCTGACTACAAATGATCTACAACTGGGCTAATAACTCACTAAATAGCAAAGGATATGAACAAAATGTGCACACGAGGCTACATGCAGCTCTCGCTTTGATCTCAAAACAAGTGCATCCGCATCTACTCACGACCGATTCATGCTGTAAACACAATCCAGTTCAAAGTAAATGGCACAGATCCATAAATGCCACAGATCCATATACGGCAAAAGAGTACGGACTGAGTTGTGCATGTCAATGCAATAGAATCATACTCCGATGTGTTCTGACTACAACAAAATCTCTTGCATAGTTAATTTTGTTTCAGTATGCTGCATTGAACGTGGCTAATATTGCGTTGATTTAACCACAATTGCCACAGTAAAGGGAAATGTTGATAGTGTTAACAGGGAAAACTCTAGAACAGTGGTCACCAACCTTTTCTGAGTCAAGATCAAATGCAAGCCGATATCTACTGCTCAGATGTTTTTTTAATATGACTTAAAAAACGTAAGCCTAACCAATTAAAAACAGTACTGTAACAATGAGGTTTGTGCAGTAAGCTATAGGCCAAATACATTATCACAGCATAATGGCTGTGGTTATATGATCACACCGGTAATAGATGCGTTGTTGTATTACTTGTGAAGCACAGCTGAGTGAGCATACATTTAAATGATTTGTTTTTTATTTGACTGGGCTGATGGTGCCTGCATCTGATGGTCAGTGTCAGCAGAGGGAGAGAGCAGAAGACTGAGGGTCTGCCTCAACATCCCCCCGCTCTCCCTTTCCTCCACTGACATCGTGTTTCCATTGATCATCCTTGAGATGTTTCTACAACTTGATTGGAGTCCACCTGCGGTAAATCAAATTGATTGGACATGATTTGGAAAGGCACACACCTGTGTGTGGTCCTGAAGTTGACAGTGCATGTCAGAGCAAAAACCAAGTATTGAGGTCGTAGGAACTGTCCGTAGAGCTCCGAGACAGGATTGTGTCGAGGCACCGATCTGGGGAAGGGTACCAAAATAATTCTGCAGCATTGAAGGTCCCCAAGAACACAGTGGCCTCCATCATTCTTAAACGGAAGACGTTTGGAACCACCAAGATCCTTCCTAGAACTGGCTGCCTGGCCAAACTGAGCAATCGGGGGTGAAGGGGCTTGGTCAGGGAGTTGACCAAGAACCCGATGGTCACTCTGGCCAGAGATGGGAGAACCTTACAAAAGGACAACCATCTCTGCAGCACTCCACCAATCAGGCCTTTATGGTAGGGTGGCCAGACAGAAGCCACTTCTCAGTAAAAGGCACATGACAGCCCGCTTGGAGTTTGCCAAAAGGCACCTAAAGGTCTCTCAGACCATGAGAAACAAGATTCTCTGGTCTGATGAGGCCAAGATGGAACTCTTTGGCCTGAAAGACGTTTGGAGGTAACCTGGCACCATGGTGGTGAAGCATGGTGGTGGCAGCATCATGCTGTGGGGATGTTTTTCAGCGGCAGGGACTGGGAGTCTTGTCAGGATTGAGTGAAAGATGAACGGAGCAAAGTACAGAGAGATCCTTGATGAAAACCTGCTTCAGAGCGCTCAAATTGGGGGTGAAGGATTCACCTTCCCGACAGGCCAATAGCACACAGCCAAGACAATGCAGGAGTGACTTGCGGACAAGTCTCTGAATGTCCTTGAGTGGCCCAGACAGAGCCCGGGCTTAAACCCGATCAAACATCTCTGGAAAGACCTGAAAATAGCTGTGCAGCAACGCTCCCCTTCCAACCTGACAGAGCTTGAGAGTATATGCGGAGAAGAATGGGAGAAACTCCCCAAATACAAGTGTGCCCAGCTTGTAGCGTCATACCCAAGAAGACTCGATGCTGTAATTGCTCTCACAGGTGCTTCAACAAAGTACTGAGTAAAGGGTCTGAATACATATGTAAATGTGATACTTCAGTTTTTTTCTCGCATACATCGGCGCACACACGCACAGACATACCGCAGACTCACATTCCAAAGTGACTGAGAAAGGCAGCAATGTACTCTCTCCTCTTGTGGTAGCCTTGAATGACATACTGCACCTGAGGAGGGAGGGAGGGAGATACATTAATACCTACTTGATTACCAGGCAAATACCAGCTGAAACAGAACTGTACAATACTAAAACGTAACTTTTGGGGTTGGCATCTTGAAAAGTTAAGCCAACCTAATACACAGGAAATAACATGCTTTTTATTTCACACATTTTTCATTGTATCATTTTCAATGTAAATCACTTCCTCAATTAAGCGACTTGAATTCAAATTGACCAAGGATGACCCTGGTTGGTACATACAACCTCTCAGGAAGACGAGACCATATCATTTGAGCATCAATCAATACTCCGACATTATACGTCAGTGTTTTTAATGAGTGCAGATATCAAAGAGCTGAGATGTCAAACTATAAAGTGTATCAGAGGATGAGTTAGGCACGTTTACACTCGGGGTAAGTCGCCAACCCAGTGACCCCTTAGTGACGCTAATAAGCATGATGGCCGTGACAGTTTTGTGACACAAACAACCAGGGATTTATATTAATACAGTCACCTCCAAAATGATTGGCACCCTTGACAAAGATGAGCAAAAAAGACAGTACAAAATAAATAACATAAGTACTGAGTTATATTTTGTATACTCAACAAAAGGTATACTAATACATATGCTCAGAGAAAGATGTTCAAAAAGGCAATACTTTCCCCCTCAAAAAGATAGGTGTTATTGGCACCCTTGTAAACTCAGCAAAACGTCCCTTTTTTAGGACCCTGTCTTTCAAAGATAATTTGTAAAAATCCAAATAACTTCACAGATCTTCATTGTAAAGGGTTTAACTTCTTGTCAATAGGGGGGCGCTGTTTTCACTTTGGAAAAAATATTGCCCAAATTAAACGGCCTGGTACTCTGTTCTAGATCATACAATATGCATATTATTATTACTATTGGATAGAAAACACTGTGAAGTTTCTAAAACTGTTTGAATTATATCTGTGAGTAAAACAGAACTCATTTGGCAGCAAACTTCCATACAGGAAGTGAAAAATCTGAAAACGAGGCTCTGTTTCAGGGCCTGCCTATTCAACTGGCTTTTATTTATCGATATGTATGCACTTCATACGCCTTCCACTAGATGTCAACAGGCAGTGGAAGGTTGAATGGGGTGTCTAGCTTGATCTGAGGCCGAATAAGAGCTTTTGGAGTGACAGGTCCGGTATTTTGTTTGTTTTCGACGAAGCGCGGGGGATCTCGACATTGTCTTCTGAAAAGCGATCGGTATACACGGCGAATATCTCCGGCTCTGATTTTATTTGATACATATGAGAAAAACATCATAAAGTAGTATTTTTCAACCGAGTTTTATCAGTTTATTCAACGTTTATTGGGACTTTTGGAATTTTCCGTTCTTTGCGCCAAGAGAGAATGGGAATGTTCGCGCCACAATGCTAGCCAAGGTTGCTAATTCGACAGAAGAAATGGACATTCTAAAACCAAACAACGATTTATTCTGGAAATAGGACTCCTTGCACAACATTCTGATGGAAGCTCAGCAAAAGTAAGACAACATTTATAATGTTATTTCATATTTCTGTGTAATATTTTGACTCCTATTCTCCGCCGTGTTGGTGAGCGCTGTCTCACAATAACCCAAGCTGTATGTTGTGGTAAAGTTATTTAAAAAAATCTAACACAGCGGTTGCATTAAGAACCAGTGTATCTTTCATTTGCCATACAACAAGTATTTTTATGTAAATTTTATGATGAGTTATTTGGTCAGATTAGGTGAGTGTCCAAAATATCTCCGGACATTCTGGCGAATTGTTGCTACGTATTCACAATGTATAACCACGATTTGCAGCTCTAAATATGCACATTTTCGAACAAAACATAAATGTATGCAAGACAGGAATGTCAGTGATCTGCCATGGCCAGCGAAGAGCCCGGATCTCAATCCCATTGAGCACGTCTGGGACCTGTTGGATTGGAGGGCGAGGGCTAGGGCCATTCCCCCCAGAAATGTCCGGGAACTTGCAGGTGCCTTGGTGGAAGAGTGAGGTAACATCTCACAGCAAGAACTGGCAAATCTGGTGCAGTTCATGAGGACGAGATGCACTGCAGTACTCAATGCAGCTGGTGGCTACACCAGATACTTTTGATTTTGACCCCCCCTTTGTTCAGGGACACATTATTCCATTTCTGTTAGTCACATGTCTGTGGAACTTGTTCAGTTTATGTCTCAGTTGTTGAATCTTGTTATGTTCATACAAATATTTACACGTTAAGTTTGCTGAAATTAAACGCAGTTGACAGTGAGAGGACGTTTCTTTTTTTGCTGAGTTTATATCATGCGTGTTTAAAGTCTGGTTTTGGGGTGGGGCTCTGTCAGAGCATGGGGGGGTTGGAGTGGGTTTGATTTGGTAGGGGATCCGTGTGTTTTCTGCCCTCTACCTGTTCTGTCTTATCTGTATAATCATAAAAAATATTGGCCGCCGTTTTCAATACTTTGTGCACCCTCACCTTGCAAAGATAACGGCACTGAACCTTTTTATATAATGGATTATGTGATTGGAGAACACATTGGGAGGAATCTCAAACCATTCGTCCGTATAGAATCTTACCAGATCCTTGATATCCTTCGGTCTGCGCTTATGGACTGCCCTCTTCAATTCAAACCAGGTTTTCAATGGGTTTTAGTCCAGAGATGGCCATGCAAAATGTTGATTCTGTGGTCAATTGACAATTTCTTTGTGGATTTTGATGTGTGCCTGGGGTCATTGTCTTGCGGAAGAGTTCCGCCTCATGGCAGAGGCGATTACATTTTCAGCAAACATTTAATGGTACTTCGTAGAGTTCATGATGCCGTTGACCTTAAGGGCCCCAGGACCAGTGTAAGCAAAACAGCCACCATATTTTACAGTAGGTATGGAGTTATTTTCTGCATTTGCATCCTCCTTTCAACGCCTAACTCACCGTGGTATACGTGGCCAAAGACCTCTATTTTCCTCTCATCTAATCATAGCACCCGATTCCAATCCAAGTGCCAATGCCGTTTAGCAAACTCCATGCATTTACATTTGGTGGCTGCTCACAATAAAAGCTTTTTTTCTGTCAACCCTTCCAACGAGCCTATTGGCATAGAGGTAGCGTCTAATTGTAGATTTGGAGACCCCAAGATTCGACCAAGTTCTGTAATTCTCCAAATGTGGCCCGTTGGAATTTTCTTTGCCTTCCGAACCATCTTCACTGTACGTGGGGACAAGATACACTTGAGTAGTTTATATAGGATGGCTTCTGTCAAACTATCAAAAAAATAGTGTGATTTATGAGGGGGGCGAGACTTACGCCTAGGATGTAAATATCACACCCACTGTTCTGAGTAGCTGGGGCTTCACACTAGGATGTAAATATCACACCCACTGTTCTGAGTAGCTGGTGCTTCACACTAGGATGTAAATATCACACCCACTGTTCTGAGTAGCTGGTGCTTCACACTAGGATGTAAATATCACATCCACTGTTCTGAGTAGCTGGTCCTTCACACTAGGATGTAAATATCACACCCACTGTTCTGAGTAGCTGGTCCTTCACACTAGGATGTAAATATCACACCCACTGTTCTGAGTAGCTGGGGCTTCACACTAGGATGTAAATATCACACCCACTGTTCTGAGTGACTTTGTAGGTACTTAGAGTTCAAACCATGTTGCATGTCCAAGACTCACAGTTGAAGACACCTTCCTGAGTTATTGGAGTGACAATGGCTTGTTTTTAAGCCTAAAACTAAAAAAACATACTATTTCTTGTGATGGTACCTCTAAAAGTCGAAGCCTTTGAGGAGG